>NC_091521.1:14212809-14530035 GCF_041682495.2 Bombus fervidus | reverse complement strand
CCTGCGAAATGGCATCCTTTCAGAAGCAATCACGTCCTTTCAGAAACGATGACGAAAGATGGTTTTATAAGGTATCTGATGTCCGACGAGAACGCGCCTGTTTTCTTGGACAGGCTGGACGTCTACATGGATATGGACCAACCATTGGCTCATTATTACATTAACTCGAGTCACAATACGTATCTGAGTGGTCGACAATTTGGTGGCAAAAGCAGCGTTGAGATGTACAGACAAGTGTTGTTAGCTGGTTGTAGGTAAGGTTAACGAGAGTAAAAGTTGCTCTACCCAGATATATTAGAACGTAGCGTTGTTCCTCTCGAAGGTGCGTCGAATTGGATTGTTGGGATGGCAAAGGAGAGGACGAGGAACCGATAATTACACACGGCAAAGCTATGTGCACGGACATTCTCTTCAGAGATGTTATTTACGCAGTTCGAGACACTGCGTTCGTCACGTCGGAATATCCGGTCATTCTTAGCTTCGAGAACCACTGCAGCAAGAAACAACAATACAAACTGGCGAAGTACTGTGACGAAATTCTAGGAGACCTGCTTCTCAAGGAGCCTCTCAAAGAATTTCCCGTGAGTTTTTTCTCGTCGGTCTCCAATGTCTTACGATAGTTCCTTCGACGGAAAAATGTTTCATCGAATCTCGTGATAGAAAATTAAATACGTCAATCGAAATCGTGAATCGTATCGATGGACAAGAATAACGCGTTCTCACTCATTGTTATCGGAGGTTATCTCTGCTGTTCGATACAATATGTTCGAGTACTCGTGATTAAATTACATAGGCATGTTTTAAGAGATAGAAACTATACGCGCAAGATCAGATATGGAACCAGAAAGAGATATTATATATTGATATATGGTTTGATAAAACAGCTAGAACCAGGGATGCCCCTACCACCGCCCAGCATGCTCAAACGTAAAATTCTCATAAAGAATAAACGTTTGAAACCCGAGGTGGAGAAGCACGAGTTGGAATTATTTCGACAAGGTCAATTTGTCATCGAGGACGAGGTCAAAGAAGATGCGAGCGCACCACCGTCTGTCGCAGCGGTCGTCGAGCAACAATCGGTAAAGGTAATTTTAACAACCTTGGCAAACTTATCAGCGTGTAACTCGTAACATTCTTCTCCTATGTCGAGTCGAACGAAATGGTTTGCCGAAAGAAAAATGGCTTTTTTTTCAGGAAGAGGTCTCGACAGCTGAATCCGTGGCATCGTCGACGACTGGTAATCAACAACAATCTAGTTCTAGCACAGGTTTGGGCGACACGTTGGAATTAGCGGTGGTTCAGCCGTATACCGGAAGTACAACAAATGTTCACCCATGGTTATCCTCTATGGTCAACTATGCTCAACCTATAAAATTCCCGGGCTTCGATATTGCCGAACGTAAGGCAAAGCTTTCCCTCAGTAACGCGCTTAAAAGAGAGAAAAGATTGATGTACGTGCCCTCTTGTACAGAAAAGAATATTCATCACAATATGTCTTCCTTCGCGGAAACCGCTGGCCTGAATTACTTGAAGACGCAAGCCATCGAGTTCGTCAATTATAACAAGCGTCAAATGAGCCGCATTTATCCGAAAGGCACTCGAGCGGATTCATCGAATTATATGCCACAGGTAATTTTTGCAACAAATAGATCGCGAACACAGATGGCCTTTTCACGTATCGTCCCAACGATCGATCATTGAAAATAGGTCTTCTGGAACGCTGGCTGTCAAATGGTGTCGTTAAATTTCCAAACCGCGGACTTGCCGATGCAGCTGAATCAGGGAAAATTCGAGTATAACGGTTCCTCTGGTTACCTATTGAAACCGGATTTCATGAGACGAGCCGATCGAAGTTTCGATCCTTTCGCGGAGAGCCCCGTGGATGGTGTAATAGCTACACAATGCAGCGTCCAGGTATTTCGCAATTCCATTGGTGTTGTAATTCAAAAACATTCGTGGTAATTTCCGTTCGTGTTCGCAGGTAATCGCGGGTCAATTTTTATCCGATAAGAAAGTCGGAACGTACGTGGAAGTAGAGATGTACGGTCTACCGACAGATACGATTCGTAAAGAATTTCGGACAAGAGTAGTTCCAGCGAATGGCCTGAATCCCGTGTACAATGAAGAACCTTTTCTCTTTCGAAAAGTCGTCCTTCCCGATTTAGCAGCCTTGCGATTCGCCGTTTACGACGAATCCAACGGCAAGCTGCTAGGTCAAAGAATCGTCCCATTAGACGGTCTACAATCAGGATATCGACATATATCTCTGCGAACCGAGGCAAACTTTCCCATGTCCTTGCCAATGCTGTTCTGTAATATCGAGATCAAGATTTACGTACCGGATGGCTACGAAGGTGAGCTTCGATGACGCTCTCGATGGGCAGGTGATTTCATTCGAGTTTAATTTCACAGGTTTTATGGACGCGCTGACGGCACCACGGGCCTACAAGAAACCTGAAAATGCGTCGCAAAATAAAATGCGTGGCCTTGGAATAGAAGAGAGCGACAGTAGAGGACATTCTGATTCCATGCCTGCTCATCACCGCGAAGTACCTAAACCACGAGGTAAACGATTCAGACGATTCACCTTGAAAATACGTATTTAC
The DNA here is from genome assembly GCF_041682495.2 of Bombus fervidus. Lineage (NCBI taxonomy): Eukaryota > Metazoa > Arthropoda > Insecta > Hymenoptera > Apidae > Bombus > Bombus fervidus. Next base: position 14,527,429 of record NC_091521.1, on the reverse strand, counting down.
AGGCTCGTTTTATTTTTTTTCTCAGAGGAAATGAAATTCAACCCCATAACGGTGGAATTGTTGCGACAAGAAAAGGGATACCAAAAAGTACTGAGGAAACAGCAAAAGGAACTGGAATCCCTGAAGAAGAGGCACCAGAAAGAGAAACTCGCCGTCCAGAAACAACATTGTGCTGCGATAGAGAAGATCATCAAAGGAAAAAAGTATGAGCAATTCTTAGCGCTACCGGGAACGTTCGGACGAGAGATTCAGCTGTCTTCGTTTTCTTTGTTTCTTGTTTCAATAGCAAAGCGGAACTTTCGAGAGACCCGACCGTACGCCGCGAGGTTTCCGAACAAACAGTTCAATGGTCTCGATTGGCGGATAGGCAACGACGCGAGGAACGTGACCTGGTACGTTCTCATCTGGAGGAACGACGGAATAGCTTGCGAAAATTGTGCGTGGCTGCTCAACTGGCCCAGCAAAAGCAACTCACGGCGCGACACGAGCGCGAGATCAAAGAGATGAACGCGAGACAAGCGAGACTCTCGGTAGAAAGTATGAGGGAAGTGATGAACGATAAAACGTTGAAGACTCGGGGAATCAAGGAGGGTCGGCTTAGAGAAAAACAGCAGAACAACACGAAAAAATTTATGGAAGAGAGAAGAATCGCGCAACTGATTCAAAATAGGGAAAAAGAGAAGTTGAAACTCATTCATGAAAAACAACTAGAGGAATTGCAGAAAGACATGAATGCGGTAAATGAAATATCCTTTGCGTTATACCAGTCTAGAAAATGCCGTGACATAAATTGACATAAATATTAAGTATGTATTTGAATAACGTATTTTAGGTTATGGATATGTACAACAACGAGGAAATGGAATACGAGTTGGGTCCTAAAACCGAATGCTACGTGTGATGGCCGATAGATTGACTAGGAAAGTTGGGAAAAAGCTGAGGTGCTGCTGTATTCGGAGAATCCGCTCTTAACGTTAATTACAACTGGAATTGGGATCAAGCCTCGTTAGCTATCGTTCTCGGTATCCTGAGAACCGGAAGCAACAGACAAACCGCGTTATTCGTACTCTAGTTCATTCTCCTGGATATTTTTTTATAAGAGAAACATCTTGTAACTTCATGCTCTCCGTCGTCGCACGAGCAAGTACCTAGACTAAATAAGGGAGTCAATAAAAACTAAAATGATCTAGTCAAGTTCTTATATTAATAAGTATATATATTATATATATATTATATATTTATTATACATATTATAAGATATAAATGAGAAACGGATCACACAGGTCGAGCGTGTCGTGTGATTCGTCGATTTCAATATTTTTCGATTGTTAACGCTATTATTGAATTCTATCGTACCGGGTGCGTGAGGAAAGTGAGCGACTGTACGAGCGCGTGTATTTCATGCCTAATGCCAAAAGGAATTTGCCACCACCGTGACGATTCTTTCGCTATATTTTACTCCAAACAATGCTTTTACGGTCGGATATAGTCAATAGATTATACGCCAGTGGTGGTGTCACTGGTGTCATCCGCCGCGATTAGAGTATTAGCGTCCCAACTGTCGAATGATCTTGATTCATGATCGAGCAGGTACTCGTTTTTGGAGGATACGTTCATTTTCTCCTATCTCGAAGGAGTATCCTCGTATGTATGGTCCAAAGTCGTAACGTCATGAGCCAAAATAGTATTGTACATAAAAAAAAAAAAAGAAAATCGAACAAAAGAAGAGCCTAGCATAATAATTACCCCGTCGTTGTTTTCTTTCTAATAATGTTATTTACACAAATTATTATATTAACATATATTATCCTATATATCGTTCAATATATATTATATATATATTGAATATAAAGGAACAAGGAGAAATAAAGAGATTGCTAGCTCGATCCGTTTGCAGCATTAATTATATTCGATATACATCAGATCAACGTAAACTCGATAAAATTTTTATAACTGGTAATCGTAATTAATCGCATGATTAAATCGGTCATAATGCCGGGGAACAGCATCTCGTCCTCTAAATTCTTCGAATGGAACTGAAATACGAAAGATTTACTAATAACTTTGGAAATGATTAACAATACTCTCTCGTTACCTCTTGCAAGATGATGAACAAAATTTTCTCGGCCACCGATGGGAGTTCGATGATCGTAAAACTCGTTTCCTATACCTGCGTTCCCTTCATGCGCTCTATAGTTTCCAAAAAATGGCCCACCATCGTGGTTATTCGCTGACTCAATTTGATAATTACGATTCGGATAAATATCTTGAAAATTCGGAAAATGTGATTGCTCGGTTACTCTGGGTATTCTTGCCGATTCGCAAACGACAACGATCGCGAGACACAACTGCAACAGAGAAGACACGCTTCTAACGAATCAAATTTTATCCAAGTCACGAAACTAATATCACTCGTCTTACTTACGTAGTATCTCATACTGTATGTCATAGCGACGTCTTGGAACTATCCTACGATCTTCGACAGTTTTACTAAAGAATCTGCTTGTAAACATTCGTTTTATATGCGACATTGGCGAAGAATTTCGACAAACCGTGTAAATAAGAAAGTTGGAAAATTACACCCCCGTACGTTGTCGGTTACAAAAACCGCGCTGTGACTTGCGTAATAGGATTGCCCGTTGTGGCGAACGGGTGTGGAAATAGCAATTCTTCGAAATAATCGGGGATCGATTGGAAAGCTCGCCGCAACTGGCTCGTAATTAATTCCTTACTTAGACCAAGGCGAACATCGATCTGGCGCAATCGAACGGTCTAACAGAAGGCGCAGATATGACGGAACATGTCGTTTGCGTTGAATCGCGCAGCTTCTCCGTTTTCCGATGTAATTTATAATAATTAAAGAGGAACTCTGAATACATAGATGCAGTATATAATAGGAATACAGTAAACTACCATAAAGGGAGATAACAACTTTGACGGTATACTGCGCCTAATTTGTAATATCGCCGACGAAATTAGTAGAAAACGAGTTTCATTGCGTGTAACGAATTCCAAAGTTTGTTTGTCGAAACCCGGTGTCTACCGATCGATGAAGGAGCAAAAGCAGATAATACGCGATCTTAAGAGCAATGATAATGCTATTCGGTTTGCCGGAATAATCGAGGAAACTTTCATGAGAAAATGAGTTTCCACGGGTCGACGGATTAAGATCTCGAGAAAGGTAATCTCAGTACGGGAGATATCTGCAGACTCCCGTAATCCCGTGTTGCAGAAAGGACGTTGGTCTGTTATGAAATTCTAGGTCAGCATCGTACCGGCGAATGAAAAGGTTGGCAAAGTTTTGCGAAAATTAGCCGGCTATCGAAACTTTACGTTTGAAACAGGTCTACATGGTGTAGGGCGAGGGTTTAAGCTTTTAACGAGTTTCAATCGGGTCGTAGTCGAGTTAAGAGCTCTTATTTCGCGATATTGAAGAAGAGTTGCCGCTGGGATTACGAAATGGCTGGAAAGGGGAAAGTTGGAGGACGAACGGATAGGGTGAGCACATTCAACAGCAAGATTGATAGTTCCTTCGTTTTTATTGTACAATTTGCGAAACGGATATTTCGCTAAATTACGCTTCACTACGCTGATATTTATGGCAGGTTAAGGCTATCGCGACATGATCGTTTCAATGGGCGAAGAGTTTCTCGGAAACGCCGAATTATCTTCCGATTTTCCGGAACGTTCTCAAAAGACCTAAGCGATCGATCGACTCGATCGTTGCAATCGCACCGTGACATTTGTCCATGAATTTTTCTTAAGGGCAGTACGGTTTTATGGGCGACTGGTAAATAGGCTGGGTATGAACGATGGGTTGTTCGAGCTTCACCAAATTGATCTGTGGCGCCGGGATCTGTACCACTTTCGGCTGATGGTACTGAATGGGATATGAAATCTGAGGCTTCTGAATCACTTGAGTAATCGGTAGTTCGTATTTCTTCAAGTACACCTTAGGTGCCTGATACATCAATTTCTGATACATAGGCGCGTAATAGATGGGTTTTTGATAGATTGGCGCATACGAGATCATTGGTTTCTGATAGATCGGGTAAATCACTTTTTGTTGAACGATCGGCTTTACGATTACCGGGGCTGGTTTCACAACGACCGGTGGTGGAGATGGTTTCACGTAGGTGATCATCGGTTTCGGAATGTACTGTATCGGCGCTGGTTGCACGTACGGTTTCACGTAAATTTGCGGTGGCGGCGAGTACGAGATAGGATGCGAGTAAGTCGGAGGGCACGGGTTATAATACGACTCCCTTTTCATAGCCGCTTTGTCTTCCATCATGCCATCCGGCATGTGCATGTGCATGTCCACTGCGGTTTCCGAGCGGACGCTTGACAGCCATATCAGGCACGGTATCTGGAGATCACATAAATATTTTAGAATGTACAAGTACCTCGAAACGTTAGAAACTCGTTTATCATTTCTTTATCCCGTACATGAAAGAACAACTATATACGTGCTATTCTGTTCCTAAATTGAGATGTAACGATCAGTGACTATCACGAAATTGAAAAAGTGGAAAGTGTCGTGGTTTCTTCTGTCTGTTTGCTTACCAGCAATCTGAACATGATTTCAGTGTCGGTTGAACGATCTTCTCGATAAACGTCGGTACTAAAGTCCCGGGCAAAACTAAAAGCGCGCTGTGCGTGGCCCCTGGTTTTATAAACTTTTGCTACACTTAAGCAGGGCAAGTTTCTTGCGGACCCAAGACGAATGTGATTCCCTTAAGCGGCGTAAAAAGCGGTCGACAGCCAAGCCTATGACGCAAGTGGTCGCGCCCCGGTATTTCCTGAATAAATTCTGCACCTCGGGCGAACAGCCCTGTTATGTCGCTGTCGTTAGGTTGGCGTTCGTCATTTACCACACCGTCGCCAGTCATTGGCTGGTTTGTGATTCGAGAAAACCGGAGGGCAAGCCTCGTAACACATTGCATCGCTCCGGGTATTGCCTACAGAAATTCGCAAAAAGGTAAAACAGTTTGTTCGGCTGAAATATATCCTACGGTTTTATCCACAGAGTGTATATATATATGTGTGTCTCCGTTTTCATCATAGTGACAGTAAATTACGTTCGTGATTGATTTGTGATTTCGAACTATGTATCGTTCAAGACGCATAATGCCTCGTGAATAGATTCATGGTAGCTAATTACTATTGATTCGAACGCGGAAAGTACTCGCCAGGTTCGTATCGTTAAGACCGATAAAATTACAACGGGGTAGAGATCATCGTAAAATGGTCGATCGTTACTTACTTTTTCTTACTTACTTCGGGCCAGAGAGTAATTATTTTGTTAGAATCTCAGCAGCAATTAAGTTAAAAGAACTCTCTCGACTAGGAGGTAGTCTCCGCATTGATAAAATCATTGTCATACCTTTACCGACCTGGTTGAGAAATACTGTGAAACAAGAAAAAGCTAACGTATAGAGTTATTTATTTAGGTGGTTAGTGTTACTTCGACCGTACGTTACTTACTAAACTACACGCTTTCGAAACTTTCCAATTGCACCGATGAATCGATGTTCTATCGAAGGGAGAGGAACGATTTTAACGATATTATGAAAACAAAAACAATTTATTTAAACAGTACAAAAATAGTTTAATTACAACAACAGTGAGCTATGTACAAGTGTCATAATGTCAAGAAACTAAAATTTTCGATTTGGTGTGCATACATAAATACGTATATATATATTTTTTCCTAATCGTTTGAACTTTGAAAAGACGACTCTCAAGATCAGTGCTTCCAACCGTGTCCCTTGCTTTGATGATGGAATACGTGTTTGTAGACAGGTACGTGGACCGGGTATGGTTTCGGAACAGGCACCGGGAAGTGCTTTTCAACTGTCACTGGATATGGCCTCTCAACAACGTACGGTACCTGCGCGATATTAACATTCTAGTAATTCCTATACGTTCGAATTGCAATAGCTATGTACGTGCAACGAGGTCAGAGCGTAAGTAATATCACGTTAAATTTCATGAGAATGAAATTATATTTACATTTCATAACAATAATATATTGGAATAATTAAACAGCGCGGTCGTATCTCTAACGATAATTATTGTAACTGTTTTGCGAGGAATAATATTGATATTTGTTTTTGCTCTTCATATTCGTACAATGCTCGAGCATTTCTACCAACCATTAAACAATTAAATGTAATATAAAACAAAAAATTTTGCGTTCCATCGTACCTTTTTTTCCACTACATAGGGCTCAGGTTTTTCTACTGGAATTTCAACGTGCTTGACTACTTCTACTGGCACTGGATGCGGCACTGGAACTTCGACTTGATACGGTTGCGGAATAGGGACTTTAATTTGTTGCGGAATTGGAACTGGAACTGGATGTGGAATTGGTATAGCGTATTTTTTGTAAATGGGGATTTCCACGGGTTTCGATGTCTCATGATAGGTGGAACTGCCATGATCCTCTTCGTAGGAGGCACATACTAAGGTAATTAAAGCGGCGAATACCTATAATCAATAATCGTGCTTGTTAATTAAGATACAGATACAGATTAAGAAAATAGTAGTTTGACGCTTGACATCTTGACAGTGCAACGAAAATAATTCAACGATGAGATGGTTAGCAGAAAAGTCGATGGTAAGAAACTTACTAGAGTTCTCATGATTTCCACACCAGAGCGAATCCTCAGCAACCTGTCGTGTTAACTCGCCACGATCACTTTGATGCTTTCAAAGTCATGGCCAAGTGCTTATATACCAACGTCACTTTCTCCCTTCTCTTTATTACGTTTACTCTTTCTGCTCGTCGCAGAGTACTATCTCTATGATTGTCTGCACAGATATATCACATTTGTATATGGCTGAATTAAGTTCTTCCTGTTATTTGCATACCATACAATTTTTTCTATTCCAGCTATGGAAGTTTTGGGGGAGAAAAATCGAACTCGTCATATTGAAGATCTAAATTAATCGAGATTGTTGCCTCGTGCGTTTTTATCCGGTCAATTATTAAACGAGCAAGCGGAAGATATTTAAAGAATTTTCAGATACCGATTCCAAGGATAGCAAACGCAGTCGCACTTTCGATTTTCATCATTTATGGAAATAACGATACATTGTTCGCGGACAAATAGTTACAGTGAAAGGAAACTCCTTGTCTCGATTAGATTCCGCGATATCGAGTACAGTTGAATATTTATCTGTTCCAATCTGTTTCTCTTATCGATAAAGACAGTAAACGATAAATTTTTGGCGATCGCGTTACGTTTAAATATAGCAGTCTTTGTAGTAAACAACCGAGAATGAGGTTAGTCAACCAAGACAAATACAACTCGGTCATGGTCTAGTTCGCACGCTTAATAATTTGTAAATTACTGTCAGACGATCGAGTAGCATAGATCGAGATGGTGCACCATGTAATTTACAAAGAACTTTTTTCGTTATAATTTTTACGGAGAGAGTGCGCTTGAGAGGGGAATACGCTTCGTTCCTCCAGGGATTAATCAGAGTACAATTATGTGAATCTTAACGGAGCGGGATTTCTCTAATCCTAGGGCATTAAGATCAGTGTCAGACAACACCTGTAACCTATCATTTATGTCTATATATATATATATATATATATCGTACCTAGGGTAATTGTGTAATGTATCGAATCTCCATCGATCATTCCGGTGCATGTAAATCAAATAAATCAAACTTTCGAATAGAGCGTCACGTTCTCATCTCTCTACAGCTGCACACGTCTAACTAGCGAGTGAAAACGAGAGTCTAGCAAATTTCATGCATTGCCCATGGCGTAAATTGTAAAAGGGTGTAAAATAGAATAGAGATATTTATTAGTAATACAAATCGCTGTGAGAAGGAGGTAGCTAACCTGGGGTGTGGTCATGGGAGAGAAGCTGTCTGGAAGAATCGAATTGTACACGATACTCTCTGTATCAGCGAGCGGAATAGTGAAAGTGTATCCCAAGTAAAAGTGGTTTTGCACCACGATGTAGGAACGCGTCTGTTGTCGGGCTCATTATGGCGAATCAAGATCGCACAGGATTCCTATCGGTGACTGGTTGGTTTCTAGTAGATTCGTAACACCGGATGACGAAGAAACGAAACTTATGGTTACGTGTTTCCTTTTTATTCTTTGTGTAGCCGCGAACAGGAAGAGACGAACGAACTATCGCTTTACCGAGATCGCTACCTGCGAGATCATTGCTGCAGTTCAACTTCATTGCTGTACATTTAACAGGCCGATTCGATCGACAGGAATTAAACAAAAAAGAAATGGTATTTTTCAAATAGGCTTTATTAACAAGCACGCATTAATCGATAGAAAAGGAAAACTTAACAAGTGTATAAAATTCGTAACAAAAATATTGGCAACATTAACATCAGTGTTGAGATCCGAATATCGTGTCTCTTTTTCTTGACATTTGTTTCACAGTAATCCAAACGATGAACAGTATGTTCGTTGAATTAAATAAGTTTAGATATCAGGTGACAAGAAGCTCTCCCGTAAAACGATCAGTCGCAGGAAGAACAATTCCCAAGTGTTCAGTAGCGAGCGAATCAGTCTAGTGCCATCCTTTGCCCTTTGAAGTGTAATGGAATACGTGCTTGTAAACTGGCACATGAACTGGATACGGCTTTGCGACTGGAATGGGAAATTTCTTTTCGACGTACACTGGATACGGCTTCTCCACCACAAAAGGTATCTAGATGGACACGATTACATATGATATAGTGACACGTGATACAGTTATTGCGATACGAAGTTTTACAACGGTGACTTCACCATTGTTCGATAATTAGATACATTTACTTACGTGTTTTTCTACGATAACAGGCTCTGGCTTTTCGATAGGGATTTCGACGTGTTTCACGACTTCCACTGGATAGGGGTGTGGAATTTCAACGGGAACTTGTTGAGGTTGAGGAATCGGTATTTCTATCTTTTGAGGAATTTCGACTGGTACAGGATGAGGGATTGGAATTGCTGTAATTACACAACGAGCAAATATTATTGTACCTTGAAAGATCCTTAGGTTTTTACATGTGTATAGATATTTACCATATTTTTTGTAAATTGGGATTTCTACTGGCTTCGTCTTTTCCTCGTAGGTGGAGCTTCCATGGTCTTCTTCGATGTGGCCCGCAGAAACGATCCCGGCGATCACCGCCAGACCAAATAGAGCAATCTACAAACATTCGATTGATAATCATCGATTCTGCGTATCGATACGTTACGGTCTTATAATCTCCGTTCTCATTTAGCCGTTAATCGAATCAAAGAACATATCAGGTAATTAGGCTTAATTTTTCTGTCGGTGATACATTTACGTTTTCGATCAATTTGAGGAAATTACTATTACATAATTCATCTATCATCTTTCAAGTTTTTATGCAGTTGCTGTATAAATCTTACAATTTGGTTCATAGTTGTAGGTTTCCCGAAAAGGTGTTTATCGTTAAAGCACAAAACGTTGAGTGTCTACGGCAATGGAATACCGAGCTTATATACTAACATCGATTCCACCACCTTTCACTGATTTCATGCACTACAGTTCCGACCCTTTCCAGGATATATCAAACTACATCTTACCATCGACCAACCTTCGCAACTCTATACACCGCCAATGAGTATGAAAGGTTCTTGTTTTATTTTTCACGCGGCTCATTGACCGTTCTCCGTCTATGACTGGCCGGAAGTTAAGATTACGTGTATTTACGGACGCGGGAAGTGCACAGCGTAAAAGTATCCCATCGTTGGTATTACGCTTTCTTTTTAATGGATAATATTGCGCTTGAATGAAAAAAGCGTGTCGGTAGTTTTCTTACAAGCAAATATTTATACGTTATAACTGTCAACGATGAGACAAAGTATCATAATCCCGACTCGATGATTTACGAACTGGACAAGTAATATTTATTAGCAGTTACAATTTCGAATAGAATCAGCATTAGAAACACGAAAATTAAGCACCTGCATGTAGAAAAATCGTATCTGATGACTTGCGGCGCAACGATCGGTGAAGCGGAAAATCAAACCCGACTCCCGATGCAACCGCAAGACGGTCGCTACGCTTACCGGAAGCGAATGCCTGGTGCGATCAAGAAAATTTCCAGAGATGATTCGAATGGGCTCGATGAGCAACGTGGAGAGAACGCTTCATTATGTATTTAAGATGAAATATTTGAAACGGTTGTCGCGATGAAGCTCGTTAAATATTTATAGGCATAAATTATACTCGTTTCCTTGGAACGATCTAGCCTGTGCCATGTTGTTCAAAATTCGATTTCTTTTTTTATGTCAATCGACAAATCTGAAATATACCGGAAGTGAAGGTGAGGAACGATCTCTTGTGCAAAGGTACTCGAAGCGGATCAAAGTTTTCGGACCGACAAAATGAAAGTCCAAACGCGTTCGCTATGTGAAAGGAATCTTAGTGAAAAAACCGATCGGACACGCCGATCTTTGTTCCTGTAAAAGTAAATTTCTGTTTTATCATAGAGTTGAGATAGGCAGATCAGAAAGAGGCGGGAGCAGAAAGTGTGTCTGTTGCTCTCTTCGTTTTATACTTTTCGCTACGCCCAAGAGAAATGCCAAAACATTTTTAATTCGCTTTTCGTTGCAATCGTTAATGTCTCATCGTTCGACGTGCATATTAAACACGTATATTAATCCCAGATTCATAGGGATAAGAGAGATTAAGATATAATTGCAATCACGATATGAATTTAATACGAATGCGTGTCATATATAGTAATAATCTCTATATGAGAGATAGTGTACCAATGTGCTGTCATTTCACGGTGGAAAGTTTGTCTCGGATTTCGGTTGGATTTACGAGTGTATACTGCTTCCTCTGTGCAAATTTCCGTCGTCCCAAATATAGAGACAGCGTTCGCATTAAACTCGGAAGTTACAATTTGCTTCTCGTCTTATTAAATTTGTTCGACGAAATTAATTACGTCGGGGTAAAATCTTCTCGAAAGCGAAAGCGATACGACCAGCCTTTTAACGGTTTGATTTATTTGTTTATTTATCACGAACGCGGATGCTGTTTTAAGCGGAGCGCAATCTCATTAATGAGCGTGGCACGCGATGCATGTCACATCAAATGTCGAACCTACGCTGTCGATTGCTTGAACAGATCCCATGTACGCAGGAACGAGGTTCGCCATAGAAATCTAACGGCGTTCAAAGTTCAAACACGATTCAAGAACATTCAACCTCTCCGAAGAAGCGAAAGTAGCATTTCTACCCGTTTTTGTTCCAATTTATCTATTAAAAGTCGAAGAGTCGTTTAGTCTGCTCAGCAGGTGTACTTGAGGAGGAAAGCTTGTGCGTTCAACCCTTTCTCATATTTTTCTGTTTCTCTTACATGGAAAGTACGCTGGAGTACGTACTGACGACTATATAGCTCAAGGTAAACGTTCGATCATTTCCCAGATCGCAAGCAAGTAACATTGTCAATGTTTTCCCTTTGGATTTAAGACGTTGTTCCAACCAAAAAGCGATCGTTTAACAGACATGATCGACCGTTCGTTACATAAGACAAGACAGCGATTTCTCTTTGATTAGAAATTTGAAGGACAGTAGAATGTTTGATATACAATAGAAGCGTGTCTATGCTTCTTAAAAACCGTTACGCATAGATAATATTTTACTTTTACCGAGGAACCTTTTCCTGTAGCAACTATTTCTTTCACTGTTTCTTTTGATCTTGTTTCTAACGTCAAATAGCTACAATGAATTATGCTCGTTATTGACTACCGGAAGAGATGGTTGAGAGAGGTGTACGCGAAAGGAATCGTGAGAGGAAGTCCTGCACTTTTTTCTATACTTCTATGCAGCTAATTAAGTCTACCGTTTCGGAATATTTTTTCAAGGTAATTTAATCGATTGTTACAAGCGAGTAATGAGAATCATAATAAAGCAGCATCGTGCTTAGATGTATAAAGAACGGCAAAGTATAAGTATTTATATATATATAAATATAAAATTTAAATCTTCAAATTGTCTCGACATCGAGGAATTATTAACGAATTCTTTTTGCTTTCCCGGATATTAAACTTTCTTCCGAATAATCTTTTTATGTCATTCCTCCGCCTCTTCTGTTGCATCGTACAAATAAAATCCAACTTGATTATTCGTAAAAATGGAAATGTCAGCCAGGGTATATTAACGAGTTTCTACAGAGGAGGTCAATAATCTCCTACAGTACAGTTTCTCATACCTACACGATGTATTTTAGCAGCTGTACTCCCTTCTTTTACAATCTCCTGATTGCCAAGATCAACAGAACGGTAGATCATTTTATGCTTTACTTTCGCCTTAGTTTTCTTCCGCATCGCGGTTTTTCTTCCAACATTCTTTTTCAGCTCTTTTTATCGTGACCACGTTACTATGCTAATGCACCTTTGTCAGATAGAGGGACGATGCGCTCGTTCGTTACAAATACTCCGTCGGTTAGATCATTACGAGTTACGATCTTCCTCTTAATGTCGACTTTGCGTTATTCCGCGTTCAAGGGACTGTAAGAAAAAAAGAAAAGGAGAGTGAAAGTGTTCTTTGAATTTACTTTCTCATTTTTCGGTAAAACTTTATCATCTGACATCTAAGAATTTCGTACATTTTCTTTTTGCCAATTCTTTCTGTGCCGCCGCAGTCGAATTTACGAAGGTCAATGACAGAGGAAGACGATTATTATGATGGCTTTCGCTACAAATGCCTCGGACGTACCACATTCTCCTTTCTCCTCCGTACCTTCCATCTCCATTTTGAAACGCAGACCAATAATTGTAACATTCCGTTAACGTAATATCACGTAAATCTTTCTGTATCTGTTCTTATAGACGAAAAGAACAGCCTAGACGATTCGATATGGTTCTTATACAATTTAATTGACAACATTGAAGAGTAAAATAAAATAGCTTAGTTAATAAATAAGTTGAACAATGGAATAAATAATTTAAAATACGAGAACTAGCTTTACCGTTTAACAGGTGTAAATAAGTGTGAACGATGCATTTGTAATTAATATAATTACATTTATTAATAAATAATTTTAACGCACGAAACTATTAAATACGATGTATAACAAAACAATATAAATATAAAACACATAGAAACTGTAATTTCAACGACGCACTCCTGCCGCAACGATTAAAACAAGAACAATCAACAACGCCAATTTCACAGGCTTAATGGCTCTTGGAGCTGTGCACTACTGTTTTGTAAATTGGAATCTTAATTGGAATAGGCTTCGCCACTGGAACAGGAATATGCTTCACTATAGTGAATGGAACAGGCTTCTCAATTTTCACTGGAATGATTTTTTCGACGGGCGTGGGTACTTTCTTCTCCACCTTAGAAAATACTTGCTTTTCCACCTAAAATAAACGAATAATATTTTAACGAGTTAAATATTTAAAAGACATTTCAAGGAATGATGAAATTTTAATCGAGAGTATTTACCGGATACGGAACAGGTTTCTGTACGAACACTGGAACTGGATAACTCTGTGGAATTTGTTGAACCTGCAGATGAGGTATCAGCAAAGGAACCTTCTTAGGGACTGGTATTCCTATTGCAATTAAACCAAATGTGATGCAAATTTCTATGTTTAATTGATACTAATTCACATACCAATTGTTTTCACAGAGGGTATGAAGTGTCCACCTTCTCCGTGACCTCCTAGACTGATCTCGTGCTCTGATCCACCTGACATAAAATAAAACACGATCTCGTCGTTTATACGGTGTTAAAGTGTAGCCCTTTTACTAATAATAATATTTATAACGTTTACGAATAATACTGATACGTTGACCGAACCTAATTCACCTAAACCTAGACCAATTTCTTCTTCGCCGTGACCCACGGCAATTTCCCCCAAACTTAATCCATGATCGCCGAATCCTAGTTCTCCAGCGCAACAGGAGGAAACGATCGTTAAAATTACGATCTGCAAAAGATAAATCTTGTACGTGTCTACTAGCGCGGAAGAACATTGTCGATTCAATTACGTATGAACCACGTGACACTTTCGTTATTGATTACTAGCATAAGTATCTATATAGATGTCACATTAAATTGACGTACGATTTTTTCCATGTCCCCTTGTTCAGTGTATACGAGTACGTGTTGAATAAAAGACCAACTCAAGAGAAATTCTTAGCGTAGACACTTTATATACTGTTCTACAAGGGACAAGTAACCCCACTATCACGCGAAATTCTATTCGACACCTTCACTATCGGGTTACATTTCTCTATCCCTGCAAACACCGTATATTCTTGATGAAACGGTTACGTAATACAGGATTTCCATCCTATGCTAACCCGGACAACGCGCTGCTTTATTTCGATGCAATTCCTTAGTCTCATTAACTGACTTAATTGCGTATCTTTTTACCATTCATTTGAATGCGCTTGAAATCAAAACACCACGGTCAAACATATATGCAATCACGGAATACTTCCTGCTTCCTACTTCCTGATAGCGATTAGTCGCCTGATACATTAATTATACTTGAAATATACCGAAGGATGCTAAAATATTTCAGATAACAATCATAAAAGTAAAATGTAAAGCCAGGATGAGAGAAATGAACATTGAATGGCACGAAGATGCGTGAATGATAAAAGATCGATAAGGATACGTATACTTCTATCTTATATTTCGATATTGTACGTACATTGTACAGTGTATCCCACGAACATTTTTCGACAGGTGGATGCGTAGTGGGGATATACAGGTAATCTCTTCTTTTTTCAATGGGATGTCTAACTTTCTATGCTTGTTTTCGAAAGAATCGCGAATTTCGAGTGTAAAAGTATTCGGATACATTTTTTCCAAAATTTACCGTTTCTGAGATATTCGACCTTGCTCGTTCTATTATTTTCGTTATGTAAATTGTTCCAAGTGTCAACCATGTGCATCGATACAACGTTGTAATCTTTGAACCGTTGCACTCCTTACTTCTTTTATCGTTCCAGTCTATCGTAACACATACAGCAATAATGCGCTACACATGGTCGACACTTTGAACGACGAAAGTAATAGCATGAACAAAATCAAATATCTCAGAAATGATAGGTTTCAGGATAAACGTACCGCAGCACTTTTATCTCGAGGATTCGCTATTCTATCAAAATCAAGCATAAAAAATTAAACATCTATTTTGAATAAACAAAATTCATCCCCATATCTTCGCTACCCCACTATTCGTTAAGTAGCCATTATTGCCATATTATGTATTTTTTTGAATCCAACGACAGTTTGCAAAATCACGTAATTATTCATAGATTTACGACTGGAAAGATTAATCACAATCGCGTAATTTATTTAGGAATATCTTTTTCACTATGCTAGCTATTGATACACAGACGTGATATCGCTTGTTTAACTTTATGATTACCTATCGATTATCATAAGTACAGAGGAAAGCCATGACCATGCTACTTCCTCTAAATTTCGTTTAACCAGATATAAGGTAATAACCAGGTAAAGACCACTCATTTGTAACCTTGCTGGACTTCCTCTATCTTCGTAGTTCATTTACTGATCAAGTGCTCTTTTCCATCCTGAACTAGTGGATATATATGTACATTCACTTTCCATAGAATCTGTAGCTGATGCATCGAAAATACTAGTGAAAGTTTTGATTATGATCTTGAGTGCGTTAAAGTACAATGACCGCATCTATCTTCCACGTAAAAATTCATTCCGTCTAATCCTACGTGGAAAGTTGCCTCGATTTGACTTGTTCGATTTCTCTCGAAAAGTATGTGTTCATATCTTTTTGAAACAGAAAAGCTCGTTCGCGATGTAAAGCTACAGCTAACCGTAAGTAGCACTCGCTCGATATATCAATCTCATCTTTGCAATTAAACATCGATCCGATGAAACATTAATCACGTTTGACGTAGGACAGTACAGACGATGAGGAAATTGCTTCAAAGTTGTTGGAGATTAAATTTCTCGCTCGAAAAACAGAAGCTGTGCATATTATTTTCAACGTTTTTATTGAAAAACAAAAACAGTAACATTTATAAAATTAAAAAAAAATAAACAGCGATAACATTGTTTCGTGTATATACAGGATAAAAACAATTAAAATTTAGTCGGCCATAAATCTAGCCAGCCTCAACAATCAAATTCACCGCGATTCCATCATGGTTGTTCAATCTGGAACCGAACCGTGAGCAAAAGCGATGAACGTGTGTGCAGTCGTTTTAGTATCAGTCGGATGGATCGTTCCGTAACGAGTCGCTAAAGTTTAGTGCTTCTTCGCGTGATGGTAGATCGTTTTGTACACGGGTATTTTTATGGGATACGGTTTGATGACTGGCACTGGCACGTGCTTTTCGATCGTAATAGGGATGGGCTTTTCTACTGGTACTGGAATATGCTTCTCAACCGGGAATGGAACCTTCTTCTCCACTGGCACAGCGACGGTCTTTATCACTTGTACAGGAACCAATTTTGGAACTGGATGAGCTACCGGGTACTGTTGAGGAACACCGACTGGCACTGGGTGGGGTACGCCTATCTTCAAGATCTGAGGAACCGGTACCCCTGAAAGCAAAGTATTTGTAAAATATATTACAGGTAGAGACGTTGGTAGGAAAAGTTTTTACGAAGAATCGTAATTATAACTTACCGATGTGTTTAACCACCTTGACCGGTACGGGTTTCGTTACCTCAACATGCTCGGACACGGGAACACTTTGCACTACACTGTGACCTCCGTCAAGGGAAACTCCACTTTCGTCTCCACCTTCGTATCCACCTCCTAGGGAGGAGTAGTCGGAGCCCAAGTGGTCACCGCCAGACTCCAAGTGTCCGCCGGAAGATCCCTCGAGGCCTCCACCGTGACCGCCGCCAAAGTCACCGCCGCCAAAGCCACCGCCGTAACTACCACCATATTCTCCGCCACTATAGCTACCACCACTATAGTCACCGCCACCGTAGCTACCGCCACCGTAGCTACCGCCATAATCACTGCCGTAACTTCCACTTGAGGAAGTGCCGAGACCTTCCTGATCAGACCTTTCTAACGGCTGAAAACCTCCGTGTAATTGAGGCTGAAATTCATTTTGATTCTGTTGCACGATCACCGGCACGCTCGCGGCCAAGGACACCAGGGAAAGTAGCACCTACGTTGAAGGTAAAGTTCACGTTAGTGAATGTGCGTTTGAATGTCGGCTGACTGAAATAGAATGTGCTTAGAAAGAAAATGTACTGTTTCTTCGCGAGTAAATATAGTGGCAATACTGAACGCGATGATCTTTCCGTAAATAATAGAATTGTGATTACTGGTTGCCAAATGAAATGTCTTTATATGGCGTAGAAAATTATTGATAAACGATGTTTGAATTGCTCGCCCTTTTATTATTAATTAATGTCACCGTGACAAGGAGTCGGAAGAAATATGGAAAGTGAGAAAAGAAAAGGCGAACGCTTTTTCAGATTATTAGCAAGTAACAGTGAAAAAATACATTGGAAAAGTACGAGAAATTTCTTTAATCGATTAATTGTTAAGAAGCCTTGTTGTTCGATTCGTAAATGTACGAGTCGCGTGAATACAGGAATTTTCCGAATTCTTTACTCACGATTCTGTTCATGTTTAGGCGCATGCAAGTATACACCTGACTGCTAGTTGTAGAAGTCTCTTCGGCGACTGATACATCTTTGCTCATTGCTCGTCTTAATATACCACTGGGCCTTTCACTGTCGACGATGTAGTTTAGTCCTGCTCGCTATAATAAATCGCTATTTCTCAGGTATCAGTGCGGCGAACGCGTCGTAAGTATTGGCCATTTTTGTGATTCCGCCAGCACCGTGTGAATTAGACATTTTCTGCTCTATTCATAGGCGAGTGCGCGCGTACATTCACAATTTTCATCGACTGTCACTGACCGGTGCTCCCACCGTTAAGTCGATACATATTCAAAAGTAACGGAACTATTTAGACTCGTGAATGCACATTGCCGATATGGCTTGAATACTTTGAACACAATGTTTCTTTTCTTTATCGTTCTTTCAATTTTTTCTGAATTCAACGTAATTAACGAGATCGAACGATTTTCTTATTAAGTAATTACGACTCTTTTCCTTTGATGTTTCGTAGAAAATACGGTTTAGCGACTTCATAGCGTATCGTGATTCCCACGCGCGCGCAAGGATTTCTAATACTTAACACGTCCTATGTGTATCGCACGATATTCCTCGCGACGTAGGAAATTGTTCACTTTATTATACGCAAATACATAGAATCCGAAGAGAAAAGGCTGTAAACGAACAAGTAAAACGTAAGCAAACAATCTGGAAAATGTAAATTAAAGATCTAAAATGTGGAAATAGGTGGTTTTATAATATATGCGCAAAAAAGCATTAAGAGCCTCTAATGTATAGATCGATTACCGATTACCATGTTATTTGCTTCGCATTAATTCGACAAGCTAAAACTATTTCGTTAATAAAGCCAGAACATCGTTGTTAGAAACTTTCGCGTCAGTTATGTGTCTGCAATGATATAGAAAATGCTCACGGTATGTGACAAATTGACGATGATCGTGTACAACGATATCTGATACACGTGTCCAGCTCACGTAGCTTTGAATTTATCCGAGCTTGTGGAGAGAGCATAACGAACCGTCTTGAGATCATCTAGACACGAACTGTGCTATCTGACCGTTGGTATTCAGAAAATTATAATAATAATTAGAGGGCGGGTGAGATATAACGAAATTCGTGACTTCAGTCCTTATCGTGTTTCTCTTGTATATCAACGTGATTCAACGAAGCGACCATGCGTCGTATAAAAAGTGCCGAAATTTCGCGATCTATCCAAATTAATGGGAAAGGTATAATTTGCCCAGCCTGTTGATAACATCTGATTACTTGTCAGATTACGAGTAATTATTCCGACGGATCAGGGAATACGTGCGCTCATATTAAAATAGCTCTTTGCGACTACACTGTAACTATCCTGCAACGATTGCGACCTATCGTTAGCTAAGCTCGTTAATAATAGAATTAGTCGAGAGAAGGTAATAAATGGAGTTTTCCACGTGTTGGAAATAACGGCTAACTATCTATTATTTTTAATTCTGATGGATGGCGAAAGAGATCTGCCAACGTACGCACGTAATCGATCAAATAACGTTAATTTACAGCGAATAGAGGACAAAGAGAGGCTGGGTTCAATTAAAAATTAATTTTTTATTTGATAACACAGTAACAAAACAAACAACCATAAATACAAACAGCATTGGAGACGTTTTACGACTCCTGGATAGATGGCTCGTTGATATCTTCGATCTATACAACAATGTGTGCCCGATCGAAGACGAAGAGCCTTCTTTGTGATCATTCGAGGAAGAGAATCGCAATCTTCTGCCGTATAGACTAGCTGATACACACGCAGAAGTTACGCTCGCTTGCTGTTACGGCCATATGTGTAAATCTGCATATATCTTCAAAGTGTCATGTTGTAACGTCTAATGACTCCATCCGTGACCATGAGACTTCACCCTGTGGAATACGTGTTTGTAAACCGGCACGTGAATGGGGTACGGTTTTTCCACCGGCACTGGTATGTGTTTCTCCACCGGTACAGGCACGTGTTTCTCCACTGGGACCGGTATCACCTTTTCCACGGGAAATGGAACCTTCTTCTCGACTGGAACGGCCACGGTCTTTACCACGGGAATTGCAACTGGCTTTGCAACCGGTACGTGAACTGGATAGGGCTGTGGTACTCCTACCGCGACTGGATGTGGAACTCCTATGGCCACTGGTTGAGCAACCGGTACTCCTGTAGTAGTGTAAAAAGTTTTTTAATTAAGCGATTATTCCAAGAAATTTTACGACGATGAATTAGACTTCACGATGTTCATTTGGTTTGCGTGAACTATCCTATATTATATACACGTATAATCGAAGATGAGAGTTTGATCAAAGTGTGAATTTTAGTCGAGAGTATGAGACTGATCGAACACTTTGTAAATTTAAGATTATGGTTTAACGCTTATCTAGTTTCACGATGGCAATTAACGTCAGCATTTTAATCGATGAGGCAAACTTACCAACGTTTTTGACGACAGGTACTGGCACGGGCCTGGTAATTTCCACGTGCTCGCTTACCGGTACAGCTTCAGCGTAATGAACTTGTCCTCCGTGCAATCCATGTTCCAGTCCACCACCGCCATAGGAGCCATAATTGGACAGGCCGCCTAATTCTAAGCCGTGTCCTGATCCATAATCGCTGCCTGCTGATATTCTATTAATTACAAACGATCCGATTTAGGCGAATGCTTCGGTTTACGAGATATATGGAAAACAGACCTAAATAATCTCTTACCCCTGCCAACCTCCGGGACTACCTTCGATGCTAGCTATTACGTATTTCGCGAATATAATTGCCACCCATACCTGAAACAATCGATAGTTAGATTCAAGGTGCACGAGAACGATATCGGACTTTTAATCATTTTGTCGATCAAGTATAAGCACGGACAAGTAGGGTAGAGACGAGAGAAATCAGTCGCGTCGTGTTCGAAGTTCTGTTGTTCGCAGCTGGCACTTTCTAAACTCGGTCAACTGGTGCTAGTAAATCACATATTCGCAATGATATATCCACAGAGTGCGATCGTAACTTCGTTTCGAAGTATGAATATAAAGCGCGGGATGAATAGGGGCCACGATGTTGCCGGTTTTACGAGCCATCGCCATCGCAAATACGTAAGTGCGTATAGAAGAAAGTATGCAAATACCAATATTCACTTTTCACCGGCATTGTTTGCGCTATGAGCGGAACTTGCAAAGGATGTGTAACATTCGGTCACGATTCACTGTTTCCCCCGAGACTCGAGATCCTCTCGTTCGCGTGCCTACGTGTATGTCCATCGGATCGATCGTATCCATCCTCTTTTTTTTCTCTTTTTTTTTTCGGATACTTACAAAAGACCAAGAAAGCATTTTTCGATTACTAATGGGACAGTAGATGAAGAAACGAATACGTATACTGCGAGTGCTTGACGATGGACCAATCCTTTTTATACGCTTTCTCCCTCTCCCTTTCCCAGACGCGTGGATAATCTTTCTCTCTTGAAAACCGGACTTGCATGCTCGCATTTATGTCCCAGACTACACTAAACTGTAGGAAATACTTACATCCATATCAATTTGCGTTGGAACTCGACGCCGTTGCATCCAAGCGAGAATTAATTTTTTACGTCACCATGGCGGAATCAAAGATTCCAAAAGGTAAGCGATCACGATCCGAAGAAATTAGAAGTTTAGACTGTAATCTTTGTAATAGATCTTTGATTCATTCAAGCGAGCTTTCACCGCTACGTGCGTAATTTAATTTCATTCTTAATTACGGAAACATCGATTCGCGTATGCCATACCTATATACATAGTACGTGTATAGTTAGTGGACGCGGTCCATCGAGACCAAGATTTCTCAGCTCGTATAGCTTTTGGACAAGCTTTCTCTCGACAAAACACCGTTGTATCTACTTCGTTCAGAGTACTTCGACGAAATGCATCGTCAGATTTTCCAAGTAACGTAGAACGCGGTGAGCGTGGTGAACGCCTATGCGGACCGTCCGTGATCCTCTCTACCGATCCAGCGTTGAAATCGATTTCTTTTCCTACTCTCTTTCTTCCGTTTTGCCTTATTTTGCGATGTCACCAGCGTGAAATTCTCGCATGAAAGTCAACTAAGAAATTAAATCGAGCGCTACGGAAATTGCGCTGTATCTCGCATCAATGTTATTATTGCAATATCGCAACGTGTGTAAAATAGGACAACCGCGAGTCGCTAGACAAGTTAATAATTCGTAGCTATTTGTTGTCAATTAACGACTTTAACTTTTTCAAACGAATATAGAATGGAACGCTTTCGTGACACCGATTGTTACAAAAATCGAGTTACGGCTAGTTTCACTGGCAGTAACGCGATCTTTCACGCAATAAGAAAGCAAAGCAAATAAAACTGGGTGAGGTAAAAGGCAAAAAGCGAGTAAATCCGAAAAAGCGGTATAGATGAAAGTGTTGGACAGTTCGACGTGAAAGGAGACGTGCTTGTTCGTTAAAATAGTTGTATCTACCCCCGAGGTTATACAAGGTGACTATCGCGATTCTTTAGACGTGGCAGGGTAAGTCTTGGATAACGATAGAACCGTTGATAAGCGCTAATACCTTTTATCGCTTGCGCGACACATCTAGAAACTTATGTCTCGAGAACGAAAGGGTATATACTTTTAAGATCCTTTTCTATGAAAACGTCTAAACGAATCCAAATTCCCATTAGATTCGCCAAACTAAATGCTCGATGATTACAAGGATACATCGGTGGATTCCTTTCGTTTCCTTTCTATGGCGCTGACAGAAAGGGCCGTTATCGAGGTGAATGGTCACAGAACGAGTATAGAAGACATCGAGCAAAGAAAGAGTGACTTTGATCGAACGACTTTCTTCCCACGTAATTACTCCTGATTCGTAGAAGCAGAGCAGCTCGACAGGATCGCGGAGACCGTAACGGGGAGAAAGGGAGTATTACGGATGGTCAAGAAAGAGAGGTGAGTGAAAGGATTCCGGTAGGGATACGCTGGTAGATTCGACGCAAAGAGTTTATCTAACTCGGTCGTTCTCCTGCTGTGGCTGCTGGGCGTTGTGTTGCACGTAACTGGATATTGCATTCTTTGACTATCGATACCGTCTTCCTGCGGAACGAATCACCCTGCCCACCGTCACTTTCACTGCCACTTCCCACGAATATGCGGTAAACTGCTACGCTATTGTCTTACGCCGGATCAGGAAATGGCAATTTTCAAAGGATCCTGACCACCTTGTTTAACGCTAGAGTTTCTCGTGAAAGGAAGCAACATTGTTCCAGCATGATTATTTTTAACGATCCAGTTACCACGATGATCGACCGATGAGTGCGTCACGATCACGCGTTCTTAGATAATCTTTTACCGATGTGACGCCAAAACGTTCGTTCGATGGCATAAGAAGACATAGCTTCTTTCCGCTCAGAGAGATTAAACGTAATGCGCAATAATAATGATAATACATACAGCCGCATATATTCTCGGAATCTTATGGTACAATATATTTGTTGGTGAAAGCACACGTTGCACTTTCTATTCACAATGTGCCGGTTGAAGTAATCGATAAGTTTTGCAGAAAACAAACTTTATTTGTAACGAGAATAAGAAATGAGACAAACCACCACCGTAACTATAACAGAGAATAGAAAAAAAACATTCGTGATTATTTTAAGTGGAAAGCGTTTAACGACCCCAAGGATGATGCGTCGATTTTCCTAATGAAGCGAGTCGTACAGCATTTGCAACAGCTTCCTCCTTGGCAGCGATTATATCTTTCTCCTGTAAATTAACAACAGTACGGTGCACCAACTGCCTCCGTTCAAACTCGTGTAAACTAATTGACGATTTGTCACCTTTGCTTCCTGCTCGCTTTGACTGATCTGTTTGTCAACGTCCTGTTTCTGTAACTCAGCAGCCGTCGCAGCAGCGTTTCTCTGAATGGCAGCAGCCGCAGCTGCTTCCCTTGCTGCGGCAACCCGCTGTGCAGCTGCAACCGCATCCTTCAATGACGCCAATCTTTGTTGCAGAGCTACTAAGTGTTTTGCGCTCGATTTAGCTTCAGCTTCGGCAGCAGACGAAATTTCTTGCGATCTGTACATGTAAATAGTCGACGAACGTATTAAATTAATTAATTTCACTCTTTGGAAAGCATCTTGTGAAATGCATGTATTTACCTCGCCACAGCTTCCCTTGCCGCAGCTTCCTTAGCCAGAGCAACCTTCTGCTGAACAATGGCAGCTTGTTTAGCTTCTGCTACCTTATGCTGCGCCCGATTTACATTTTGATTTGCTTCCTTCGCCTGTTGAATAGCTTTCAGCACATCCGGAGGATATGCAACGCTGGGTGTGCCACTAGGCGGTTCCCGTAACGTCTGAGATTAACGAGAAACCACGGTGTGAAGCAAAGTGCGGACTTTCTTAATTAAAAGGGATGCAAATTAGTCTGCCATACCTGAAGAGCGACGTCATGCGTTGCTTGGACCTGAACTTGCGATAAGGGAATATCTGGCACTTTTGCAGCATTCCAGGGAGTTGGTCCAAAACTGTTCGTAGACCATGAATCGGTAGAAAAGATTGGCTCGATTCCAAGAAAGTCATAACCAGATGGTCCTAATATAGTTACGCTTCTTTCCTTTCTTTTTGGTGACGATTTTGGCTCCGCGATACTGACCAATGCGAATGCAACAACGATCTGAAAAATTTTCTTCGTTTTCTTAATATCACTGCCTCGATAACAGCGATTAAGAAAAAGATTTCAAGGCTTATTACCGTGTAGGTGATCTTCATGCTGGAAGAGTTGTAGACGATGTTATCGATGATACTGAGTTCTCCAACTCGTGGAACGAGTATATATACAGATTGCAATTCGTAAGTGAACGCTCCATCGACATCGATGTAATGACAAAATTAATTGATGCTATTAAGAGAAAATGTAAAAATAGGAATACCGCGGGAAAATTATAAGCCTTTGTTGCTTAATGACGATCGGCCGTGGTGTCGTTGCTGTACAATTAGTCGCCGGAAGACTGGTTATTCGTTCGGAAATTGATGAATCGAAGTGGCTATGTTATATTTATATCAAGAAACATATCAAGAAATAACTACGTCTCGCACATTTCCGGTAGGCCATATCCTTCGCGCGAGAAGGTCAACTTACTTGATCGATATCGCAATATCCTGCTGATATGTTTTTACGAAGAGGTATTTTTTCCCATGGAAATGAAATAATCCAATATCTAACGTTGTTTTAGTTACGATAAAAATTTATGTTCAATATATTATATACAAACAAACATAACAATATAAATAACATATAAAAATTTTAGATAAATTATATGCACTGAGCTCGGTATAGAGCATAATTAGATTCTAAATACCAACACATTTTGGTAAATCATGAGGTCATTCGCATATTTAAGATGCCGCGTTTCTTTTAGGTATTTTGTAACCAAAAGATCCTCCGTGCGTCGTTTCGGGCAGCAAGCTGAAGCTTTTTACAATATCAGAATTAAATCCTTCAGAATCTTTGAAATCGTGGAAATTTTTGAAATACCTAAAATTCCTAAAACTTCCTTCGCCCGAAGGATCCTCGTAATCATTTCCGTTTCCTCTCGATGAGCTCGATCCATATTCCACTTCTGGAACTTCTTTCAGATGGATGTACTCTACGATTATGCGCTGGTTCATTGCTTGTTCTTTCCTTCGAAGAGCAATATTTAATTAAAGAACACTTACCTTGTCTTGGTAATTTCTTTCTGTACAATGTTTCAAACTCTTCGTCGGTGTTCTTGTCAAGGTATTTAGATGCGTTCGCATTATCGGACGTTTCTTCGGTCTTTTGTCTATCATCGTTTTCTTCATCCTCTTGCCTACTGTAAAAACTTTTTGATGGCGCGCGATCCGAGTTATATTTAGCTGATGGCGCTTGCTCGTCGTCATCCTCGTCGTTCGACGAAGAATAATCTTGATATTTGGGCTTCTTATCACCTTCTGCGTTACGATTCTGACTCGAATATTTGCCAAATTTTTCGTCGTATTGCTTGAAGGGAAACGAGGTCGATGGCTTAAAGTTACCTTCCGTTGCTGGCGCCTTAAAGTATTTTTCAGATCTAGATTCGTAGTCGTCGTCTTCCTCTGAATTTGTTCCGTATTGTTTCTCACGAGGTACATAATCTGCACAATAAACTCGCTCGTTAAATTAGAATTGTACTCTGGTAAAAATTATGTTGCTGTATACCTTCGTCGTTATCCTCGTCGTCGTCGGTTTTAGGCGGAGGCGCAGGTTTCTTTTTGTCAATGATCTCCACGTCAGATCGAATTTCTTGCGCTGGCGTAGCATGGCGTACATTGTCGACAGATTGCACACGTTGAACGTTATCGTGTGCAAAATGCAATCGCGACTGAGGTTGGATAGGCTGATAAGCCATCGGTGAGAAGCTACTGACAGTTGGGTATACGTCTACCGCAGCGCCTTTGTATTGCGGAAATTGCGCGTTGTTATCTACGGTGGAAATTGGCACCACTTGACCCTGAAAACTGGAAAGCGGCGGCAGGAAAGGTGTACTCAGTTGCACGCTGTTTAGCTTCGGCGTTCTGACTGCGAAATTGAACTGTTGATCCACAGGGTTCAACACGAGTGGTTGGCTTTGCGTATTGGACAAGTACCGAGGTAACTCTCCACTCTTTTGTACTTGAAGCATCGGCAACGAAGCTTTCTCCATGTTTTGGAACATAGGCGCGTAACTCTGCGATTCTGAGATTTTTGGCAACAGATAATCAGTCTTATACACGGGAACTTGGAGATTTGTATCTGCAAAGAGAGAAATCGATCGGAAGGATTAACGTTAGTTGAAATAATTGATCGTTATACCTGTTGCTGCATTTTGGTTAAACTTTGGTTGGCGGTGCGTACCGGTTTGTTTCAGCGGTTTAGAAAAATTGTCACCCGTAGTTTTATAGCCAGTTGACATGGTAAATAAATTATCAGAATATGGCAATAATCGTTCGTTGTTTCGAGATTCGAAGGAATAAACGGACAACGGCGACGTAACATACGGCGATGATTGTTTAAAGGTATCGCTGTACGCCAATGGAATGCTACCTCCGACTAACGGAGATTCTTTCACAATTTGAACGTTTTTATAATGCGATGGAGATTTTGCATTACTCGGTCCAATGCTTCGCATATTTGACCCGATCGATTGAATTTGATGAGATTTATAATCTTGAAGAACATTCTGACCAGTTTCGACGACCCCTCTTTTTGATCTCGCGTAGCTTGAAGACAAAAATTGATGTTCTACTCCTGTAGCCGAATTCAGCGTCGATACGATCAAAGCGGTAAAAATTACCTGCAATATATTCAACCATTCAGACACATGTTACGTTAACGATCAATTTTCTAAGATTTATTTCCTCACAAAATTCACTAACATAACTATCGTAAATAAAACAGATCACAGAAAACGTACCAACATGGCACCAGCTTAATCGACAACGACTTAATAGATACCGACGTTTCTTCTTAACTGGCTGCAACGCAGGCTTCGAGATCTTTTATATTCAGGGATTAGCGATGCGATACAGTCGAATGGATTTGACTTTTCTATAATTGACAAAAAGCGCGTCGAGAAAAACTGAATTATATCTCCGTGACTCTCTCTGATTGTCGATGCTTAGCAAGCGTGTCAACGACCTAACTCTTTACTAATTGATATTTCCTCGATTGCGTGCCTGCGATGCAGTGAATAATTATTGCCTTCGCCGCGACTGCTGTCTCCCTAATAATAACGTTTCGAGAAAAAAGTAAATTAAACCTTTCGTTTAATAAAATTAATTTGATACTCCGATACTTGTAGTCTACTAATTGCAGATCTGCTAAGGCAATACGTACCGCAGTATTCTTGAATAATGCACGCAATGCATTAAGTATCTTACACATAATTAAAGGAATGTTAAAATGACTTTAGAAAAACAACTTTGTTAATAAATTTAATACGAACGTGTTCCAACGTACAATACAGCTATGGAATTCACCGGAAGTACAATTAGCTGACCAATATTCGTTGTTCATAGTTCCCATGAAACTACTCGAGCATATCATTCTTAGGTTGTAGACTGAAAGAACCGTAAAAAATTTCTTTCTAATTGCTTTCCAGCTATCTTTTCTAGTGAAAGTTACAGCCTATCGCGGTAAATATACATTCTAGAATTGATGCATGAACTCTGTCGCAAATTGAATCTGTCACAGCTGGTGCAACGTGTGCAGGAAACCGAAAGAGGAATCAGTATGTCGATAATTGTAAAAAAAAAAAAGAAAAAAAACACTAAACCATGTAAGGATAAGGTCGATTACGCTATATACAAGTTTTTCTTCGGCTAATCGATAATTGTGTTGCTATCGGACAATCACGGTGCAATTACCGTCCTTTTACGGACCAAGTTGTAACTCCTCGATGTAATGAAGTAAAGTTAGAAATCCGGATACTTTTCAAATATCATGGCAATTAAGGGAAACACTCTTCACACTTTCCTGCCCGCCTCGTACGGCAAGTGAAAATAATTCAAGATTCATGTAAAATTCTCTTCCAACAAAGTAGTTTCACGTCGGTGACGTTTAATGCAAAACGTTTGCTATATTCTCTTCGTCGCTTATAACAAATTAATGATGCTTTCAACTACGACTAATTAACGACACCGAAAAATCAGAAAAATTGGAGTTTTGAATTGTAATTTAAGCTGGCCTCGTGCGCTTTTATGATTAGCACTATGCTATAAAATTTATTTATTTCAATAAGTATTCGATGTGAGTGTCATCGACGATAATCAAGTAAATGCATAGAGTAGAAGGCTAAAAACAAAGACAACTATTACTTATTATAATTCAATTGTGCAACTTTACATAACATTATCGAGGGATTTTTACAAGAATTATACAGTAGTGATGGTACAAGGAAGTTGCGTTGAATAAAAGAAAATTAAGTGAATCGATATTTTTCATTTGTAATTAATATATATATATACACAACAATCTCTAGTACCTTGAAAACAAACAAAAATTGAAACTTTCTCTTCAGTCTCCATTCGTTTAAACTGTTGTAACTCTTTCAATATTATGTAAGATAATGTTTAAGCGAATTGTCGATAAATGTCATTCGTAATCACGCGACAGTTTCTATCCGACGACGAAAAGAAATAAAAGAAAATGGATAATCGTTTTACAAAACATAACACTCATTCGTCTACTTCTTATTTCTGTTCATTTATCTATGCTATTTTTAAATTTCGTATTGCTATTAAAAATATTTAATAATACGAATCTTCATATACCTTGATTTTATAGAACCTTTTGTTAATGTTTTAATCGGCTTGCTTTATAAGATTAACGAAAAGAATCGGTACACATTGTTAATTGAAATTCAGACTTAAACGGTTCTC
Organism: Bombus fervidus; assembly: GCF_041682495.2. NCBI lineage: Eukaryota > Metazoa > Arthropoda > Insecta > Hymenoptera > Apidae > Bombus > Bombus fervidus. The sequence continues at coordinate 14,498,377 of NC_091521.1, read as the reverse complement.
TTTTCCGACAAAGATCTTCGAGCGCTTGGATCGGTCTGCCCCAAATTGGAATACAACATACCATCGGTCACTTTTTGATAATAATCCCTCAAAGTATCATCGTAAAATTGCTGCTGCGTTCGCATTTTTTCATTTTCGAAAAATTTATTCAACTGATTTTTATCGCGAAAGTAGTTTGCCGTGGCTCCGTTGGGTAACTGTTTGTTTTTCATCAATAAACCAAGGAAATTATGCACCTTAGGATGATTATAAGCGTTCTCTTTACCATCTTTGTGCTGTTTGGACGCTTTAGGGAAATTTATTGTATCACGAGACAACGTGGAGGGCGAGGCGTGTGAATCAAAAGGGGAGCCTTTTCTGAATTGCTTCGAATCTTGCGTGTTGTCGTGTTTCGGCGAGCCATCGGTGTGAACCGAATCGATATTTGATCCGGAAGAGTCAATATTTGCCGATTTATGGGACAAATTACTTCTAGAATGTGACCTTGGCCCATGATGATGATTATGTTTATGATTATGATTATGGTTATTGAATCTGTTTGGTCCCGGTCTCTTTTTCCCTGGCTTTCCACGTAAATGACTTTTTGTACGATGCGAATTTAACTGCGGTGGTGTCAGGAAATCTCTGACATGTTTCGTATCTTTAAAGTCATTGTTCGATCCAAAATTATATTTGTCTTGATCTTGAGGTCTGCGTTGTCGATACGGTTTGTTATTTCCATAGGAGGAACGCAAAGAATTCTTTGGATTTTTCTTCAGCATTTGTTCCAACGCGGCTATCATCTCGTCCGGCTTCTTACCAGATAATTCGGTTGTTCGTACCTTTGTTTCGCTATGATGCGCTTCCAGTTGATCTTTGTTTTGCCTAGAATCGAACAGCGAAGCTTTCAATCGTTGCAGCTCGTTCTTCAGTTTCGCGATGTCTGACAAGTCAGTAGCGTTATTACGATTGTTCCCAGGCTTTCGATCGTTGTTCCACTTCTGAGAATTATAAATAGTCTTCAGAGATTCCTTGAACATTTGCTCCGCGTAGGTCTTCAGATCTAAAGTTAATTTCGGTTTTACCAAGAGTTCGCTTTGCGCAGAAAAAGAAGGTTTAAAGAAATTACCTCCAGGCAGCAATGGGACTAGGTTCAGATTTTGTTGAAGTGGTTCATTGGCGTGCAGTTTGTTGTTCAACGCATTTTGATTTTTTACGACATCCATGTTTGGAACGAAATTGATCGGATTAAACATAGGTTTGTCCTGTGACTGGTACGCCTTCAGATCGTTGCCGATGCCTTGATTATTGTTCGAGCCTACATCCGTAAATGCATTCATCACATTCTGCACGTTCGTGGATTCGGTAGTCGACAATATGGCTGGTTTAGCCGTAACGAAGCTGGTTGTGGAGAACATAGGAATTGAGGTGGTTAAAACAGCAGTCGGATAATTCATCGACTCGTAGGAATTTATGATCGTGGTATCTATCGGATTCGGTTTGATATTCGGATTGACAATTTCGACGTTTCTCGCGCCAACGTGCGGTAAATGGGCATTCCCGATGATTCCTGAAACACTTGGTGATGCATTTAACGTATTAATATTATCGGTACTATGACTAGCCGTGTTATCGATCATTTGATACGCGAGGGACGGAAGCTTGATGTTTTTCAACGTTGACGCGCTGTTATCGAAACCGGTATTTTGTCTCAAGTATTGCTGGCCCTGATCTCGAGATTGTTGCAACAGGAAATTCGTTCCTTGAATGTTCTGCTGTTCCGAAAATATTTGCGGAGTACTCGCCGATAACGTAGTGAACGTTGGCATAGGATTGAAGACCGCTGGTAGCAAATGCGTCGTTTGGAGATAGGTTTTCGTTTTCGGCGCTACGTTAATGTTTTTCAACGACTGTTGATATAGACTGTCCTGTACCTGAGGCTTCACTCCTTGAGAATTGGAATTCTCCAAATAATAAGGATTACCATTGAATGTTTGCCCTTGATCGTCATGGCCGACAGCAAAGCTCGCCGAGGCCAAGAAATTCGTGCTTGTACCGGGAAGCATGGTCTTCTTGTTCTGCGATTCAGAAGTTATTAAGTTGATCTTCGTGACTGGTATAGTCTGTGGCGTCGGTGTAATCGTGGGCATCGTTGGAAGCGGCTGCGCCTGCAAATTACCGTGACTAATAGGATTTTGGCCGTGTATCCCGTGAGGATTCACCTGAATATAATCCGAGCCGATGACCGGCGTCTGCATCAACGTTGAGATAGTCTGAAAAGTTGGCTGCGGGAGTATTAGCTGCGGCATGTGGTTCGCCGACATTTGATTCGAAGTAGTGACGACTGCTGGCCGAGATGTAGCCGTGCCTTGAGCATCTTGAGCCGAGATGCTCTGCAAGTTATGGTTTAAGCTCGGAGTAACCGCAAAAACTGGAGCGACTGTATTCGATACGTATTGGGGTTTAAGGTTCGCGTGCATCGAATTGTGGAAGTTATTCTGGCCAACGATAATATCTGGCAGGGGCGTGGATACTCTTATCTTTACATCGTTACCGATCACATTCTCGCCGGTGCTTATCTCAGGAGCGGACGTGCTTACCGCGTTAAGTGGCGTGGCTGAAACGATATTGTGCAAGATTGCATTAGAGACGTCGAAGCCTTGACTGTTACCGATCGCTGTTGCGTGATCAAAGTTTGCCACCGGTACCAAGTTCACTTTGACCGGTACGATGAGTTTCGGTTTCTCAAGTTGGCCGATTTCAATACCACTCGAGTGAGAAATCTCAAGGTTCGGAGAGATCTGGTTCCAGCTACTGCTCGGCTTGAAATTAGACTTTTGCGATTTTACGTGCCTCATTTCCGAGGCCGAAAATCTACCATCGTACCTCGCGTCTTCGTAGCTATCGTCTTGATCTTGATGCCGATCGTCGTCTGTCCATGAATTACCCCTTACTTTCTGACGATGCGACTTCGATCTCGACGAGTGATGCCTCTTACCCTGGCTTTCCTGCTCCGCGCTATCGAGATTCCCTCGATGTTCTTTCGGGAGCCGCTTCGAGCTGTTGCTAGGTCGTCTTCTGCTCTTCTGAACTCTTCTAGGCCTCTCCGTGTACTCCGCGTAATCACCTTCGTCCGACGCGTCTCTCGAGTCCTCGTCGCTTCGAAATCTTCCATCTCTGTTGTTCATCGTGTAACGATGCGACACTTCGGAGCTCACCGAATCGATTATCCTCGAAGTTTGGTGATTATCGGTATCGAAAGCGGATATACTGGACGGCTGATGAAATTTGTAATTAGATTCAGCAACCACGACAGGGTGGGAAAATTTGTGATTCTTCGGAACTTGAGGGGACGAAGGCGCGAAGTTGTAAGAACCACCGTCGTTCTTTGCGTTGGTCTTCAAAAAGACACTAACCTCGTCGTTCAGCCTTGGCAAGGACGACGCAGCTGGCTCGTTTTGTCTAGCTGCGCTTTGTCCGTGACCGTCATAACTGAGAACATTCTGCTGTTGATAATTGTTGTCGACTTTCTCTTGATCGCGACTCTTCTTCCCTAGATCCTTCGCTAAATTATGAGAATAGTAATAACTACGCGAATCATCTTCGCTGTTATTTTCGGACACGATTGTTCCATAATTTGCCATATAATCTTCCACTTTCTGCCTTGGGTTCCCTTGAGTTTTATGTTTCAACGTAGATGACGTTTTTTCTTCTCCGTTTTCGTTGATACCCAACGCTTCGTCGTATAAATCTGTATAAGTGGCAACCACCGGTGTGTCGTTCCTAACTTTAAGCAGCTCGAAATTGTTTCGATCGCCTTGATACTCGAACGATCTACGATTTGCGCTCAAGTTAGGAAAGTTTAAAAATATCCTCGCTTCCGTGGAATAAACAGGATCGTCCTCGAGGTTATCGTCCTCCGTTTCATGTGGAGCCGTCTGTTCGTCGGTGCTATCGGTATTGGCCGGATTTACTCGCTCGTTTAGGAAGTTATTCCAAGTAACGTTAATCGATTCTTTCTCTTTTCTCAACGACGTGGCATCTGGTTGCTCGAATGGATCAGACGGTGATGGCGATGAAGATACTAATATAGGTACAAACCCATTTGAATTTTCATAGTGCACGGTGGTATCTATCATGGATGTTATCAGCTGGTTTCGAAACTCCGGTTTCTGTTCTGGCTTCTCCGCATTTTGCGCCACGTTCTCCGACGCAGTTGCAATCTGATCAAACGCCGCTTCATCCCGTGGGTGCGTGTTTCCTGTTCCTATTACGTGCGGCCAGCTCAAAGACAAGAGTACAACCTGCACCGAATACAAAGTTATTAACAGTAAGTTAAGAAAACGACTATTTCCATTTAATTCGCGTACTTTATAATCGAATTTTCTCCTATCAGCCGCAATTTGTTCGTACCATGTACAAGTGATGGAATAAAAAGTCAATCGTGATCGAAGTACGTTAAGTAAAACTACGTTTCACTGGCCGATAAAGTTCGCAGTTCTGTATATCGTGTAACGTCAATCAAATTGAAACGCACGAGAAGCAGGAGACGCGTTTTAAACGGATTTATCGAATGCTTTTAACTAAAACGCTAACTGGTTTGAAGAAAGTCGACGCACCGGTGGTCGAAAGAAGAAAGCGCACCGATTATCACGAATTTAAGATAATACCAAAATTAAACGGAATGACCGGTGAAAATAAATGGCAGTCATTGGGCTGACCTAGAAAAAAAAACATACTAGAAAAGTAAAATGCGAGAGGCATGCGTGTGTACTGTGACAGTGAAGGACTGAATGTGCACGGAAGCAAATCCTCAAGAACTTTCTCACCGATTCGCAAAAGCTAGATGTTAATCGAATCTCTTGGAATTTGGACGATTTTCAATTTAAGAATAAAATATAGCACGAAGAAGGAATATTTCAGTCGAAAAGGTTATTAATGGAAATCGCCAGTAGAGGGTAGCAATTCAAATTAAAGTGGAACGTTCCTGTTTGACATTCGACGGAGATAATTGGGATATAAAGTGAAATAATCATAGCTAATAATGAATTGCTTCGGACAGAATAAAATTGCATTTAATTGCCAGAGAATAATACCATTCCCGTCTAATAAGTGGACGTTAACCACGTAGCAATAAATTTCGTTCTACTTTCGGGCAGACCAAAATAATCCGGCACACGAGGTTTCAGTCGCCCAAGTGTTCAAAGAAAGTAAGATCTTTCCTTTGACGTTTAATTGGCTAACACGTACACGAGACAAATTAGGGAAAACACCAACGTCGAAATACGAAGAAAGAAAGTGCTCCAATTACGCGGGTCTGTGTGCGTGTTTAGATACACTCTATAAACCTTTATCGGCATTTTATGTTTAATTTTTCGGATATATACGAAACAGCGTTAGATTCTTCTTTTATATCGTGATTTAATTTATCCGGTAGCTTATCGAGATTTTCATCTTCTTACGGCATTAAAAAACGGCGGAAAAGATATTACGATCTCTGATTTAACGTAGCATAAAAGTACCAATCTCTTTCCATTGCGATTCGAACAGGCTGATCTATTACGAGAAAATATATCGTCGTCGACACAAGAATTAGCGTATCGACGTTTAAGAGAACTACACTCGTTCACGAAATTCTGACCGTTCGTGATCCGATCGTCACAATTCACACAGAATCGAATCGGCACTTTTTGTCGAAAGTTTGGTATCACGTACTTACGAGACAAAAGAACATTTTCTTAGCCGGAGCAGAAGCACCGTTTACCCTCTAAAACAGAAACCACGATTAAGATGGACCGAGTATCACCGAGCTTCGCGTTGAACACATTGATCGCAACACGGGTTTTTCTCAGAATTTCTATTGTATAATCCAAAAGATCTTGCGAGCTGGACCTCCACGCGAGAACTGAGCCACATAGTAGACACGCGATTTTCTTTATACACTCTGGTAGCCAAGTGAAAAATATCGTTCTAAATATTATCCTATAGTCCACCAGTCGGAGGATACTTTCATTCGCGACACGCGACCATCGCTGAGAAATTATTGTCCGTAATAACTGCAGGATGCGACCACGCATCATTATCGTGCATACCACGCCAAGTTGCTGAAAGAAGAAAAGTAACTTAGTCTGACTGATCGCACTAAGCATCGAGATTCACAAATATTTCGTATCGTAATTAACGATAGTCTATCGATTAATGATATATAACGCGTTAATCTTTCGTATCCCTCTTATTATATCTCTACGTTCTGCTTATAAGCTTCGTTGTTCGAGGTAATAATTAGAAGATTCAGAATTAATATATTTCGAAGATTATTTTTCGGTGGAGTCGATACAGCAGGATACGAAGAAATTCCAATTAGATATAAAATTATCGCAAAGTATAAAAGAATCGCGTTAGATGGTCAGTAGTTTTGCGACTGGATTTTATGCGCTCTAAAACACACGCATTATGCGCAGCGCGCTTACTCCTCCCGATGCAACCAGTCTCACACGATAGAAACGTCGGCTGATGTCGGTGTACCATGATAGTACCACGCTCGACCATTCTTTGCTGTGTAAGACCGCACTCGCAATCGCTACAGTTTAATGCCTTGTGTCTAATTGCCGTGCTCTGTAGATAGGCGGAGATATTATCGTTGCCTTTCGTTGTGAAAACGTGGCATTAACTGCGCCCTACGACCATCGCAGCTTCAGTTTGTTCATCTGCACTTAACAAATAATTAATGCTAATTACCTTCCTCTCCCAACCGTTTCACGTGCATTTGTCCTTTCTTCTTTGGCTATTTTTTTTTTTTTTCTTTTTCTTTTGGATGGGAGAAGGGGCAGCTGAGGAAAATTCTGCTGATGCTGCGCACAATTTAGATTTGATCTATACTTCGAAGCAACTTTGATGTTGATGTCGGCGTCAACGTTGCGAAGAATGCGTTCTAAGCTTCTCGGGTATCGGCGATGTTTTGCATATATGTACAAATGTATGCTAAATTCGCATCTTTCACTAGGTGAATCGTAAAACGAAGAAAAAACATTAGAAATTTCCCGCGGGTTTTTACTTTTCTTGAATTTTCTACGTTAATTAGTTCTAGAGTTTATGTTAAGTAGATAATAATGCTAAATGTCATTAATCAGATCGATCAGATTGATAAGGGGAATTATCGAAAACATTTCGTGTGGAGACTGGGGATGGTAGAAGGGGAATCGAAAGTAACGAAAATTAAAAAGATTGTGTTTAAGCAGCGCGTGGAAATAACATCGTACTATGCGATAAATATCGCTAATGATCTCATTAAACTAAATTTAGAGGAAATGAAAGACTCGTTTGCTTAAGTACAAATTTTATTTAATTAGATAGATATGTATACAGAAGCGTAAATGTACGCTTTATACCAGATCCTTAAGAACTAAGTTTATAAGGTACCTTCTTGAAGTAAAAAATTTGGTTAATCATAGGTTAAATTTCAAAGCGTTGATCCACTTTGAGCACGACTAATTCTTCGAAAATTTAAAACGTTCAGAAATTACTTCGCAACTCTCGAAGAAGCAGCAACCGCAGTAGGTACAGTAGGTTGCCAAACTTTATTGCACAATCCCGTATTAAATACTACCGAATCACTGTCTTTAATAAATCGTATTCCCTTCAAGTTCAATGGCACAAAGCGTCTTACAAAATAATAGTAGATGTGCCAGACACGTCGCTTTCGCTTGCCCTCTTTCCTTTCTCTATGGGTCGTTAATTGTCGACCTTCTAATTGGTATATCTTGGATCCTCTAAAATTTGAACGCTTTTAGTTTTCTGCCGACCGCTTGACCCTTGGACGTAACGATTGTTCGAACCATCTAAATTGCTAGTTTCGTAACTCGATTTCCCAACGTACGAACTTGAACTGTAAGTCGGTGATCGTGCATCGTCTTGCGTCAACCGAATCAGATCTAGAACGGGGCTCTTATTAGTCCCAATCGTCGAATGTTTGGGAAAGGATTCCGAACCGAGATTGTACGTTGACGGCTGTGCCAATTGTTGAATGCTCTTAGCATACTGAAGCAAGTATTGTTGAAGCAGAGCCTTCAGATTGATGTTCTGCGTGTCTTTAGTCTGAATAGGAGAGGCACCATCGACTCTGAGTATAATGACCGGTATCAAAGAGTTTCCAGCTTGCACGAAAGTCGGTCGAACGTTCAAAATAGACGAAGGATTTCTAATATATTCAGAAATGGACGGATTATAGTTCAGTAAGTCCGAGTACTGTAGGTTAGAATAATCGTTTAAATCGTTGTTACTGAAACTTTGCTTCTGCGATTCCCTATTTTCTGCGAGTATCGTATCCAGATAGTTTTGTATTTTCGGATTGTACTTGGGTGTAGTTTGAGAAAAATGTACGGTAGACGAACTGAAGAAAGAGTTGACAGGTGTGGTGCCGTTAGTAGTCGGTTCCGTCGAATATTCCGGATTCGGGCTATTCACCATGTATCTTGACAAAGGTTGCTGATTACGCGAACTATGATTGAAATTGGGTTTGGTCAAGCTAGGCTTCGTCTTTTCCAGTGAAGTTGACGAAACAGGGGGAAAAGAATAGGAGGCTGCTAGGTTGCCGTTGGGTTGACGCTGTTGCGCCAGGTTTACATTTTGCCTCTGGCTCACTAAATTCTGATAGCCGAGTCGATACACTTGTTGCAGTGGCAAACTCGCCGACAAGGATTCCGCAGAAACGAATGGATTTGGCTCTCGTCCGGTTTGCTCGGATATCGTAGGAAATTGCACCGGCCCCTGTGATAAAATATTATTTTCCGTAGAGCTATTTTCATAAATCGAATAAGGCTCCTGGGTTTTTGTGGATTGCTGCGCCAACGGATGCGAATATTCAACGTAAGTAGAAGGCGGAACGTCGGAGACCCTACCGTCCGGATATTTCCAAAAGACTTTGTTCTCATAGCGGATTCCATTTTCCACGGTGTACTTGGGACTGTTTGAGTGTGGCGAACCATCTCTTGGAAAATGAGGATCGTAGTTCATTGGAGCGATCGTAGAGGAGTCGATATTTTGAGAAACGGAACCGAAGCTATGGGAATTGATATTGGATCGAATATTCTGTTTCTGGCTTGTGTAAGTTTGCGCGTTCCCGTTATGAGAGAAAGGACCTGCGGTAACATAGTTGAACGAATCGCTCTGTGAACTCGCAAAGTTCGCAACACTAGGAGTTACATGTTTGAGTGTCTCCGTGACGCTAACAGGCAAAGGTGATTGTGTCGTAGTTGGCAAATTATTATTCCTGTATCCCGGATTTTGAATTGCGAATGAGCTGACTGGAGGTTTCGATGTTGTAAAGAAGTTTCTATACGATTCGGAACTAGAACTTGTTGCGGCTTTTTGCGGCTTCGTTCGTAATCCGAACACGGACTCGGGTTTCGTGGGCCGATGAAAATTCAAATATCGGATATTCGCTTGACCCTGGCCATTAATCTCGGAGAATGATGTGGCGAAAGAGTTCTGTTGCGTGCCAAAATGTCCTTTTTGATTGCTTGGCTGTACCCTTTCGATTATCGTCTTTGGTAGAAAAGGGCTAATCGATTCCTCGATGCTCACCGTGGTCCCTGATTTTCCGGCTGGAAAGTAGTAGTTGTATCTTCTCATTTGAATGGTGTTCGTGTTGAGACCGTAACCGAGACCGCTGTTCACCGTACGCTTCGATTTCTCCTCGGAAGTGATATTTTCATCCTCTGTATCGTTGCCGAAATCTAGTAGTATTATTGGTGGTAAAATCGGTAGATCATCCGACCGATCCTCTTCATCCTTTGAATCAGATTTCTTCGGAATGGCATCGTCGATATCGTCTAAAGGGGAGCTAATGGTAGACCCGTATTCTGGATCATCATCCGCTTTGGAAGCTAGAGACATCCCAGCGACGTTCGACGAGCAGAAACCAATTATGAGAAGAACCATAGGAATCTGAAAGCGACGAAAAGCGTATGAAGTATGAACGGACGTGTACAATAACGAGAAGGTAGTTATCGATCTTACAGCTCGATACTCCAGTAATGATAATTTTACTTTCACTTCCCTTCCTTCAGCTTCATCGTAGAATGTCATACGTTTTTATTCTTAACATGGACGAACGTTTATCAAACAAACTTATAATTAACAAAGGGAAATCGATGCATTTTTTGCTCGATAAGTATTACGAGGTCAATTTTAACAGGAAGAAGTGTGAATTTTTACAAGGTCACAGTTAAGGCCAAGTATCCGGTTGGCAAGTAAAGAGAACGAGTTTCGTACGGCGCGCACTTCTGATTTTCACCGCTTTCTTCGGTAACTGTATATCTCCGCTGATATTCCTGTATCTCGAATTAAAGTTTTACTCTGTATTTCAAAATAAAAATATCGCAAACTTGAAAGATCGTTTTAAAACAGTCGTAAACAAGCTGGATCTGTATCTAAGCGTGCTGTTGTGAATGTTAATTTTCTCTAAGAGACGTCATTAATAATCTCCAAGTGACAGGTAAGAAAGTTACTCGAAAGGCATAGACATTATCGCGTTATACTCTTTTGCACTCGGACCGATTACCATAGAAATTATTTAATTTTGAAATCGCTCAACCTAGTGGCTGAACGCTACTGCCTTTCGTAACAGAGAATGATTATTCGGTAAATGGAGCGTCGCGCCATTTTTACCAAGGTTTATCTTTCGACCAGGTAGAAAATCAACCGTTACCTAATAACGAATAACCCGAATAGATTTTATGACAGCCGAGAGCCTCCGTTCCTGGGGTACCTTCAAGGACTTTCACTGACTTGCTCAAGAGCATCTGCCACGGTTACTTTACCGGACCTGCGCGACCGTAGATGGAAGAAAATAAGAAACACTTTCTCCATAATGACCGATTCAGAAGAATCTCGTCGACAGAAAGAATTTAATTCTATGAACGAAACGATGAATTATCTTGAGTCGATATCGTCGACAAAGATGATATTAAATAGATCGGTGTAGCTAGCAGTCAGTTATATCGATGTGTTCTATAAGTTAGTAGATTCTTGTACGAAATAAGACGAGATAAGCGAAGAAACGTACGTTGGAACGCATACGAATAACGTCATTCGTATTATCATTCTGAGCGTTCCGAAAAACTAATAAGGGTGATCCTTCATAAACGAGATAAGGTAAAAGTCATATTCCGTGCACGTAAAACTATTATTCGTTTGTCCTGCCTCTTCGCTCCACAATTTGTATATTTTAAGCATGAAACGAACATTATGTGCATAATATAAATCATTTTGAAATTTCGTTGTCGTTATAATGAAACACTATAATCTCGATTATATCGATAAAAGTTGAAACTTTAAAGAATCCTGTATAACATACACGTAATATATCTAAGAGAATTTTCTACGATAAATGTTCACATATTTGCATCAGTCACTTAATTTAGCCACTTTGCCGTTTTATAATAACTGCGTATAGAGATGTTAAACGTCGAATCGATCAGCTGGCAGGTAGGACGCGTTAAATTTCCGAAATATAAAAATGTAACGTTTAAGAAAATGTCAAAGCTAAAGCGAGAAATCGGTGTACTTACGTGTATCACGAGAATCTTCATGATGACGGTCGACCTTAAACCTGTACGCTTGACTCTTGGTCTTCTCGCGTGTATTTGGAACTGATGAAGCAGTGGCGGCTACATCCCACCTTATATGCCTTCGCTTGAACCGCGAGAGGGACACCACGATTATAGTTTCACCGCTGTAACACACTGACATTCTTTATTCGATACGTATGGAAAGACATCTGCCAGTAGCGTAGCGACACCGCTATGGCAGTGTGCTCATCCTTGGTTAATATTTCGACACGAAGAAAGCTAATGTCACGATATACGTATTCGTAGTTATGATCGCGACAACGAGATTAAAGCGACAATTAATTATCGTCCAAGGCGACACGTACTTTTTCATCGCTAATTAAGACGTGCAAAAGATTAGCCGAAACTCGATAAATTATTACAATTACGCAAATTCTTAATGCTGCGTCATTTGCTAACCGTTGATTAAAAATAAAATAATTGCAAAGCAAATTTTTATTGCTACGTAACATTTATACCGTTGTGATATTTTTCTTAATTAGTATACAGCGTGTTAATAAAAAAAAAAGAAAAAAAAAATTAAAAGTTTGCCGAGCTGAAATTTCTGGCAAATAATATCAAAAGCCTGCACCATTGGTTCTTTCCCCAGGATCCGCTTTCTCATTTTGGCACACGGCGCCGGCATCCGCGTAAATAGCTAAGTGGCTGTGCCTCTGCCTTGTGTCAACAGCTCTCTATTCGAATACGTAATGTGATGGCGATGCTTTTATCATAGTTACACTAACGTCATAATCGGAGAAATGGGCCAATAAATTATTCAACTTCAAAGAAGATGGAATATTAAAGGTTTCAGATATTTTCTATCTTTTACAATTTACAAAATGCTCAATTTACAATAGGTAGCCAAAAGATATACTAATTCCATTAAAACTTTCAATTACTGAACTGTTTCGTCGGATGTAAAAATTTCACCTAATACAGAACAAAGATGGTAAAATGTAGGACAACGTTCCTTTTAATAGGAGTTTATTAAAAAATTGCGTAAAACGTACATCTACAGGTATATAGAAAAAAAAAAAAAGAAAAAGAAAAACGAAAGACCAACAAAATTAAACATAAGTACGACGTTTACGCTTGTGATTGAAGAATCTTCGATAAAAGACTAGATGCGACGCCTTTTATTGTCGGCGGTATATCTTCACTCGCTTCTCAACTGCAATGAACGTCGAAGCTTCTATTAACAGTATCTACTGACCATCATACTCGACGATCGCCAATTATCAGATAAAGAAAACGCTCAATGGATTAATCGATCTTGCGTTTCTTGTATAAGAAATTTTCTTTCGATGGAAGAAAACCCCTTTCCAGCTTTATCGGCCTCTCTTGATATCTGTAACGAATATTTATCTTAGCAAACGTATCTAAGGAATTGACAGACTAGGCAAGTTTTATGCACACATATAGCTCGTTGCAAATAATAATTTCGTACTTGGAAGTATCTTGGGCTGCGATCACGTTGCTTGGAACGTACGAGTCTAACAATGATCTAGGCTCGGACGAACCCACGTAATTTTGTTCTGGAACAAGTTCTTCGTCGTGCGACGAGACGGGCGTCAAAGACGTGGCACTGGATTTGAAATCCTGCGGTGGTATTTGAGGTGGTACTAGATCGGTATTTGGTTCTTCCGGATCCTGTTACGAAAAGTATATTTATACAGCAAAATGTTTTAATCAAAAGGAATTTCGTTGCCTTCCTATCACAAATTCCATTTACTTGCTCGCATCGCTACGAACCTTGACGTAATTCTGAGTCACGCTCTGACTGTTTTGCTGCCCCAGACCTTGATTCGGCAGCTCATCAGCAATTGATGCCGCGGAATGCAACTCTTCAAGCGGCGCGGTGTATTTCACGCTGCCTTGCAAAGAGTTATCTTGATCGTAGTTAGGTGGACGAGCGTAAACGTCACTGTAAACTGGCGTGGCATGCATATAAACCGTTGCTGGTTGAGTGTACACTAGCTGGGAAACGTACTGTGGCTGGGACGGAGCAATGTACGCTTGTGTATATAAAAGTTGTCTTCCTTGGGCATACGTTTGATCCGATGGTGCGTAAGTTGGCACGCTGAATAACGCAGAGTTGGAGAATTTCTTTGAGTTAACGGGAGTTGTATAAACCGCACCCTTCGTAACCTGAAACGATGAAAGTTTCTATTTAGTTCTAGTATCGTTTCCAAAATTCCACAAACACTACGAAGCTCTACTTTCTAATAATTATTTCTCCGGATATTAACCTTGGTCGAAGAAGCAGCAGGTGCGCTATTGTATTTTGGTGCGTACTGTATTTGGTAAGTTTGCTTCGCCGCTACTATTGGCTTTTGATTTAGCGTTGACGTATAGACAGGGATAGATATATGATTGGTCGCTGCTGTGGTTAATCGCGGTACCAATAATCCGCTTTTACCGGAACTTACGTCTAAATTCGGGTAATAAGTCAGAAGATGCATCGTGGGGATGTCGATGTATACCGGTTCTGTAAAAATTTAATTAGAGATTAAATTAAGGTCGGGCCGTCCTTAAATGTTGCGTTCGTGTTTCGCATCGTCGAGACCTTTATTCACGTTTCTCGCGAAGTTCGCCGAAACTGTTTTTTGTTGTGCAGCCTGCAACTGATTGCCAATATTCACTTCCGGTTGGTAAGTCAATTCTTCCGACTCGTAGGCATTTGACGTGATTCCTTTCGGGGGCAATGACGGCTGCTGTTGGTATTCGTTGTAATATCGCTGTGGTAATATTTGTTGCGGCGAGATGTTGTTTTGCCGCTGGTAAACTTGTTCTTTCGCCGCGTACTTGTTAGGGTGAACGTACGTTTCTGGCTGGAACTAAATAAACATGAATTGAGTTAATCAACGATTGTATAATTTGACATGATTCGTGACATTTATAACTTGTTTTACATTTTGCGCTGGAAGTGGGGTTACGTACGTAACCGATGAACTAGTCGGTGGTCCATGATACTGATTCGGTACTTGGTAGTGTTGTTGGCTAAATTCTGGCTTTGTAAGAAATTTTGATTGCTCCGTCCGTGTAATACCGGATTTCGATATACCTTCCACTCTTAAATTATCCCTTTCTATGTCCTCCAAGTTGATCTTCTTTTCTCCATTCGCACCGATGCACAGCAAGCCCAGCATCAAATAAAATTTCTGCGAAATAAATAGCAAAGTATCGTGTAACTAAGAAACTGGAGATCGTTTCTATTCAAATATAATATTACTAAAATAAAGTAAATCAAATTTAAAATGCGATACAACTATACGCGATAACGTAGACTGCAACAAACGATAGCCATTATTTATGTTTGGTCATATATTTGCTTCTTAACCATTGCAATTGCTGGTAAGAAATGAACTTCCATCGGGATATACTTTCACTGATCACGAAGTTCTGGGTCAAATATCCGGTATGGAGCACTCTTTTATACACTGCACCTGGATGCAATCTCTCCGGAGGAGGGCTTCTCCCGTAAGCGAGTGCATCGCATCGTCGATACAAAAGTAAAAGTTTATGGTTCTCGTACTAATTGCGATGCAGGTACTATCAAAGTGGCGCAGCCGACATTTTCTCTTTTCATAATTTATCGATATATTAAGGAATTTTATTTCCGCATACGAAGATAAGACGTTGTACAGATTTCCAACGTAAAGCGTACTAATAGTCCAAAACAAGAGGCCACTGATAATTAAGATATTACGAGACGACTAGAAGAGCACTTACCATGTTGCTTTAATTTCAGAAAGTATGACCGCGACCCGAAGATTCTAGCTGAACTACAAAACCAATGTAGATTCACCTTCTCTTATATAGCCTTTACCCCTACCAGCAGTATGTATGTATATCTTGACGGGGCACATTTCACTCGTGTATCATAGCGTCTTTAGTGGCCCTCCTGGACCACGTGATAGGAATACCTGCTTCACTCAGATACAAGTGAAGGGACGGAACATCCCTTTCGTTATTAAAAGTCACAGAACGTGCGATGTTACGTGCACGAGGAAAAAGGAGCATCCCAAAACTTGATCATATATAATACGATCGCTAATAGCAGACTGTACGATAATATGCTAATACAACTTGGTAATACACTTCGCACGATTAAAAAACCAGTACACATCAAATATCTATCCTGAGAGATATTAGTTTTCTAATTTCTAGCTTCTCGTCGGACGCTATGTATTTCCCACGATATACCAACCACGATAATTAGCCATGTTTAATTCAAGAAAAACAAGCAGTTTAGTAGACGTTTACCTGTGAGAACGTATCGTGAAAAGTGAATAGAAACAAGGATATACTCCGTGGGGATCGGAAGCCGATCATTAAATAGATCTTTCTAATTTCCATCCGGACCAATTCGTGCCAAATGCATTGTCAATGTAAGATGTGCGCCAAACGTGGTACAATAGGAAGTAATCTGCTTGTAAATCGTTTCGTGTTTCCCAATACAAAGATTTAGCAATTAATTTATCGGTTAATCGACATATCGGTCTGTGCACTTAGCTTGCATTCGACAGCTTCTGTAATATGACACTGGAAATATAATGCGATCAATTTGAATCTGTTTTACAAATACGTATATTTCGTATGTACATAAATAAGTAGTCTATGGGAGGAAGTAGATACAATGCTGGAGAATTTACGAATAAAATTATCTAAGTATAGTCTCCTACAATTTTCGCGATGATTAAAAATACAAGAAATAAAGTCGCTATGAATACTTGACTCGAACAATCGAAGGGTGTGCTCAATATATTCAGAGAGAGACTTAATGATCGTCAAATTTAATGGTGACCGAGCCTGAAACCATTGTCTCGTGCGTTATTTCAAGAAGAGAATTTCAATGGGACATTCGCCATGCTTAAAGCATAAAATTGACGCGATTTATTAACACAGAATAAAATGAAAATGACAAGTATGCCTCGACGCTTTTAACGTCCGGGAAAATCTTTCTCGCGTATGAGTGAAATTTACAAGAAGACGAGGCGAAATATATCTACGCGCGAAAGGAACTTGGAAGAAAAAGAGGCAGATTACTTTTCACTCTCGACGGCCTTCGAAAAATTTGTTTGAAATTAACGGAAGGAAAGGAGATCTTGTAGAGTCCATCATTTTCTTCGGCGCTCCTTGTCCGCGTGTAACGCGTTTCGCCAGCGATGTTCGCATTTCCGCGAACCCTTTCCTCGGGCTATGAGTACAAGTACGAATACACACGCTCGTCAAACCAGGAAAAAAAAAACACTTTCTATCCGCATTCTGGGTGTGGAAGCAGGGAGAATGATCTAATAAACGATGACCGGCTCGCTTGTACCTTCGGTCGAATTATCTTCAATTAAGACGAGGAACTTTCTCGACCATACTGCGGTAACGATTGCAGCTTGACGGTTTCAGGATCAAGATCTTGTCACGAGACAACGGATACTATGAAAGGGAGAGAGGACACTCGTTCTTTCGGGCGGGTCACTTTCTCGACTACAACTCCATAGACGATTGTAAAATTAATAGAAATTTTATACCTGACCTCCTACACAAAACATAACATGAAACTCTTTTGATCACTGTGATTTACATTATGTCAAAGTTATCGCATTTATTGCATTAAGGAAGGAAATTTATTACACGCACCAGCGAGAGAGAAATTTAATTTTATGCGGACTTAGAATTGAAGATGTTTAGATTCGAGCCAGCAATTGTGGTATCAAAGAGCTGTAGGATTTTTCAAACAGAATCCGAAATGATTGCCTTCAAAGGGAACGTAATTGAAAGACCGCGTATGATCAAAGTTTCGCAAACTAAGATAAACTAAAATAAACTGAAGTATTGTAAACACGAACCAATGGAAATGCTGTCAAATAAGTGATGCCATCGAGCTTTCAGGTCACCGTGTATATAAGGGATCGAGATCAAACCCAGCCACGAGAAAGTAAGAGGCTCGGCTCGTTCGATTTTATTTTCGACCACCGACATACTCGCTGGGAATGTGAGAAATAAAACAAAACACTGGAACTCGCCACTCTCTCTCACCTGCCACGATGTACGGTTCGGGTAATTCCGCTGAATCGCAATCTCACTTCCCCTTTCCATTACCGCGCCCAAACGATCGACCGGATGCTGCCGAGATCCGCATCGTTTCCTTTCATTTGCCTTCCCGCGTACATCCCCAAAAGGTCGAAAATTCCCGATCGGATTAAAATACGTTCACCTATCGTACATTGACCCGCGTTTACGATACGTCACTCGACACGAGCGCAGGATTTTCATCCAGAATATCATCTAGTTGATATTTAAATAGAAAGGACTCTCGAACAAGTTGGTATTTCGTGAAATGATCGTATCGCTTACGAGATTTGGCAAATGAGACGCGCACGATGTGAATATAAAGAAGGAAGAACGAAAGTAACGCGTGGAACAACAACAATATTTTATTGCTAACAATGACAAAATGGGTACAGAATTTGCATAAGCGTAGGACGTAAAAGTCTAATAAATATCATTGAGATATGTCATAGGTGAGAAAGATCGTGACATCGGAATTCCTTC
The DNA here is from genome assembly GCF_041682495.2 of Bombus fervidus. Lineage (NCBI taxonomy): Eukaryota > Metazoa > Arthropoda > Insecta > Hymenoptera > Apidae > Bombus > Bombus fervidus. The sequence continues at coordinate 14,480,234 of NC_091521.1, read as the reverse complement.
GAAGTAAAAAACGAATAAAAGTGGTAAAGTTGTAACGCGAAGATAGTATATTGCGTTATAGAATATGCTATGAGGTACGGCACCTTGTGCGATCTGTCAGAAAAGCGCATAAATTCTTTTTTTAAATGAACCCTTATATCGAAAACATTCTGATGGCAATCGTTGTAAAAGTGAGAGAAGAACGCTTATTTAAATTATAAACATCGTATCGACGCTAATCTTATTCGACTACTGATATAAAAATAAAACTCTGAAACAACAAATTATAACACCATACTAACGGAACTTCTTCCATTTCCCTTTCACCTTCTTAATCTCCGGAAATTTACGCCTTTTTCGTTTTAACGCCGAAATTTGCATTGTCCAAATTATTCTGGTACTGCTGCGATTGCCGCTGAGAGGTCGTTTGCGATGGGTTATAGCTGGTATACCGGTAATTGTACCCACGAGGCGTTTGCCTCGTGACATAATTTTGATTCTGATAAGACTGGACCGGATTTATATCGTAATTCTGCTGCTGTTTATCAGACGCGTAATCGTCTTGGATATCTTGAGAGGACGAGTTCTCGTAATTTTCGTACTTCTTGTACTCGTTCGACTCGGTTTGATCTTCTTCGGGCTTCTCGATCCCTGTATACACGTCTGGGGCTAAGGACGAATACTTCATGTTTTTCAATTGAGATTTCCCTGCCTGTACGATTTGAGCATTTGTTCCTCCAACGTTCAATTTCCTAAGAACCGTAGGATTTACGACGTAAGTTAAACCAGTCTTGGCGATTATATTCGAAGCAGGAACGTAACGCGTATTTTTGCTTCGTTCGTTTTGGTTCACGTCTTGATCGTCGTACGCGATGATCACGCTGTTTTTGGTCGATTCGCGTGCAGGATATTCGGGAACGTGTTGCAAATTTTGAGCCAATAGCTTGACCAAATCGTGATGATTCATAAGCTCTTCCATTTGCTGAGCATTCACGTAAGATGCTGGCAAAGGATAATCAGGACCTACCGGTTGTCCCGCAACGCTGATTACTCTGTAGGTCGTTTTCGGTAATGGAATTGGAATATTTTTAATCAGGATGCTGTTCGTTTGTTCCAACTGATTCTGGAAACTGCTCGTTTTCTGCGTGCTTGATTGACTATCGAGATCCTTCGAATTTGCAGAAATGTAGTTGGCTCCATCGACGAATTGAGCGTCGTTACTCCTGTAGTTGTTATCACCGCCGAGTTTCTTGTCTTTATTTCTGCCGTTAGATTCCATGTCGGAATACTTCTCACCAGAGTAATCGATAGCAGGTGGTGGTAATGGTGGCGGCGGAAATAATGGCCGGTTATAGTAATCGGCATAATAATAGGGAGATTGGTAATAATAATTAGGATAGGCGGTCGAGTAAGGCATTGTTGAATAAGAGGACGCAGGTATCGTGTACGGGGACGAGTAGGAATTGTATGTGTTGTAAGGACTTGTCGGGTATGTATATGGAACGGAACCGTAGTATGCGTAAGTAGATGACGAAGGAATCTTGGTATATGGGTTGTAATTAGAATTGTAAGGATCTCGAGGGTGATTAGCGCTGAAGCTGACGCTATAGGAGTCCTTGGCATCGACTTTGGGCGCGTACAATTCCGGAGATGGCTGCGTAACGGTGGTGTCTTTCTCGATTCCTCTTTTAATTAATTTAGGACTGTAGGGATAAACCGGATATATCGGTAGAAAGGGCTCATCATTTGGATCGTTGTTCTTCTCGTATCCTTGAACGTAAGTCGACGTAATCGTCGACGACAGTAGAAACAATAGCTAAAATTCGAAGTATAAATCAAGTTATCGGTTCGATACACGTTCGTTCGCACGCTTATCAATTAAAAATAAAGGAAAATTTATACTGACCAACAAGTCCATATCGATCAACCGTCGCTATCGTCTGTCGATGATTAACAGGATTCGATCGATGTGTTAGTTTCTCCGCGTTATCTCATTCGCTTGTCACGTTCACCGTTCACTGCCGTCCGACCGGGATACTTGGGATCGAACAGATGGAATCGGCACGGCGGCGCGATGTCTAATGACGTATCGGTCGACATTGAATTTCTCCTTTATACTCGGCCGGTTGAAAAATCGTGAAAACTAGTTTAACGTTTCTCCGTTCTTATATGTAGATCCGAGCGTAGCCGGTGCACGCCCGGTTCAACGAGACCGGCTAGTAAAACACCTCCCGGTCTCGTTACCGGTGTAAGGTATGCTACGGTAAACTGGTCTAAGGTGAAGCGGGTGGGATAAATCCATCTTGTCACGAAGGAAATAAAGACAACGACCGACCGAGGCGAAGCGTGAAAGCTCTCGTTCACGGCGGACAAGATAAGCCCGTTCAGAGTTTAAACGGACGGTAAATAATTATCGCTACGATGTTCTCGTGGTGGCAGCAAATAGCGAGTAGCAGAGAAACGGAGAGTGTCTTGCTTAGCACGCGATCCTCTAAACGCGATCGAATCGATCTCTTTCGTTCGAGAAGTTGAAAAATGTAGGAGAGTAATTTGTTCGGAAGATCGTGGTGTGATCGCGGAAGTAAAACGTTTCACGATGCTCTCGGAAGAATCTTTTCAGTTCCGGTCGTGCAAACGCTTCTTAAGGCGGATGTTTTTTTCGAATCAATTCGCGGGCGGTCCACTCGTGTCCATCTGTTCGATTAACTTTACTTTCACCGGCACCATGTACGTTCCTTGCATCGATCTCGTACGAATCTTCGCTACGAGTACCACGCCTTCGATAACCACGCGATTGGTGTAACTCGCGGTGATAAATAGAGAGAGACGATCTTTCGAGTAGATCTATTCGCTGGTGAAATGATAGCCAATTGCGTCGAATACGTATCGCTTGAGAAAGTATCCCTTTCCAATGCGAGGGGAATCGAATGAAAGGAATCGTATATCGTATATCTAAAGTATATTTTAATATTCTATTATTAACTGATGAATATAATCTTCGCGCGAGATTCATCGAACAAATTGCACGAATCACGATAGCGATTCTAATCATTAAGAAGAAGAGTAAGAGCTGAGTTTTCCCTGTTTTCGCTCCAGGCACGTCATTGGCACCGATCTAAGAGTGAAGTGCAAGTATGTCGCTCGCAAAACCAGTTGGGAAATAGTGAAATGTGACTTTCCTATCGTCTAGCCGATGCACCGATTCTACGTTTGTCTCGGCCGGGCCAAGGATTCTACGAGCATCTTCATCGATGTCATTTTCGAGGAGAATGCGTGTTTATTCGTCCGTGCGCACGTGCGATCGTAGAAAAGTGGGTCACGCTTGTACGAGATTGGTACCGAGAGAATACTTCACCGTCGCATTTCTGCACTTTCTTCTATGTGGGTGTTGCTTTACACTGCAAATTCAACAAAGGATAGTAGGCGAAGAGAAAAGGGTACGGGAAGGAACGTTACGCGAAAAGAACGCGTTAAAGTGGATAGTAAATAAGTATAAAAATTTGACAGAAGTTAGGTAGATAACAAGTATTTTCAAAGAATTTTTCCTCCGATATTTCGTATAGAAATATAAAACTGTACTTCTCTTGGAAAGCTTAACGAGTAAACGAAGTTTTCAAGCTTCGCCGCGTTTCCAGTTGCTTCGATACAGCTCTTGGGTTACTTTAATCCTTCGATGCACGTTCTCGTTCGAAAAGTACCGGATTAACTTAGACTTTAAACAAAATTACAAGACTCTCCGGCTAATTTAAACTGAAACTCTCAAATTATTTCGCTACGAAGCTTTTAATCAAGCCGAATGGAAGATATGCAATTGGTTCTTTGCTTAAGTATTTTTGTAAGCTTAGCTTTCTTCGGACAAAATATCGTTATATTATACCGGTAATCTAAGAAGTCCCGTTACTGTCATAGAAATAAGGGCAGTGGCAAAAGAACAGTTTCCTTATACATCGTATTAAACCGGTCTGCAGACGAGTAGTGACCGGCTTGCAGTGTATACACCTCGTCGGATACTTTCCCAAAAAGAACAAAAGTTTAGAAAGGAATTTGCTCATTTCGCCAGAGCTGGCCTTGGAGTAAAAGTGATCTTCTTTTTACGCTTTGACACTGTTTCTTGTCCTCATCTTTATAGTATATAACGACCCTTCTCTTCTACCTTTCTTGCTGCCAATACTTTCACCGTGAAAGATGAAGAAACAAAAAATCTTTCCATCGTGAGTTTTAAGTATAGGCAATCGATAAGAAAAATAGCGTTAACGAAGACGACCGCCAAAAGGACTAATTAAGATTTAGAAAATCATTTTGTACTTAAACATCTTTCGTCCGTAAAATAAAAAAAGGAACGTTCGAGTATTTTAGTAAAACAGAGCTAAATATCTAACAAATGTTTGTCTCTTAATCGAAAACGTTTCAGACAAGTATTAAATTAGCGCGCCGCTTAGAGGAGTGTGAAATAATCACAACTGGTTATAAAAAGAATCGTTTTATTATAAACAGTAGGTATAAAACTATGAAACAAACATCACAATATCGATGTTACGCAACATATACAACGGTACTCGAAGCAAACAACAGAAATATAAATACGCAGCGGCGTTTTAAATAAAACAATTATGCTAAAAGCGTAAGTATAAATTAGTAAAATATCCTACGACCCTTGGACGTTTCGCTCGTACATTCACGATCGATTTATCTAAGAATGGTCCGCGATTGGTCATCTATTAAAGAGTACGTTTCTCGTGGGATCGTCTGACAATTCTATAATTTAATACTTTCCACTTGGACTGGAGTACGAAATCGTATCGTATTTGTTACTGCCGGAATTCAAAGCATCGTAGCCTTTTGAACTGGTGTATGCAACGTACCTAGGACTGAGATTCGAATAGGAACCATGGGACTCTACAGGGGTGCCGTACGAGGTGGAAGGAGACGAATAACTGGAGCTAGGACTGGAATAGCTGACGCTAGGGCTGGAGTAGCTGGCACTAGGGCTGGAGTAGCTAGAAACTGACCCGGAATAGCTGGAACCGGAACCGGAATAACTGGACGAGGGACTCGAGTAACTGGAACTTCCACCCGATGAATATGACACGTCGGAGGAAGATGGTATGTAATTAGAATGCGATGATCCAGATGCATAGGACCCAGAAGAGACAGGCAAAGAATAACTGGAACTGTCGGAAGATCCACTGGAAAGGCTTATGTGACCGCTGGATGATCCAGAAGAAATTGGTAAGGAGTAACTGGCAGATCCACCAGAACTGGAAGAGAGGCTAGATATTCCGTGAGATCCCGAGGACGTTGGGAGAGAGTAGCTACTGGAACTTCCGTGAGAGGAAGACACAGGGAGGCTGTAACCGGAGGATCCTTTTCCAAGCGAACTCGAATCAATTACTAAACCTCCGCTCACCGAATGGTAGGACGAACTCGGGGCGATAGATTGGATTGACAGACCATGGCCCGAAGAACTGCCCAGCGAACTCAGCGACGCTGCCGGCAAACTGTACGAGGAGGCATGCCCGGATCCGAACATCGCTGGAAGGCTAATACCGCTCGAAGCACCACTGCCGTACGACGACAGCCCATGAATTCCCGTTGCGTAGGCTGGCGCCGAGTAACTGCCAGAACTGGAACTGCCTGAAGAGATACCGCCTCCGTGGATGCCAAAAGTAACTGGTCCATTCTTCGAGGATGAACTGAGTAAACTGATACTTCCTCCTCCTCCTCCACCAATGGAATTTAGGCTCGGCCCCGCGTACGAGGATTGTCCAAAGTGTCCTCCTAGACTGATTCCTTGAAGACCCGCGCCATGACTCAGTCCAGAACCTAGGCTGAGTCCTCCAGATCCCAAAGAATATCCCAAAGAACCATGTCCCAAAGAACCACCTCCTAAACTTTGGATACCTGCCGAATGTCCTAAATAGGATCCGCCGCTATATCCGGAACTTATAAGAGGAGAATTATAGGATGATCCGCCGGACGAATAGCCTCCGGAATACTCAGCGATACCACGCTTGCCCTTCGGTGGTGGTCTCAATGGTCGATTATCTCCCTTCGTTTCTCGACAGGAAACGCTTATAATAGCTGTGGCTACGAGGACCAAAAGCACCTGTAAAATGTTCGATCAAATAATCTTTCATACATTTTATGTGGCAGTAATAAAATAGAAACGTAATTACCACCGAATGTTAATTTGAAATATATAGAAAATAATTGAGCTCAATTTTACCGTGATACACTTACTAATGATCTCATGTTGATCCTAAGCGAGATTATTCTGTATGTTACTTCTCGTGGTCAAGTGACAACCGAGTATGTGAGCGAAATTGTGGTTTCTGATGCCATTGCTACCCAGAAGAGAGCTTTTATATACAAATCCCCTCTTGCATGGTGAAAGAAAGGTCTAGGTGAAGGTGAGTCTCTCCGTGCTGGTACTAGTACACCTCCACCTCCACAGAAACGTGTTTCAGAAGATTGTAGTCTAATCTATCATGAAATGGTAAAATTTGCAAATGAGAATGTCGTGGATGGTAAAAGTTCTCAAATTGATATTTATCGGTCATTGTTTCTAACGATCTTAACCAGACATTTCCTTTCGGTGAAGTCGATGTACTCCTATAAATAAAGAGAAAGAAAATGATTTCCTTCCTGAGATTACATTCATAGCTACAGACACGAAAGCAATTAGAACGTAAGCGTAAAATTTTCCTTCGGATTTTCCAGTTAAAAGTGAAACAGAAGCTTTATCGGAACGCAATACAAATGCATCCTGTTACACCGGCGAATCTACGTTTTCCTGCATTCATAAAACTTCGGTATGAATTAATTCTTGTTGGCTGGTTTGAAATATCAGGTTTCCTATTAATTAATTTTTACGTAACTTAGGAATTCTTCTTGATAGATAATTCACGTCGAGAAGATATAACTATTACAAAGTTCTGTCAAATTTACCACGTTGTATGGTAAATGTTAATCGTATCCTTTTTCTTCCATACAATACTCTCGATTTGTCGTATAATTCTGCGAAAAAAATACATATAATTCTGAAAAAATAAAAGCATGACATACTCGATTTGCTACTACGGCGCATATTATAAAATACAACATGCCAAGATCTTTTATAATATCTTGTTTCACTGGAGAAGCTTCGCGAAGAAAACATTAATTTTCCGCCTTTTGTGGGCGCAATTGCGATGTGTCACAATATGAAAGGAGCAGCGAAGGTGTGGTTCATGTAGCAAACACGCTCCGCCTTCGGAAGCTACTGAAAGTAATTTCGATGTTGGAAAGTGAAATGCGCGGATAGTCGGCAAAAAAATGACGTACGTTTAGGTGTTCTTTTGCTCTTATTTTCGCGCAGGATAATCATATCGTTGACAGAGAAGCTGATAGTGGCGTTGAAAAAAGGCAGCTGCAAAAAGACGGTAGCGACGAATAAAATACGAAGTAGCGGCCAATGTCTTCCATCCGCTGTGTCCACAAACTATAACAGTTGAAAACGCCGATTGATTTCGTTTTACTTTCACTCGTGGGATGAAGGAAGCTGACCGTCTTTATTCGCTGCAGGCTTCTCCAATGAAACTCAATAACAATCAGAACTACGAATTCTTTGCCAATGGAATCGTTCGTCGAGTCAATTTATGCTGCTTCGGCGTAAATTACGATCAAAAAATTGAAAACACCTTTAGCTTTTTATAGCGAAGGAACAGAGTATCGTAAGACGTATATTAAGGCACAAAATTAAATATAATTAATTAAATGAGCTATGAATAATCAGTAATTGTAAGATATAATAAATATTGTTCGCATACCAAGTTAGTAACCCAATTAAATATATGTAAATACAAACACTTTTGAGATGTCGATATTCTTCTAAATGGCCGTATTAAAACACAATATGTTTCGGTCTCGATGAAAATCGTGAAACATTTTCTTGACGTTTATATAGTCACATATATATACATCATTTGCATGGGAAATAAATTATAATTAACAATCTCACGGTTACGTTTTCTGCCAACACGTTGTACCGTGTATGTGGCCGTTTTAAATAACTCAAACATTCAGAAATTGTTAATGTTCACAAAAACTGACGAGGTTCGATACGCTTTCTTACATTATAACCAATTCATTATCCCCTGACAATATATAGCGAATAAAGTGAATAAAAAGCGAATACCGATCCTTCCTATATTTCCTGTATATGCATAGACACATATAAAAATGTGAATGTCTTTAGGTAATGGAAAAAATGTGAAGTTTTTTGGATCTGTTAACGTTGGTAAATAATAACCGCGTCGCTAACCGTCCGTGTAAGAGATTAAGTCTGTTTATTTTCTGCTCATCCAATTTCTAGATTTCTCAAGATATAAACAGTTTTTTTGGAAAAGAAATCCCGACTGGACAAGTTCGAAGTAAAACGGTAAAAGTGCACGAGGTGCACTAAAACAAGAAATAGAATGGGATTCAGGTCAGTCGCGGAAAGTGAGTTGACAACAAGTTCCCTGTGTGAATTGTGAAGTAGTAAGCGTCTATCTAAGTCGTTCCTTTGTAACTGTTGCCCTTTTCTTTGTGTAAGACCGCGGCTTGCGGAAAATGAAATGACCATCTACTTCGAAAGCAATTGCACCTGTTCTGTATTTGTAGAAATCTAGTACGTTTAGCGGTATAATCATGTAAGTAACTCGGCCACACGATTCTTTGATAGACTTTGCGCCTGCATTGCGCCATAACATAACGTCACTCCCTTTCCGAAGTACGACTCGCTTATCACGCACCGTCCAGTTAAGAAACCAGTCTAACTCTAAACTATAAAACAATCTGTGCGTAACTACTGAAACTATAAAGTATAAATAAACAAAGAAGACATGCAAATATACGCGTTGAAAGCGTATAAAAGCGGCGGAAAAATATGAATGTTGGCGAAGAGTCTGTTATACGTATAAGCTTAGGATTATCCGAATAATCTGTTCGACGATAAACCGATCGTGATTAGAATTATCGAACCACTTTTGAGGTCACGATGAGCCATGACAGATCAGTCGGGCGGCCATTAAGCCTTCGGTGAGAGTTCCTTGGTGTAGGTTTACGGGCCGGAAATGGAGACAGTTGGTTTTCTAGGGTGTACTTACTTTCTTTAGCAGTGAAACGAGTACACCGCCTGTGAATTGAATTTTTTTTGAGCAGAGACGTTCGATTTAGAGCCGATCTTATAAAGTTTCTGCTCTCTTTGTTTTATATACAGTCAATAAAAATAGAATTTCTTCGAAGGTAGAAAAATATTTATTTCAGGTAATAAATAAAACTGGTATATACATCATTCGATCGAAAAATCGTACGCAATTAACAAAAAAAAAAAAAAAGGCAAACATATCGAAAATGTTAATTCGATGTGGCATGTTAATGGCATGTCGATGCTGCGAATAAAAATGTATGAAATCGCATTAACCTATATAAATATAAAGTAGTATAAAAGCACGAATAGTTGCCCGTTTATCCCACCTCGTGTGAAAAGTGAAACCCCGACTATCTTTATACGTATAACATTGGAAATACCTTTTACCAATAATACCAAAGATTTATAAGTTGAAAAGAAAAAAAGCAAAAAATTAGTAATATTTAGAATACTTCTGACAACCGAAGAAAGTCCAACTTGCCAACTCTACATTCATACAACTAATTATTGTAAAGATAGAAAGATCGATGTCGTACAACATAGAACTAAAATTTGCGGATACACGAAGCGCAGCTGCGTCCACCGCATGTACGAAAACATCGTATTTCGTTATTCTTGAAGCATGTTAGTGCGATCTCGATACGATGTCATGGCCCCTTACTTCTCCAACTTCTCGGGTTCTCTTTTCCGCGTGGGTAAACAGTCAGTCTCGATACGAAAAAGCAAGCTACGATTAACCCGCGAAGAACAAGATCAACGTCATTTCCATATTTGGGTCGGTTTCGTTTGAGCATAGGTCGGCGCGTAGCTCCACGGATAAGTTGGTAACGTCGGCTTAGGTACCTGATACGCGACGTTCGGGTAATAGTAGAACGGATAGACCGGTTTGATGGGCTTGTATAGAAGTGAATTGATTACCGCCGTTTGCAATCCGTAAGACGGATGTGTCGTTGACGGAGTTTGTACTGGATGCACGTGCGTCGACGTCGGAGGAAGCACCGGTTGCAAAGGACTTACTGGATGAAGAGGCGTTACCACTGGATGAAGCGGAGTTGCAACAGGATGTATAGGAAGTGGCGCGGTACTAACTGGCGGAGACGAAGGAGCATTAGGTTGATTCGTCGAAGAAGGTGACGGAGTTGTAGAAACCGTGGATGGTTTGGTTCCAGGTTTCAGACTAGGATCTGTAGGAATGGGTAATCCAAAGTGTGTAGGAAAAGATCCTGATGGTTGAACGGATGCGATGGCACCGGGTGCAAAGAAAGTAGGACCGTAAGTTGGTACGTTCGATGCGAAAGCTGCACCGGCGATTAAAGTAGGAACAAATCCACCGTAAACGGGAACTCCTGGACTGGATGGCGATAGGGGTGGCGCAGGTACGGAAGAACCGACTTGCGAGGTTCCATCGCCTTTAGCAGCCTGAGGAGGCTGCACGGTCGTGGTCGTTGTCGTTGTAGTGGTAGTTGGAGGCTGAATAGTTGTCGACAGTCCGTAGCTAAGCGGAAACCCCGGACTGATTGCTGTCCCTGGCAAAAAAGGTGATTGATTGAAAGCTGTATTTCCAGAGCCCAAGTTTACGGTATTCTGTTGTGTATTTAAACCGTGAATCTTCATTCGCTGTCCAAGGGAAGCCAGAAGATCTTGATTCTGAACGAAGCTCGGCTGATTTTGAGCGTACCTTCCTGCTGCATCTGCATTTTGGGCCTGAGTCTGAGTTACGAGCGCTCGCTGTAATTGAGCAATCAATCTGTCCTTTTCGAGAGATTGTATTTGCTCTAGAGTTTCTTGGGCGCTAAGAGTTCCAGACGCGTATGACGGCAGAGGTCCTGGGAAACTCTGCGGACTTTGCGAATTGCTCTCGAAATTTTGAAACTGACCATTCGGATTCTGAACTTGATTGTTGTGACCTAAGAATTGATCGGTGTGCGGTGCAAAGTCTTGTTCGTTCGGGGGCGCGCCATAAAGTTGTTGTATCGCTTGAGCATTTTGCGTTAAGAACAGCGTCGCATCCGAGATCTGTCCTTGCGGTTGTACGATGCTCTGACTTTGGACGTTTAATGACTGACCTTGACCACCACCTTTAGAATTCTGTGCTGCTTGGAACGGGGAAAAAGCTTGCGGTGCGGAATAACCAGGTAACCTTTGATTCTGCGGCGGTAAGTAATTGGCCGAGTGAGTCGCGAAAGGTTCATCGTTTTGAGTGGATATTGGATTCGGTTCGACGAAATCGACCTGTCTAATTGGACTCGGTACTTCTTGTTCCAGCAAACCGCTAGGACGACCATCAAAGTTGTTCGAATGTTGTTGACTGAAATGACCCTGGAATTGCAATTTATCTCGGTGCTGTTGACTGTGTGATGCAGGTCTTATTGGAGATGAATTCTGATAACCCGGTGGTCCGTATTTGGTAATAGGTCTATTTATTTGTGCAGGATGTCTATTAACGATACGTCCTCTGTGGCCGGATTGCCCGACTTGGAAACGTGCTCTCGAAGCTAATGCAAAACTGTCCGGTCTCCTATAGGAATATCCCGAATCTCTCTTTTTTTGAACTTCCGACTCTTTGGTTTCGGAATCGCTATCCCCCTCGCCAAGATCTACTAACTCCAATTTCGTAATTTCTGTTTTTTCTTCGGTATCTTCGGTTTCAGTTTTCGCTGTGACACATAATAAGCTCGTAACCAGTAGACACGTTATCTAAAATAATATAACAATTAGCGCATTAACTATATAAATCACGAAACTGTGTCACATCACTTACGCACATAGGAACGTAATTGCTGAAAATTTGCTTTGTGTTTACAAATGCAGTATACTTACTAAAAGGAACTTCATGTTTGTAATTCAATTGCACTTATCACTACACTAATCGGATGTTCCTACGCTAGAATTGTAATTGCCGCAGGTATCTTCGACATGTAATCAGAGTACTTTAAGTAAAACTAATTTCTTCAAGGATGGACAGGCTCGCACCGACTAAGACCACGGCCATACCTGCACATGTATAAATACAGTCGGGTCGCGACCATCCACGAATTACAATAGACTTTCTTGCTGGCTTTCATCGATCGCACTTAGGCAATGCTGTTACGGATTGGTGATGTTACACATATCGATGTAGAATATTGTCTTCTCCTGACTATTCAAATATTTCATCGGCTTAACATACTTTTTTCCAAAGAAACGCGTCAAGTTAAACAACGAATGCAAACTAAGACTCGTAAAAGCAAAATTGAACAATTTTAATGCTTAAGAACAATTTTATGCGACTAACGACAAAATCAGTTTCGTGAAATCTATATTCGAGGTCGTTAGCGAGAACTATACGAGTGAGAAAGACGCACGAGCTTCCGTCGTGTCTTAAGGGTTCTGATACACGATTCTGATACTATTTAGTACGAACAATTCAACCTTAGCCGTATCTTCGTTTCAGACTTTCTTGCATAAATCTTACGCTGTCTTTGCTATGCTGTCTCTAAATCTAAATGCTGTTTTTGCAGAAAGGAAACGCAACGTCGCATCAACTTCCATTCGCTCCCTCAAAAATATACTTATGGAGAATAATTCTTGTATGTATCATTCCCATCACGTCCTTATTCTCTGAAGCGTTCGAAGCCTTCATAGCTTCAGTGAAAGTACTTAAAACCGTCAAGTCCCAAAGAATACGGAATAAGTATTCGTTTATCGTGATATATTCGTATTGTGTAATTCCTGATTATGCGTAAGTCACGCGTGCTCGAATTCTTTGAAATGTTTCAAACGTCGCTTGCAGTTACCCATTTTGATTTATCAAAAGTATCTCGATTAGATAACACGATCTGTGTACTATAGAGTATCATAGATTCACGAACTTTCGATTTCCAAGATTCACCCTTAAAATTCATCGCGTCCCACCTTTATCAATTTGCATAGCATTTATCGACCGCCGAAGGAATCGCGATATGGCGCATTCTTTATACATGCACGCGTTTATTAGTAATAGACGGAAACAATGTGCCGACGCCAACATCGGGCATAGCTTCGTTTCGCTATTCTAATGACTTCATAACTATCCCTGCATAACTATGACTGCATAACTATAACTGCATAACTATCCCAAACGACGCTCAAATTGCAACGTCAAACTGCATCCGATGATGTCATTTGTTGCTACTTGCTGTACCCTGTGACAGGAAGTCTACTGTGTGACAATGCACCAACGTAACGACAATGTAACATGCATTTTTATATTAGAGATGAAGCCTTAGGTGCATATTTAATAAGATCGTATTATAAATCATATACTGCCATAGGATACATTGTGTCTATATTAAAAGCAGAATTTAAATCTTCGATTCCTTGTAGATTGGATCGACTATTATTTTTCACGTACATTTGTTAATACAGTTCCAGTAACTGTAATTAGAGGATTCGTCATTATACTAAATATATGGGGAAAATAATGCTGAACTTGTATAAATTGAATTGTATTCTGTATTTAACATTGTAACATACAACAAAGTATCGTATTTAACATGAGTTTGCCGAAACATGTATACATCGGAAATTACATCCAAAACTAGTGGTGAGCTCACTGAATGTTAACATCGGAACAAATTTTGTTTAGCTTTTATTCTGGGCTTACTTAAACTAATGTAGCGTAAACGATTCAGTTAAAAATCCTTGCAATTGCCATTATCGTTTCCTTAGTCTTAATTACGAACATCCCATAGCGTTAGCTTTAAGGCATGTGATTTAACCCAGATAGTAAGAGTTGTAGTAGTAAGGGTACGAGCGGTAGGCATAGGGCAAGCTGTAACTAGCACTGTAGGTAATTGGTGCTGCAGCGTAAGAAGTGTATGCAACTGGTGCAACTGGTGCAACCGGTGCAGTGTAGCTCAGCAATAGGCCTCTCTTGTCTCTTGGTGCCTCCGCAGCTTCTGCGTTTGACAGCTGTTCAATCTTTTCAGGTTCTGCTGGTTTCTCTGCAGCGAAGGCTACAGCGAACAGAGCCAAGAGAACGATAGCCTGAAAATAAATAGTAATAATTTAGTATTTATATCGATAGTTTTCCTTTGCAAATGTGCAATCTCGGTTTGCCGATTCGATTGCAATTGATAAGTGAATGAAAATTGGAAGAGAATCTCATGTACGACTCTATGATATTTTATTTAATTATATCTTATTTTTTGTTTTAGTAATCAAAAGTTTTAGTAAATCGGCATTGTCCTTATGCTTATAGGAGCAATTGAATTATATGCGTTATCGAATGACTGCAAACTATACATTTTCCATAGAATATATTTAATCTTCCAGTTACTAGGATACTTATATTTTGCCAAACCACTGTGCGGTCATAATTTCAATTCTCGACACACGTCTTTTGCTGTCTTCGCAAAACAGCAAACGTTGAATAAAGAGAAATTAAATTATACAATGCTTTTACTAAACGTTTGTTATGTAGAAGCGTAATTATTTTACTTACAACGAAGCACTTCATTGTTGATAGGTTTGGTAGATCTTTGGAGATCAGCTCGTGTGTTGAACTGGGAGTGAATGATGCTCTTGCTTTTTGGTGGATACCTTTATATACCTGACGAGCGGATTGTCCTATGCGCGTCACTCACCGATTGATCAATGTACGAGGACACGCGTATCGTACGTGTATCAAGCGTGTGTGCGTGAGCTGGTGGATGTTGCACGGGGTTGTTACACGTCCTATTGTTTACGGAGTCACATACGTAACCTGTGTAAGTACGTGTGCTGTCAACGTTGTCGGAGACGACGAGGTCTGCTAAGGAATCTCGTTCACGTATTCCCGAAGCAATCCCGTGTAAGTACAACCTCTGATGCACGGCACGCGGGTGAAGCAAGGAACCTTGGCAATCGTCCAAATACGAACGAAAGTGTTTTACGTTTACCTCATACGACGTAATAACTCTTCTTTACGTCGTGATATAATTGTAACAAGTTCTCTGAACTTTAACGATTATAATACGTGACTTTGAATAAAACTAGAAAAAGAATGAGAAAGTTTCTTTTCGACATCGAGAGTACCGGTCAACTATACCGTAATAAGAAAGATGTCAATACATTTTATTTGTCAACGATTATAGGAAAAATATTTTTAAACAAGTTCTTTCTGTAACATACGAAAGAAAAACTACATTATCTGATACATGGAATATTTATGGTGCACAACCATCGTCTTCGTGAGTGGTAAAGAACATTTTGCTTACGATTTTGCACGATATTGAGATTATGGATATGTTTAATTGAAACGCCTAATTTTTGTATGCTATTCCTGCAAAAAATGAAGATTGTAAATGTTTTGTTAAAAGGTAGAATTTAGACTGGATTCTATAGTCTGACATTAGATCCAGGAATGAAGAAAGAAATGAAATACATAAATAATTAAAATAATATGTTTTGCAACAATACAATACGATAGATTGATTATAACAGATATCGTAAAGATCGAATTGAAAATCAAACGCACCTCACGATCGAAGGGCATGCCCTTGACGATTTGAATTTAAATTTCGGGGGAAATCCCGGTCATTGCCTAACATCCTCTACGACGCATATGTATTGTCAGGCTTTGCTAAATCGGTGGGTGACCGTTTGCATACCGATTCCACCGGTATTTTGAATTCATCTGCATTTTCTGCGAATAGTGATTCCTTCGACCATTTTTTTTATCTGTTTCCACTCAAATCTGGTAGAAACAAAAAATCTCATTTCGGGAACCTAAATTGATAAAAAATTTCGTGTTCTCATAATATTGGATCCGGTTCTCTGGTCGACCTGATTGCATATGCACAAACATAATTATAAGAAATGTAAAATTATACGTGTTTACGTATAGAATAACACTTTTTTCAAATAAACTACTATAATTTAATGATGTGATAGTTGACTGTGAATTGAAATTTCAAGGTCAAAAAAGTGAAAATAGTCCTCATCAATCTCTTATCAGATTTCTTTTAGAAAGGCAGATATTTGTGTTCCTTTTATTTTAAATATTACATTTAGAAAGATTATCTTTGTCTGCGTATGTATGTATAAAAATAATTCATTCGATAAATTTACTAATAATTATTTGTACATATCATACGTATTTGCAATATTTGACGGGGATGCTTCGTATTGTACTAAAAAATTTTGTAATTTATATTCATCGTTTTAAACGCTTACACGAATGAAGGAAATGGGAACGCGGCACGTTTTTGCTTAATTAATAATCTCGATGCAATTTATTCGTCTTTGCGGCTTCGCTTTCAAATCCTTCTTGGGAACACGATATCGATACCTTGCTAATATTTTCTCATGAATTTTAATGTAACGAATTTAATTACAGCTAAGAACCAATTATAGGTATTTCGTAGAAGAATAGATGCATGAAAAAGGGTGCAAATAAAAATAATTCAATTACATAGCTTTATTTATTACGTATTACACACATAAGTGTACATATATTAATAACATATGTATAGTTTATATTACATTTTCCATAGTAATATCCCTCTTGATAATCTGTAACATAAGAATGTATTGTTTTAATATCCTCTTTTTATTTTGGAGATTAACAGATACATATTTGATACTTTCAGATAGAGCTAATGGGATTTCAATCATTAAAGTCATTATATGTACTTTATTCATCATTAAAATGACATAGTTAAAAAGTTATTTTTTAAATTAAATATTTACCTATATCTCAAGATCTGTAGATTCATCCAAATTTTCTTGTTTAAAGTACAAAGCGCTTTCTGTAAAAAGGAAACTTTCTTATTTTTTTCAGGAGACAAATATTATATTTAAAAATATCTTTTGTTCTCAGAGGTAGTGACGAAATATGTGTATACATATCATAAAAAATCAAATACATCTATGTAAATACATCATTGAAATGGAAAATTATTATTTATATTAAAATCTACATAACAAAAACTCACTGGTTTAAGAAACGCATATATCCCGATACTTCAAAGACATTTATAAGTAATTACATTCAACTCCTATCAATTGCAGATCCAGCAATTAACATTCTGTAACAAAAAGAAAAAGAACGTTACAATAAAATTGGTATTTATTACACTGCACATTTAATATCATCAAAAAGTTATCAGATAGGGGCGAAAAACATTTAAATAACTCTTCATTATAAATCGGTTGAACTATAAGCTCATCATAAATTTTTATTCCGAATCAAAATATTTTTAATATTTCACATTCTATAGAAAAAAATATGATGTGGTCTGATGTATAACACATTTTACGTGAAATTTCTATATCTCTTTTCCTCGACTTCTAATTTTTTATTTAATTCATTAATATGTATTTACTTTATCACACAATTAATTTTACGATCATATTACATTTCATCCAGGTAAAAGAAAAATGCTACTACTTACAGGTGCCATATTGCGTAATCACTTTCATAGAGTCATACAACCACTCTGAAACAAAACAAATATACACTGATTTAAAAACTTTCAAGCAATAAGATATTTTACATATTTAGTCTGAAATTATCAGATAGGGGCGAAAAACATTTAAATAACTCTTCATTATAAATCGGTTGAACTATAAGCTCATCATAAATCTTTATTCCGAATCAAAATATTTTTAATATTCCACATTCTATAGAAAAAAATATGATGTGGTTGTAATTTTAAAGGTGATATGGTCTGATGTATAACACATTTTACGTGAAATTTCTATATCTCTTTTCCTCGACTTCTAATTTTTTATTTAATTCATTAATATGTATTTACTTTATCACACAATTAATTTTACGATCATATTACACTTCATCCAGGTAAAAGAAAAATGCTACTACTTACAAGTGCCATATTGCGTAATCACTTTCATAGAGTCATACAACCACTCTGAAACAAAACAAATATACGCTAATTTAAAAACTTTCAAGCAATAAGATATTTTATATATTTAGTCTGAAATTATCAGATAGGGGCGAAAAACATTTAAATAATTCTTCATTATAAATCGGTTGAACTATAAGCTCATCATAAATTTTTATTCCGAATCAAAATATTCTTAACATTTTATATTCTATAGAAAAGACATAATATTGTTGTAATTTTAGAAGGGATAGATTAATGTATAACAAATTCAATGAAATTCTATATCTTCCAAATGTCTATATCTTTTTTCTTGAACTTACGATCTTTTACTTAATTTACTTACAATATATTTACATCACCGCGTGATTAATTTTACAACCATATGACATTTCGCGCAGATAAAAGAAACTACTACTTACATATACAATATTGTGTAGTTACATCCATTCAGCCATATAACTGCTCTGAAACACAAAGGAAACATATATTGATATGAAAATTCTTAAGCAAGTAAATATTTTATTTATTTCCCAAGTTATCAGATAGGAGCGAAAGAAATTTAAGTAACCCTTCATTCTAAATCAGTTGAACTATGAACTCATCATTTGTACATTAAAGATAATCCTTTTTAATAACCAATGAAAACATACCATTATTATTAAAACTTCCCAAATTTTCCTTGAACAAAAATTCTTGGTACATCTATTTTTTCTTTCAAATTTATAGTACGTCTTTGTACGTAACTGCATGATAAAACTTTAAAGCCAATTGATTCAAATAAGTTTAATACTTCTTCCTCCGAAAAATAATACGTCCTGAAATGCGATATTGGCATTAACCTTGTTATCGATCATGATATATTTTGAATGTAACAATAATTTGTGATGTGTCGAAAAATGTAAATAAATTTTACCTAGTTCCATCTTGTCGCATATATAGATTTTCACTGATTTTGTGACCAGGTTTAAATCTTAATTGAGCCATATCATACAGACCATAGTCTCTAAAAAGCACAATCCCTCCAATATCAAGAACGTTATACAAGTTCTTCACGACTCTAAAATATTATAATTTTTAATAAATCGGCAACGATTGCAGTAGAGTAAAAAATTACGCATAGAGTATAACTCACGTTCTAAAATTTGTTGGATTAATAGCCGATAATACAAATATTAATGTTACTATATTCACCGAGTAATCCACCTCGCAAAAACAATTTTCTGTCGTAATATCAGTTTGAAAAATCTTTATATTTTTTGGATTATATAATTTATGTTTCTGCAAAGAATAAGAGTGTAAGGCACTTAACCGTACAGACACATTAATTAAAGAATTAATAAATATATACCTTTGTTAATTCCACGGCTCTAGGAGAAAGATCACAGGCAAATATCATTTTAAACTTCAATCCATCTTCGATCAATGGATATATGAAATTTCCAACACCGCATCCGACTTCTAGAAGGATCTTTTGATCGTCTTTCGTACCAAAGCCTAGCAATTCATGGAACTCTCTGGTAGTCCAGTGTCTATCTTTAAAGAATCTAGTATCGTTTCGTTTATAAAACAAGTCCCAATACTTTTTAGCGTCTTTTTCCAGTTGATTAGCCCGAAATTCAGAAACTAATCGCGAATTTTGCGCCTGCATTTTTTCAATTTCATCTTGAGTGAGTTTCTTCGCCACGTGGCCTACATATTCACTATTCTCTACCGACTCAGCCATTTTCCCAAACTTTGCCGTAATAAAAATTTTGTGAATTGGAAAGCAGTGTAAATTTCTTAAAAACCTTCTTGAATTTACAAGTGTACCTTGTCGTAATTAGATGAAACATCTACGCGGGTATAAACAAATAGTTACAAAACCAAAGAACCACTCGATGAAACAACCTCCCACCTTCGAGTCCCAAAAGGAAATGAACGAAGAACGTGCCGGTACTGAACATGCGTAACATGGATATCTCCCCACCACGTCGTGCGCTGTAGTAATCTGCTTAGACTAGTGACATCAGGGTGGCCATCTTATATACTAGGGAAGTTTATACTCTAAAATCTCTAAGCACTGTCATTCTTTTGCACGAAATGGGATATTAGTACAATACGATTATAATGCATACGATAATTACAAAATTAGGAAAAACGTCTCATTATTGTGCTAGACAGTTCTTGTACCATTTCCTAAATATATTATTATATTACCCTATTATTAATATTTTTCTGATATTACGTATTTATCAAAATTTTAATATCCCGCAATGTTTTATTCGAATAATATCTCCTAATTAATGTAACATTGATCTCGTTGTTTTAGTTTCTTGAGTTTAATTTAACTTTATAAGACAATGAACATCATTAGTATGAATTCCACGCATGGACTTATTCGATAAATTAATATTCGGTCGCCGTACGAAACGAATATTTTCTGACTGCGTACAGCATTGTCACACGATGACACAGTGCTGAAAGGGGTTAATCGTGACTGAAATTTATACGATGCTTGTACTATTTCGTTTAAGATTTATAATTACTCTATAAAATTCATTGTAGATAAGGAATATCAAATGTTTATGTACGACAAAGATAATCATCATCAGATACGTATTTGTACAAATTTCATTGCTGTGGATAGCATCGAAAGTGCATGCGATAAAATAAGATATTTTATTAACAATAATATCATTTACTGCACCAACACTTCGAATAGTAATTGTTATCTTCGTGAAATTAATAATAAACTCTCTAATACTCTGTTAATTCCATAATTTAGATCTTCCATTATTATATTTCTGTCGTTGCTTCATCATTTATCGTATTACGATTTGCAAATACCTCATAATTTGCAAAAAGAACGAGGTCAAAGGAAAATTAATCGATCAAGTAGTATGTAGGTCATTGCGGACCAGAATTTTGTAGAGGGCTTGACGGAAGATATGACGATAGATTAACTGAATGAAATGAAAAACACGTTCCGCAACTCGTAGTCGTTAGTGCTTCTTCGAATAATGCATTTGGTGGCTTCTATAAATTTAGAAATAATTGATATCTTTTTTTAAGATGACGTCTCAGAGATGTTTAAAGCTGTTAACACGTCGAGGAATGTTGCAAGAAATGTACAAGTTAAGAATGATTAAAGAAAAATGTATTATTTCGTTATAAAAGAGATCAAGATATTAAGCGAATCTTTTTTGTCGATGCTGCATATTACGCCTACCTAGTGAGCTTCTCTGATCCACGTAATTTCAAATCCTACCGACGCGACATTCTGATTAAGCCACCAGTAAGCCATTATTTTTTCCCAACAAAATTGATTACGTGACCATGTCTTCAGAAATCCTGTCGCCACATTCCATTTTATTTTGTGCGGGGAAAACGAGTAAAAGACGATCCACTATATCTGCGTAGCAATAAAAAAGAAAAGTCGTAAACCTGCTTTACTTTAAGCAAATTAAAATTAATTTTTTCCTAAACCACTAAAATCCCTTGCCGTAAATTTATTCCGTAAAGGTATTCCGTATTTCAGCATAACCGGAACAAGTGTTTCTACGTAATATAAAGAAATTTCTCCGAGTTCGTCACTTTCCTTCACAGTGAAATACGAAGGTGACATGAAATAAGTAATAATTCAGTCATTTTCAAACTAATTTGTAAAACTCGTGATTTATTTGAAGAAAATTCGAGGCACGTTAAACAGCCCGGTTCTTTAGAAATTAACATTGACGGAGGTGTAGGCAATTGAAAGTCGAAGAGCATCGAGGAGCGATAGACACGGACACATAATTGTAGGCGCGGCGAAGATGCTTCGACCGTGCCTTTTCCATTTGTCGAGACAGCCAACGTCGAAGCATCTTATACCGTTCGTCCTCGTGGGCATTCCAAGCGGGAATTCTCGAAAGCCAGTTGTGCCGTAGAAACACGCGTCGGGGCCTGCCGCTCGCCGGTACTTTCGAGTGCTCGTAAATCCGCTGTTTTCTCGCTTTGTGTTGTTTTCGAGTGTGCCGAATTTTCTTGACAAGAGGCCATCGAATACCAAAGTGACGTGACTAAGTACTTGACCTCGACGTCCACAACTCTTCTGTCAAATTCAAGTAAGTGTTGCTTTTGACTCAATATATTTTACTATTTTTTTATTGAGAATATTGCCATTTAATAAGAAGAAATATTCGTGCCAAACCACAATAATCAACTGCATTCATCTTTTCGTTTACTTATTTATGGTACCTGTCCAGTGACATATTCAGATTTCAAGGAAATATATCCATGTATATGATCGTATTTGTTTCGCATATTTAAGAGCTTTAACGAGCAAACCTATCGTCGAACACAGTTATTAAAATTAGTCTTAAATGTATTAAACGTGGTGAGAACGGCGCGTCAATAAAGATTTTACGATTAATATTATGCTCATCGCATCTACAATTGCAATGAAGCGATAAATTGATTAAGGATGAAGCAGAGCGTGAATCGAGAAACCGAGTGGCGCGTAACATGTAAAAAATTATATAGTAAAACATGGACATTAAACGATCATTGTAAGCCGTTCTTTGTGCGTTCGGGCAAAAATATTGTAAACGATATATGTACATATTATTAACTTATCTTGTTTTTCGATAGTCGAGCGAGACCATCTGTTGGGTGTCACTCTTTCGAAATCTTTTATTTTTACTTATTTTTTGGTAACATAGATTCTTTTTTTTTAAATAAAAAATTATAAAAACTTCCGAGCTCCTGCAAATGTTGCAACTATTTACATTGTTGATCGACCAAACATCTTAGCAACCGTCTCGTTCCGTTGACATGGTTCGCCAGCAACGATAATCGGAGGTTTCGAAGCGGAAGCAACGATCTTCGCTTAACAGCTAATCGAAACAAAGAGTTGTTCGTGCAACGCTGCAACGATACTTTCGTTCGTATAAGCTTACAGAATTCTCATTGAGTTCGCATGAAGGTGTAGAATCCGATAAATGTTCGCGCAGAAATATGCAAGCTTGAACAGATTCGTGTTTGTTTTAACGATTACGATAAGAAAATTTCAGTCGTTGGAAATTTATGCATACAAAAAGAGGAACTACAGTGTCATGCAATTTTTCTCGTTCCTCGATGGCCAAATCGTATTCAGCTTTCCAATTAACTGCAGGAAAAGTGCTTGGCCTAAACTTTCTAAGCGGGTATCGTGGCATGTGGTCGCTAATATATGAATGAGATGTCTGTATGTACATGTCGGCGAGGTGCGAGCTCGTAAAATCAAGTTCCAAGGATTCGCGATATCGTTATATAATTGCCACGACCGACGTCACGTATCGGTTTAGTTAGACTACTTGCGTAACCAATAACCTAATCTATTTAGGCTTTTTCACTACTTTTGCATGGACAATTTAACGTCGGGAAACTTTTTCTTCAATTGATCTTCAGCTATAAGCATTCCATAGTTACGTAACATATACGGAAAAGCAAAGTGCCACGTAAACATTGCGATGATTATCATGCAAATAGCAACCGAATGATATTTGCGGACCGCAAGCATTTAACTTTTCCACGCGGTCACTCGCGGTCAACATGGAGTACCGTTGCACGTTTATCTGTACTGTTGGATGTATCTACGCAACTGTTAGTTGCCGCTGCTTACACGGCGATATACGGTCTCAGCGCTGCGAATGCCAGTCCTTCGCTAATATTTCTTACGATCATAAAGAAAAGAGCCGCCTGGTTGCCCAGGAAACTCCGTTAAATCGCGCGCTAAGCTTCGTGCTTTCCTCGAACCATTTGAACACAGACTAGGTTAATTCTCTAGCGGGATTCAACCGCCTACATAAAAATAGCGGGAACCACGATGCATATGTATATATTAATTTGAATATTTCATGCTTGGAGGACGGGAGAATATTCCGATTCCGCAATCGCCAAGTTTTAATAACCGCGTATAACTTTCGACATATTCCAGTGTTTTCGTTGGAATTATTTTAGTAAGATTTCTATCGGTCAGGTAATGGAACGTTGCAATGTTCCATCGCGCGGGCGCAGAGAGCCCGGGATTGTTGGGCAAGATTCTAGATCAGAAGGAGCACACGGAGGAGAGGCCAAGCCTCTAATCGATATTTCTACATTCCCATCGAAATTAGTACGAGCGAATAAACTCCTGCAATTCGATAATGCGACCACGAAATGTGATTCGTCCGTACATACCGTAGATACGAATGTCCAGGCCCATTCTGACCGTCTCGATACTTGTGTATTGCCGCTTCTAAACGCGTGTCTAGAACATCCATATACGTGTAATAATTCGTGTAACTCCCAACATTCCAGCTGGTGCATACCTCACGCAGCATTAGCGATTAATAGACATGACATAGCAGCTTATTGGCATGACATCATGATCGTAGTTGTTGTTTGATAAAGAAGGTAGCAAGGTAGGTGTCGTTTTTTAAGCTTCAGCTCACAACTGACGTTATCTTTTTTATATCGATCTCGATTTCGATGCAGAACGAAAGATATAAATAATTTCGTTTCGGTGTAACAGCGATAAAGCAATGAAACAGTTTTTCTCGATAACGAAAGTATTTTATGGATCTACCGAACGAGATAATTTGCAAATAAATGTCAACTCGACTTGCCTTTTACTTCGTTTCGCTCGAATGAAATTGTGGGAGCGTATAATTATTAATGACACTGTTAATTTATAATATTAAGTCAAAAGAAGAAGAATAATTTATTTTACGAACCTTGAATTCTATCTACCTTTCTAGATAAAATGTATACGATGCCTGTGCATCCCTGCAAATTCCTATCATTTATGCAGCACGTGAGTTTAAATATTGACACTTGCTTTCTCTCTTAAATCGAAAATATCTTCCATACTATTTTCACGCGTATAATGTTTTCTTTTAGTTACAAATTTCGAATGCTACGCATACTCTCCTGCTTATCTCCTACTATTTATAAAATGATGAATAAAATAACGCGAACAATTATTTTACCGACTTAATAAGGTTTGAACTCTGTGCTAACTGATTGATAACTAATTAAGAAAAAATAGAAAGGAAATAAAAACTGAACGTTTCACCGAGAGTTAGGTTGTAAAAAAAAAAAAAAAAAAAAACAGATGCGGTATTTGAGAGATCTTGGATAAGCTTCCATAATTTCGTAGCACCTGTCTTTCAGGCAGGTTTCTTTCTGTACCTGCATTCCAGAGAAAGTTAACCGCCATGATTTGGCACGCAATCGAGGCGCACAAACAAACTTGTTCGTGCGTATATGTATCTCCATTGACTTCTCATCTGGAGCTCTGTATACACGAAGATTCTTTAAAAAATTGCAGGTGTTTATAAACTAAAGACAGTTTCTCTTTTCAATTTCAGATTAAGATATTTCATGCATTCATAGGTTATTCGTAAAAGCGGAATACGCGCAATTTTGTAGCAAATGTATCAATTTTAAATATATTCGGACTTTTCATTACTACCACAGCGACGCGCGATCACATGTAACAAAAATAATGCATCAGTTGCAATCAATGGTACCAATGGAAGCGTTCGAAAGTATTAATTCTGGTCACATGGTATTTACGTTAGCTTTTAGATGACAAAAATATAATTTATCATGTGTAATCGCCACGCACTTTCCTCAAATAATTTGCATCAGCCAGTGAACTCTCATATTCCGTTTGAAATCGAAGCTTATCATTGAAAACCGAATCTCTCTGAATACTCCGGGCATCAGCTGAGTGTAATTTTCAACGATACGCTTTCTAGGTATGTTGTTCGATACAAGAGGTGAGCATTTGCGGCTACTCGCGCGCGGAAACTCGAGATTTTTACGAGCTCTGCAGGAGAGACGATCCCGATACGTGACGATTTTCTTGAATGGATAACTGACACGAAAGTCGACCGACAGTTCAAATCGCTTTTATTTCCGCAAATAAAATTATGATCGCAAATTTCTTCAAGAAATTACTTGTGATTTTCAGTTGAAAATCGCAATTATCATACGTTCGTACTTGCAATCGTACTTTATAGCGTTTAGTTTTTCGAATGGCCATTGATCGTTGCTCAAACTGTCACGATTCTTAAAATTAATATCTTGAAATGTCTTTTGCAAAAATCGATGAATATTTGATCAGTGATTTTCATGATTGTGAAATTTGAAAGTGACTTATGTTCAACTATACGAATCAAAACAAAGTTTGTTGCAACGATGACGATCGATGGTCAGCTGTGAAGAAAAATAGAAGCGGCTTTAAACCACGCCTCGCTGAACTCAGATACACTTTAGAAAGGCGAGTCATTGCGTTGAGCAAAAACCTTTCCATCGCCCTTCACTTTTCGCGGGAAAAACAGATTTTGCGATGTGTTTCGCTGTGATACCCTCGCGTAGACACGTTCCCGACGTTATTGAATCATTACAATTTATTGCATTATATATCAAATACGAGTTCTTCCTTTCTACGATTTCGTTCGCGAAAACTTCCTTGATTTTACAGTTAGAAATTTCTCCAACTAACAGGTACCTTTTCATGAGTAATTTGAGAAAAAATTATTTATAAACGAATTACTGAAATTATTTCGTCGCAAATAAGTGAAATCTCCGTTTTCTATTTTCTGTATTATTAACCGTATAATGGAAACAAAAGGTATCTTTAATTGAATTCCATCCAACGTGTATATACCTGTTAGTTAAAAAGGCTTTTAGTATTGGGAAACTTTACAACATTTTGCACCGTATTGCAAAAATGTTGCCGTGAAATCTTTTTGATAATATTTTTTAAAATATCGTTATATCGTCAAATTGTTATCAAAGAATTTAATTACAGAGTGAAACATGAAAATAGACTTTCTAAAAGAAAAAGAAATTCAAGAAAATATGGAAGTTAACGAGAAAAATTATATTCTTTGCATAGCAATGCATCGGAGAATTGATTTCTAATTTATTTACTTTCACATTGTTATTATAAAATGACATTACTCTCCACTGCATTAAGATGCAGTCGAGAAATATATTTTATCTGAGGAGATAGTTAGACTACATAATGTCTCACCGGTATGAAATACTACTGCGAGATGTCAGTAATCGATGAACACACCGAGGCCATCAGCAATTCTTTATGGAATGAAATAACACGATCGGTTGACAATACGCGTGAAAATCCTTGATTTGTTGTATCGTCGCTGTCCGACCATTTCGCAGCAATTTCGTTGTCGCGGGTCTAGGTTAAATATACTATGCCTTATGGCATCATTATTGATTGATCGGCTGTCAACGGCATTCGTGCACAGAATTACGCTTCGCGGTGGATTTATACGAATTGCGTGCCGCTATCGAAAACGTTGATACAAATAATATCGATGTGTACGGAGTAAATTCATCGTAGAAGGATATTGTGCAATGGGATTGAAATTTTAGCATCATGAAATCGAAGGGAGAAAATTTATAAAATTCTCTAAACATTATGGAACGTAAGAGGCGCGAATGTCATCCACGTTCTCGTTAAGTTCGATGACTCGAAGTCCACAGGTTTGCTAATTAATGTTGCAGATGTGAGAAAAAACTGATGTGATTTTCCCTAGCATATTTATCCTTGAACTACGTATTCAGACGTAGTTAATACATAGTATATTTCGAATGATGCGAAATGGTGAAATCGAGGTTGTAAATATATTATGTGAAACTGCAATATGACATTTAGCGCTAAGTTGTACCATAACAGCGATGAGAAACTATTTCGACGCATTGCGGAAGTGGAATGATCCGTATGATCTGGCTTGAATTGTACCGTAATAGAGATGTAACTTCTGCTTTGCAGATTGAATATTACCTGGCAGGATGGATGCTGAGACTGGGGCCATTTTGGCCCTACAAATATTAGCTCTCTGTTCGATAGCCGCTGCCCTGTTGGCCTACCTAATGCGGCAATCGAGGAACGCCACCGACGAGTACGAGACTCGTAACAAACTCCATGTACTCGTGACCAGCTGCGATACATCGGTAGGCTTGCAGATCGCCCTTGCACTTTACGAAGCTGGTTACAAGGTAATACCCGTTGTGTTTCCATACTTTGCGCGATCATTTTTCTTTCTAAAGAAATGAACGACGATATTACATAGAAATATCCTTTTTGTAAGATCGATCAATTGTCGCATAGGTATTTGCTGGTCTATTGGATCCTTCTGGAAATTCACCATCAATGAAAATCGTAAGGGCGATAGAACAACAGAAAGAAAGGGAGGAGGATCCGACGAACACAGTTCAAGGGAACACGCAAGATCCGGAAATACGTGCTCGCGGTCGAATCGTACCATTGGAGTTGGACTCAACGAGAGAGGACAGTTTACGCGCTTGTTTGGATGCAGTTAGGGCGAAACTTCCGGCTGGCGAAGATGGCAAGCGATTGTTGATTTAATGCGAAGATCGAGCACGCTCCGTGCTTTATTGAATCCCGATCATTTTTTCATAATTCTATTCGTTACGATCTCAATTACAAAGTACCGAACTTATACTCGTCCATAGTTTTGAATCATATTTCGAAAGAAAAGTTGAAGACCCTTTAACGAATATCTCTAGCCGATGTCGAATGGACAGATGGGATACTTAATTAACCAAAAATCGTGTTATCTTGAAGGAAAGTTAATGAAGTTTCGCACGGCGTTCGAGTTTTGTTTCAGAAACTTCTCGCACTACCGTTCATCAATGGCCAGCTGTGTGCTCCAGGCTATTCATTTCGACTTTAAGTTGCTACCGTGTTATTTAATTACACGAATCTAGAGGCGCGTACGAAATTTTATAAAGAATATTCAAGTTATGCTAAAATTTCAAATTGAAATTGTAGCCTGAGATGTAAATGATAACATCGACGTAAGATCGAAAATTGCTTTCGCAATGATTTCGGTCAGTTATCTATCTCGATATTACACTCACCAAGTTCCATCGTATAGCTAGGACACGAAGAAAACGGATCACATATAGCAGGGATGCATGGAGTAAAGCTTTCAAATTTACTAACCGCAAAGATTTGATAGCTATCAAATTTTTCGATTTCCTAGAAAGTGTTTGGTTAAAAAGAACAAATCCAAGCTACTGTTGCTGGCAACCGCTCGTCGAAGGAAATGAATCTATTTCAATTCATATTTCTTGCTTTCCATATCTTCGCAAACATCGGTTTATAACGCAATTATATTAGACTTGATACTTCGATATGTATCGTTCCTCCTGCTTTTTCAGTATCTTTTCTCTAGCAAATTTTTGAAGCAAATCGTAGTTCTCATTGCTAAGGTCCCATTTGCGTTCAACATCTGTATTAGACCTGGTAAAAATTTCGCAAGGACGCACTTGCATCTTCGCTGTGTCTGTCGCGTTGTCCAAACTCTCTACTTTACACCGATGTTCCAACTTTGTTCGACTACAGGTCTCTGGGCAATCGTGTACACTGGCGGTTTGGCTCTATCAGGTGCCATAGAGAGACAACCGAGTTCCGCGTGGGAATCGATGTTACGACATAACTTAGTGGCGCCACTTAGGACCGCGAGAATGTTCATTCCTCTTTTGCGCGTAAAAAGAGGTCTGTTTCAATTTTAAAGTTGAAAACATACACGTAAGATCTTTTATCCCATGGTAAGCTATAAAAAAACGTTTTTCTTTCGAAGGACGCATCATTCTCTTGGGCGATTCCACGACAAGCTACGGTACCAAAATTGGAACAGGACTGGTAGCGTACAGTGCGTCCAGAAAAGCCGTAGAAGGAGCTGCAGAAGCATTAAAAAGCGAACTACAATCCTCCGGCGTTGACGTCGTTCTCCTTAGACCGCCACCCGTGAATCCTCTTATTCTTTACAATTCACCTGTTCTCAAAACGTAAGATTCCAAATGTTATGTCATAGTAACTTGTAACACTCCAATACAACGGTACAACGTGCGCTTTGACATCGAAATTTTCGATTTCGACAATCGATATCTTTAAAGTTAAAATGAGAAATGCTTTTATTTTCAGCTCCGACGTAGAGTCTGGAATAATATCTTCCGAGGGAACATGGACGGCGCCTGTATCTACACATGCCATTCAAAACTCATTAATCCCTGCACTAACGTCACCTTGCCCACGTATTTCTTACGACATGGTTGTCAAGACGAGGCTCTTCTGTAGATAAACCAAATTTCAATTAGTGGATGTTAACGTATACGCAAACTTTAATTAGTATTACGTCAAATTAAGTATCAGTCACTAATACCTTGTAAGACTAATGTTTGTTATCTTAACATCGGTAAATTTTACACTAGATTCATTTTAACCTTTTAATGTTAAATCATCTTGTTAGATGTATCGATGCGCGAGAGGCTTACGTTTTCAAGAATATGTACAGTTTTGTAATTAATACAATGTTAACAAAAACCTGTAATTAATTTCAAAGTCTCCTTTGTTGTCTCCTTCCGATTATAATTTCAAACATTGACATTACAGATGCAGAAAGTTTTCACAGTCAATAAACTGAAATCAAATAACTTCTGTTCAAATATATGTACATGGCACGTCGGTATTGTAAATTATTTAGTTCCTATTACATAGTTGGTAATCACCAGAAACTATGTATGTATATTAGTTTCGGTAACGATAGTACCCATCGCGAGTTTCACGGGTAATTCGCAAGCGTCTGAATTAATAACGAATTTGCTTGTAACTGATGTGCAACTTTGAATTCGTGTAAGCGATAAATATCATATCCGCAACACGGAAATTTAAATGAACAATTTGCATTGTCAAGCCACAGATTAATACTGTTGAATTTCTAAAGCTCATTGAGTAAAGGCGTACGCGCAGTTCCTTTGAATTGCGCAATTTTGACGACTAAAAGAAACATTACTCAATTTCTTCGTCGCTAGTTCCGAAAACCTGTTTCGTAAATCATCGAGTTATTGCCGAACCGTGTGAGAATTAGCTAAAACACGAGCAAAATTATATTTGAAAAATTTGTCCCACGGAGATATGCACTCTGCAGAAAATATTATAAAGTTGAGTAGTATTGTCGCACGAAACCCTATCCTAATTAATCATCAGACTGTGCATAATCTTTTTCCGATACCGAAAACAAAAAGGGTACATGAAAGGTTGACGAATTAGAAAACTGTAGCTTCATCTGCGTTCCTAAAATACATTTACATAATGGCATGGGATTTTCAATAAACGTAACGTTAATGCAACTTCGATGATAAATTCGTTAATAATTCATAAGGCAATTCGTCAAAAATATTTCATTGGCCAACATACATTAGCAACATACAACGGTGATAATCATTAAATCAAAGAGATATATTCCTAGAGAGAGGGGAGAAAGGAGGAGAGGGTATTTGACTTTACATCGAATCGATAGATTACAATTCAGTCAGGAATGAATGTATCATGCGAGCGAATACTGCGCGGAAATGCAATAAATTCAACAATAAACTGTATTGCCATGCTGGGATGCGGCTATTCAGGCGACATATTGACACTCGTTCGCTCTATCGTCGAAAACACGCAATTTATTACTCATTAATCTTGACAGTCTAATTTACGTTATTGATCGAATATATGATAGGACGATTTCTTCAATGAAATTGAGCAGAGTCAACGTGAGAATAATTGTAGCTCTATAATTCTAGAATTATCGCAGATTTTCGTGTTGATTAAATCTACTAAAGTATCGGTATATGCATTTGTATATACTTGAATTTAGATAATGACGAGCACAACTTCAAATTAAAGTTCAACTTTATGAACGGCATGCGTAAATATCATCGGTTGAATCGCGTGATTCAAGTTTCAAGTGAAAAATTTGCGTTTCGTTAGCAGATCGTTTCAATCGATTTTTTGTATATCCGCACCATGAAATCGCCTCTGCAAAGGTATTTTGAAACAGGAAACCTGAATTTCTTGGTTCGCCAAGTATTTCGAAATGCATTTTTGTCAACCTTTTACATCACAATATAATTTCGATGTCAATCCGTGGCTGGCTATGACGAAAACTAGAACTGTAACTTTTAAAAAATATTCGGTCCAGCGAGCACTACTATCTTTGCCTCTCACTCTATTGAAATCGCTGACAAGCTACGACAAATAAATTAATGCTTTAATGAGTTCTTTCTTTCGTGAGCTGAACGCTCTTATAAAATAGGATTTTTGCGATCCAATAATCAGTCTATTCGTGATCCTCCAAAGGAGCAAATATGGCGTTGATACAGGTGAATATAGAAGATACAAGTGTTGGAAAGTAGCGGTGAACGCATTACGTCTCATTTGAGATTATTGGTGAAAGTTAACGTTGCGATTATTGACACGTTTACTTGATACAAATTCGTTGAGACACAATTAAGCAAGGATTACAATGCAGGCAACTTGAACAGTTCGTCGAACGAAGGAATGTTGGCAGACGGGTCTAATGCGATCGATCGTTCCAATTTCAAGTTTCACCGATGTTATTGATTAAAGAGTGGGGCGACGTTCCGTAAAACGGATCACGGGATCCGTGACAAAGTATTACAAAGTCGTAATCGTAAAGTAAAAACGCAGCATGTTCTAGAAGTCTTTATGCGATCGGGAAAATCGCCTCTGCGAGTCTGTTCCGCTTATCATCCATATTTCTGAGAAAGAATAACGGGTTCTCCTTTTGCAATTTTCTACCCAGAATGTGCGACCTTCTATGATTAAAATGAATTTCTGTCGTGTTCTTCCAGCGTTCGATTTTCATGATTAATTTTCGAGATATTTTTGCCACGACTTTCCATCCAACCGCATGCTCTACGTCAGAAGGCAGATTAAAAATTGACAATTCTTTTCTTGTCTTATTCGCTTTCAGAACTTAGTTGTTTTTGCTCTGATCTCGATCACCTTTGCTAGTGCTCAACTAAAAATGTTTCACGAAGGTATGATATCGGTCAAATATTGTACTAATGTTGAAGTTTAAAAATAAGATTACTACATTTAATTTTAGACGACGAAGACACTGGTAGCGTAGATAGAGCCGGACACAGTGGGGGTGGAGGTCATGGTCATGCGTATTCCTTTCATCACTTTTCTGGACCCGTGGTGGGCCATCACGAAGAGATCAGTTGGAAAGACAAACACGGCCATCATCATCACGATTACAAGGCCCATCCTAAGTATAAGTTCGCCTATGGTGTGGATGATAAACACACTAAGGACTACCATGGACAGAAGGAGCATCGCGACGGTACGTATACTGCCAAGCTCAAAACATTGATCGAGCGCCGACATGAAAGTGTACCGAGACTTGATTTCGTGCTCTTAATTAGAACCTTGAATTAATTGGACAGTGGAACTTCCTCTTAATTAGAACTAGTTGCGAGTTTGTTTGTCGACCATTCCCAAGTTCTAGGACTTTTTTCCCAATTTACAACGGAAAGAATAATAATATGACACTGGCGTAAGGATATTTTGTGTCTTTTAATCGTTAATACGAACATTCGAGAGAACGCGTGCCTCTCAGAGAATGATTGATAAAAATATTTTAAATCGCAGGGAAAGAGGTCGAAGGAGAGTACCATATTCACGAACCTGGTGGCAACATGAGGAGCGTAAAATACCATTCTCATCCCCATGGAGGTTTCTTCGCGGAAGTTCATAATTATGGAGGAAATGATCATTCTGGTGGTACTTATGGTGGACATAAGCATAGATAAATTACACGATATCTTTTATTTATCTCAATATCGTTGTTATTGAATTCACATTGTTACTGTTATTGTTACACGCACAATGTATTTATTATTATTATACAGACTACAATTTTGTTTTTATTGTTGTCACGTTAAAGAATATTAAGCAGAAAATACATTAAAAAGCAAATCAAATGTTGTTGACTTAACTAAATATCCGAGAACTCATAAAAAATTAATATTTAATACGGCTGTAATCATGTTACGAAAATTTATATAGGAATATGTATATACGATTCATATGTTTCAATAATTTTTATCAACGTTGCGTAGAAACTACAATTTCTTGTCAGTTCGAAGTTTCACGAATGCAAATCATAACACTGTACCTAATTCTTCCTTTTTTCATAGATAGAGCAATTAAAATAAAATATGCATTGCTTTTAAATATTTCTTCTTTAAATTAAAGCTCTGAGTAAATTTTTCATAAGGCAAACAGAGGAAGTAACTTCTGTAATTAAATTAACCAAATTTACCCAAGTTATCTCAAACTTTCTTTCATCCAGACGTTGTTCAAAAAGGAAGATTCAAATTCTAGCAACGATAAAATTTCATGAAACTTATTCAGGAATACAAACGCATTATTCCGCTTCCAAAAATACGAGGACGTACAATCCTCTTGCTTCTACAGCGATGTGTAGGATGTGTAACACCTTCCAGTTCTGGTCCTCTATATCGCATCGCCGACTATATTTTCGCGTCGCCGACCCTTGCGATGATCAAATGCCACTTGAAGCTCGTTAAAGTAATTAGCTGACGGAGTTTGCTACCGTTTTCATCCTTTACGTATCGCTTGGAAAATTATTTTGTCTATTGAAAAGAACAACATATTTTTCATTTAATATTTATAGTAAAACTGGCGAGTAAATCTTTCTTTTTAATATAGTTTTCAGTGTACTGATAGAGATTGAATCGTTTTATGAAGATTATGTATATCTACTCCATATCGTAGGAGGTTTCGCATTTTGCATTGCAGCTGATAATACAATATAAATATTTTATTAAACGACTGGCCCATGAAAACGATCTGAATCAGAAATTCATTGCAACCAAGCTACTCCCTATGTACTCACGCACAAATGACGCATATTCATTCCGTATACGAATGCGCGCTGCAACGCGCAGCGCAGATCGATACAGTCCTTACTAAAGTAAACGGATGGATTACGAGTAGACTACGTGAAATAAGCTTTCCTCGCAAAAGAAATATGTCGACAAAGTGGACGAAGTTAGCTTGTTCCACTTATATAATCTCACGCCTCTTGCTATCCTCTTACGCTTCCATCTTCTTCAGAATGGATACATTTATTTATCTAATCCTGCGAAAATCGCGAATCCAACAATTCTGTTACAAAAATGCATTTGAATGATTTTAATATCGTATAAAAATTTTATTAAAATATACAAAATCTACGTTATGCAGCAAAGCACACGTATTTCCCTGCGAGACCGTGAGAGATGTACATTCATTGAAATATTGAAACATCTTTCTATGCATATGATCTCCCCGGTGAAAAGATGTGTTTCTTGTTTAATATATCTTTTCTCGAGTCACTTCGTTTCAATTCTTTAATTCCGAGTCGTTAAATTAATTATTAAATATGTGAGTTTGATATATTTTCACACACGCAACTCTATTTTATCTTCTAATGTAAGATTACGTTAAAGTATTTTGTTAGTTCAATTATTAATTTAATTACTTACGTTATTTTATTCACTAATGTCTATGATTTGTATTCAATATACGGTAGAATTTCCTTTCTTTAAACCTATCGTGAGACAAATAGTTTATATAAAAAGATCATACTGATTCTTCTTATTACCTAAGATTTCTCAAATCAAACTTCAAAAAATAAAATTACAGATATTTTTCTAAATCAATTGTATTATTTAATAGGCGAGAAGGATAAAAGAATGGAGATTTTTATTTTTTGTTTCAAATTGGACAATGCATCTTTGCTCGAAATGCGTGCGTAATGTTTTTATATTTGGTAGAGATAACAGCGCCAATAAAACGGCGAAATACTCAATTATATATCGCAATGTTCAATCGCAATCGATACAAATTTCTCGCGATCGATATATCATATTGGTGGACAACAGAACTGTAGAAGTGTTACTTACTCTTGGACGAGAAGCACAGCAAGAAGATTCGAGAACGGTTCATTTAGAAGTTGTCAGGTAAATATATAGTTTTTAGATTTATTTTTGTATTGTCGAATTCATCTGCGATTTAGAATAATGAGTATTATTTAGAAGAGTTATTACACACATATATCCACCCAATCCGATTACTGAAGGAGGTTAAGACTGAACATATACATATATGTGTATTTATTGTATTTCTACATACAATAATTCACAAGAGTATTTCAATATTTACTATAGGAAACTTTTATATATGTTATATGTATAATGTAAAACATTTTGTATTAGCATTGTAATGAGACATGATTACGTGTATGATATAAAATATTTTGCATTAGCATTGTAACGAGAAATGATCGTTTGTATCGTATGAAACATATTGCATTAACATTCTAATAAGACATGACTATTGTGATTATGTTGTCAAATTTGAGACCAATCTGAAAATAAACACGTATAGAAACTACGAGAAATTCACTGTAAACATCAATGTATCTAGCAGCTACGTATCTAGTAGAAAAAAATTTGTTTATATAGGATATCAACCGAATTCTATTCGTGTGTGTTCGTAGCCCCACTCTACCGAATTACGTAGTTTGCGACGCGAACCTGTTGCGCGGGGGGTTATTCTATTGTCGAAAATCGAGGCGTTAAGATGTATCACCCGAACATGGCGTTTGTTAACTGCGTAATACCTTCGTCGTCATCCTTTTACCGTCTATATCCAGGCTACGATTAACTTTGTTTAATTAACGTACGTTTTACTCAGTAATTTATAAAATATCTTCATTATTTATTCGTTTTTATATAATCTGTTCCCTTCATACATTTATTTCATAGTTTTGATTCTCTTTCGTACAGGTTCGTTGATTGCAAGAGAAACATCGAAGCATTAGGAGGACGCCATGATTAACGATGTTCGTTCTATTCGATATTCGATCCGCTAACTTCTCACAGAAATATGGTAACTTTTGATTTATTCTCATTAAGGCAAACTTATTTTTACGTTGTTTCATTTTTTTATAAGATAGTTGTCATGTTTATTTAGTATTCAATTGATGCAATTACATTTCTCACAAATAATTCACGATACTAATATAATTAATATGTACGTAATATGATATTTTTTATAACTTCATGGTTTATTACGAAGACTAAGGTGAATATATGTGAGATTAAACAAGTGACTATTTTTAATTCAAATATGTTAAATTACTTTTTAAACGAACTTTTTAACATTAATTCGACCTAAATTCTCTAGACTTTGTTGAAAAATTGAAATAACTTTTACATTTTGTTTCGTTATCGTCCATTGTCTGTGATAATATTGTCATTTCACATTTTTCTTTCTTTCATTCGTATTAATTAAAAAATAAAATCTGTTGAAAATTTTAACACTTCAAATTGTTTAAAAATTTTCAAATAATCAATATTATTTTTAAGAACAAATTACATTATTCCACGTTTTGTTACAGATTTCTTCGAGTTTTCGCTTCAGGGGAATTTTGTGGATCTTATTTGATGGGCTTCCCAATAACTACTCTTGGGTCATCGACATCGAGCAGCGTTCTTCGTATCTAATGGTGAGTCACAGGCATTTTTGTTCCTCTGGTCACTCAATCATGTCGTAGGATGAAAGGTCCGAATCGGCACGGCTGACTGGTTGTATTACGTAGAATTTTTGACGAGCATAGTGACCGCGGATATTTAATATATTCGTGAGTAGTAACGTTTCTTGTCCGAGTTTTATTTATTAGTTCAGGATAGGTGTTCTTGCACATCGTGTTTTTGTATTTCGATATAAAGGATTGACATGAATAATGTATTGTTGATAATTAATATATGTATCTATGGCCCAAAATCGTAAAATATAGAATTATTTATAAAATCAAAGTTTATATGATTATGTAAAAGGATTAAATGCTCGGGCATTACATATTTATTAATAAATAAAACATGAATATTGTAATAAATAACGAAATAACTTCATTTAGTTATATCGTAGTGGAAAAGTCTGATACCCTCAGGCTTCGTTATTATGAGAGATTTCAATTATATATGACTAAAATTATTATAGTGTTAATGAGTTTCCATGAATAATATTTAATTTTATCTTCTGATTCATTATAATATGGAACAATTTTATTACTCGAGTTCCATATTTAGTAAAATTTGACATGTGAAACATATTAAAGACAAAAGATACCAAATTGTAATCTTATCCGTCCAAGAATGTATCAAATTTCCACGTGCAAGAAGACACTTCGCGACAGGCAGATTTCAGAATCAAAACAAGTTTCAAACACTTGTTTATGTTTATGTTTCCTAAGATGTGTTTTGATAAAGGAATCTCCTGAGGATATTTCATTGTTATTTATTGATATAGAAACTATTTGTATCGAATCTTAATCTGTTCTTTGAGAAATATATTTTTTATTAACTTTTTTTCATTTTTATGTAGTAGTTCAGTAATTCATTAAAGTAATGAAATAAAGTAAAGTATAAAGTTGTTAAAATTGGAAATAAAATTGAACTACAAAATCGAGGAATATTAGACCGTTAGATACAAAATATACGAAATATTGCAACTGATCATATTTTAGCCTAGGATTTTCAGGTTTAATCTCTTCCATATTTATTGCTAGAACCTCACTCACATGTCCAGGTGCTACTTAGGTAGGAGACAGGTAGTAGACAAGGTGATTACAAACTTAATACCTAATTTCTCAGCGACTGACGTTGCGTTAGTATATCATGCACGACGTATTTTCCACATTGTATGTGTGTGTGTGTGTGCGCGCGCGCGTGGCTAGGCTGTGGAATTGCGTCGTTTTTGCTATTTATTATAATTTTTAAACACATAGAAATTTCAAAAGTATGATTGCAATTTATAATAACAGTGTTATTAGATATGTACAGTAGATTATTCTTAATCTTGCCTTTTCATTACAATGATATCAGACTGTGTATCATCTATTTAATAATATTATTTCTTTAGATAATATACGTATAATCATGCACAATTATGTATATTTAATTAAGATTGGAATTCAAATATGCTTAAAATTAATTCTAATTAAAATCAAAATATGCAAAAAATTTGTATGCAACGGTCGGTAGCCAACGTCAGTCGATTTCAGGAAAATGGTATGTAAATTAGAGCGTGAAAGTTGTGTGCCAAACTCGGGTGTCGGAGGCGTCCCGGGACGTTTCTCTAGTGTAGGCTCTTGCGCCCGGGTTATGTGTGAGAACCGTGGAGCGAGTGTGTTGGTGTGCCTGTTTTGCCATTTTTTAAATATAGGGCTAGGTAGGATAGGTAGCATACTTTCTGGTGTGAATGTTAATTATAAGTAGGTAGGGCCGGGCAGGTTGGCACAGTCTCTGGTCGGGTAGGCGCGTTTTCGCGTGTCCAACCTGTTTCAGGAAAATTGATTTGAAAAATCGACGGCGAGGCTGCTACCACGAATGAAGCATACCATTCGTCTCTGGCCTTGTCCATCGATTTTTCGAATTTCGTGGTCGTGGTCGCGAGTAAGTTTCGAAACGGACAGCGATCACTATGGTCGTTGGTTTCAGCGGGTATTGCGCCCGAAGAAAGAAGAGGCTACAAGCCGAAGAGGCCCGGCAAATTGCCATAGAAGAGGGCAACTACTAATGGTTTTCCATCCTCTGGATCACCCAGAGCATGGAAAATCATTCTCGTTACTACTTTGTCACTATGCTCGATTTTAGTATCTGTAGTTATCTTTTTTTTTTTCTTCTTTTGTCGATGTATATGTGGGCTGACCAACAGATTAATTACGTTAAATTAGAGTTACGAAAAAGTTTTGTATTTTTAAGCTTTTTAGTATCGCGAAAGACTGATTACGGTTTCAATTAGAGTTGCGAAGAAATGATAATCGTGTTTGCTTTAGCGTTGCTAGTAAAGCTTCCGGCTGGTGCTTCTTTTTAACGACTTTCAATGAATCTCAAGTTAAACTCATTCTCATTGTAACGAGAAATTCGTTGCATGTAATTGGTATCGTTACCACATAATCTCCGAAACTGTTCATCATTATCATTAATTTGACTTTGTTTGAATACTCAAATGACACAATTACTTACAAAGATACAAGCGGAGCTCACACGGGATATATAAATGGATGGATTTCGTGCATATAGGGTTAACTTAATAAAGGAGAGGGTTGTTCTAAGCCCTGCTCGACATATTGGGTCACGTATTCCAGCTAGAGGATGCTGTGACGATTTCTGTCTACAGCGAAAGCCGATAGAAATTAATTTTCATTCGTGACGACAGGACATAGTCCCGTATCACCTTTTGTTTGTTGAGTGTACATAAAAAAAAATTAAAATGTTCTGTTATATCTTATGAGAGTATCTTCAGATTAGACTAAACGTACTTGTATGTATGGGTATGGGTCTGCCCGAGGAATTCAATTGCGTAACTATTAGATGCCTAGATATTAAAGGATTAAATCGTAATAAGTATGTAATCGTTTATCGAGTTGGATAGGGTGGTACCAAGAAGCAAGGTAAAATATTTATTTCTGGAGCAAGATTTAAATTGGAATGACGAGAAGGATGCTGTAATATCTGCTAATCTCTTGCTAAATTACGTAATAAATTTTCAAATTATTACATTCTATCAGGGTTTGCGAAGTTTCCAGTTAGAGATATTAGATCCGTAATTGCTTTCTGAGCGAAACGTTTACAGATACTGAACAGTATTAGCGCAAACTGCTGACAATTTATACAAACATTCTCATTGTATAATTACATTCAACAATTTACGATAATAATTTGCCACCATTTAACTCCGAATAATATTCGAACCTCAATTTAATCGTTCGTTGTCTTCCTCGATGAATGTTCTGTAAAGAAAAGATCGAATCCTTAAAACACGTTACGCAGTAGATGTTCGATACATATTACATACTACTTAAAAGAGCTATAAAAATGGTACCATGCAAGCTTTTATCCACTTTTTCACATAATGAAGCCGATTTGTCAGTTTGCCGTCAAATTACAAAATTGTTGCCAACTTACGGGAAAAGTTTCTAACTCGGCTCTTTGTTCGGTCAAGTTAAGAAATGAAATTGTTCAAACCTTTTCGCTAAAAGAAACAGACAGTCGAGTAGACAAGGTAATTTTATCGAGGGAGTGCGTTATTCCTGCGGGCGTGTGGTCTGTTTCTTTTGCCGGATTGGGGCTGGGAAAGTTGAGGAGTAACCGGAAGATACGTACACCATCGCGAACAGTAGTACCAAAGGCAACACCTACCGGGATGGATCTGTCAAGCGTGGCCACAATCAGGCGTAGACCAACGGCGGGGACGAGTTGTCGGAAACAGGCGGCGGCAATAATGCGCGATGGACGTGATAGGGTGCGATCGATTTTCTCGATCTCGAGAGAATGGAGTCCTTATTATTCCGGCGAGAAGGCAGCAGACCGAGGGTAGCTCCGTTATTCGATTCGAAGCAGCGGTCGTCTCGAATCTACCGCTATCCCTTCAACTCACGCTCCGACTCTTTTATACTCGCTTTTCTCTTCTCTTTTCTTCTCTTTCTCAGCCTACTTCCTTGTTGGTAAAAATCCAATTCGTGCCGGCGCATTGCATGGAAAATAAGAGGACGGGACATTGAATTGCTGCTATGTAATGGTGCTACGTAACGAAGCTACTTGTGCCGCGGGCTATCGGACTTTAGCGAAACGCGATAATCGAAAGACGCGAACGCGTGCTGCTGTTGTCTTCGATTCATCGAACAAAATATACTGAAAATAAACGGTATATTTTTAAAACGTTCTCGCAAATTCGAGGTACTAATAATATTCTACTAATTACAATGTACCATAATTGGAAGCAGTATCTTTCGTTATAGACTGTAACAGCTCGAGTGCCATATCGTGGTCGTAGAAATGATTCGTTTCGAACGATCGATTCGCGGCCAATTGAAAATTAGTTCAGCGCCAGCGATCGGCTACCGTACGAATTGTAGTCCGT
The DNA here is from genome assembly GCF_041682495.2 of Bombus fervidus. Classification (NCBI taxonomy): domain Eukaryota; kingdom Metazoa; phylum Arthropoda; class Insecta; order Hymenoptera; family Apidae; genus Bombus; species Bombus fervidus. The sequence goes on along the minus strand of NC_091521.1, from coordinate 14,438,395 downwards.
TAATTCTCAATGGCCGCTTCGTCGTATTTTACTTAATTCAACGTTCCATTTTGCTTTATCTATCGTTAGAGATGAAGATGAGTTGACCTTCCCAAAGATAACTAAAGTTGAGAGTATTTCGAACGGTTAATGAATATTAATAGAATTAATAATAGCCCTTTTGCTTGATTACATTGGATCTATAGAATTTCTACTTTTTCAGTCGTCAAAGTCGTCGGTCAGTGATTCGGAGATTTTTTTCTTTTTAAATTGCGAATCGTAGCTAAGATCGATTCGCGTAAACAATTTATCTGATCGCTTGAAAAAAGAAAATCCTACTGCGATAGAAGCTCAAAATCTCGTTAACCGATCGTTATCCTCTACAGTCGAACAAAGTGTATTCGTGACGCAGAGGTAGTCGCTTATACGCTCGAAAAGCTTTTCTCTGGTAAACATATTTGCATGAAAGCAGAATGAAAGCTTCGACAATGTTTTTCGTGTCTGTGACACGCCAGATTTACAAGTAGTAAACTCACAGGTTCTAAAACACTTTCGGCACAGGATGGTTTAAGTTAGCTGTTCGTGTTCCACTTTAATTGACGTCAAAATAATTCGATAAACGTTCAAGAAACCACCGCGTTAGTTCCGTATTTCACGTAACGTCTATTATTTCAGGGAAGTTAGGTTACACGCAGCCGACTTCTCGTCAATTTACTCGTAATTTTATTTGCCGGAAAACATGTAAACTGTATGGAACGACAACGTTCTGTACTTGCTCTTTCAATGTTCTAATCGGGCCACGTTACGTCGCGTCGTCTTTTAGTCAGCAGTTTTTTTACTGGCTTTTATAAGATTTTCCCATCAGGAGATTCACACACAATGGTACGTCATTATCGACATGATTCAGGAAGCAGCCGAGACTCAGAGCTTATCGTCTGTTGCCAGCCTAACTCGTTCTCATTTAACTTTTGCAATACTCATCGTCTCGCTGCGCTGGTGGAAGTGTTCCAATCGTCTGCCAACTTTTCCTGAACCGTAACTGACTTGGACTGTAATTCCTCTTAATATTACCACTTGCTCGCTCGAATCTGAATATTCTCGAAGAATCGACCCGCAGTTCTATTACCTATCTAGTATTATTCGCTGATGATTTTCAAAACTTCTTCCGTTCGTGCTAACCTTTTGCGTACATCGTTTTGAATCGATCGTTTGTTGCTTTTAATAGAGGTAAAAGAAATCTCCACGGATTCGAGTACCAATGAAAATCGAATATAAATATATTTCTCTTTTTTGTTTTTTCGTGAACATCGATTCGCGTCGAGTATTTTTCTCTGGTGGATTCCACGGCTATTAAACGTCAAGAACGTCTAAAGCGATCGATCATAGGAAAACAAAGTGGTTGGCAGGCAACATTGAGACGTGTTAACGAAAAATTGGAATGGAAAAGTTTTAAGAAAGAAATCGAAGAAGCGGTATACACAGATTGCTGAATTCTATATTGACGAATGAGTTTCCCGTTCGCGATAGAAGATCGTTTCCTACTTCTTTGAGATCACAACCCGTTTATTCACCTCCGAAAGATCGCCAGTAACAGTTTCTTTTATCTTCGGTTGCTCCTTCAGGAGAGAAAAATAGTTGAATCTCGTGAGACGATTAAGACTCTGACATGGTAAAACTTTCGAAACGGTTCTGGTAAGGAGACAACGGGAAGGACAATAACATAATGAAAGCAAGCGCAAGGTAGAAGAAAGAAGTAGGACAGAGGGCCAAAACGTGGGAAACAGTCTAAACTGGAACTTCTTGAAAATTGTATATCGTAAACGAGTATACTCACGGTGAAACTTAAACAGTAAGAAACTCGTTTATGGTAGTCGCTTCATTTATTTAATTACAACATCCATGTCCATTCTTTCGAACATTTCACAGTTAGAAGTAACGATATCGACGAAATACGACCGCAAATAAAATTCTAATAAACTGGAAAATTATCGACGTTCCCCAAAACGAAGCTGCTCTACCAACGAGTATAGCTCTTTGCGCATTATACGAGGGAAGGCAGATTACCGCGAGAGAGGTGACGGAAGAAACAAAATAGGAAGTTAGTCGGTTTTCTCTGTCGACACCAGCTTAGGCGCTTGGCAAGCTGCTGTTAAGCACTAAATTCTTGAGTAACGATAATTTCGCGATACCTTACTTGCCGTTCGTCTACGACCGGTTCTCTTCGTTGCCGGATAACATTAGAGCTTTGGTATCGTGCCAAGATACATCTGCCAGCACTCACCGAACCTAGGTACACGTTCGTGGTATACGCTTATATATCTGGAAGCACGCTACTCTCGGCTGGAACTTCGTGTTTCAGTCCGAAAACGAAAACCAGCCTGGTCGTAGGTTTGATGTTCCTCTTCTTTTCCAGCCTGGCCATTCTACTTCACCGATCTGCTTGTCGTCCGCACGACGTCATACGCGTAGTACAATCGACTGTCCATCCATTTCAGCTCGATTTCCGCCTTAGGTGTACAGCCTTTCACAACGACGCGAAAGAACGCCGCGTTATTTATGAGTGACACTCGCCGAAATTAAATTCTCCCGTTTTTCACGATGGATATTCTTCAAAGGGACACTTTACCGATCTACTTTTTCTCAGAATCCTGCAATCCTACGGTGCTCCGTGGTTTTTCACGGTTGAAACTGTGAAACGTGCCGGAAAGCTGAGCACGATTCCTTACTTTGTTATGCCGAGATAGGTGGTTTATTTTGTCGAAGTTCATGCGTCCAGAAAAACGTGGTTAGAGGAGAATATTCGACAACGTGATAAATTTTCTATAAAGTGGACCTTTTAAATATACTGCCAAAATGAATTTGGTATTACATGGTTTTGGATTTGTTCAGTTGTGACATGAGAGTTATTAAAAACGGTATATTCGATGGAAGGTGCAGTGAACCTGTGTTTTGAATATAATCAATACGTTTTATATGAAAGCGGAGATAGGAATGCAGATAATATTCGATGCATTTTTTCAGTGCGTCTATTGTCAGTTGATTTTGTTATTAAGTAGCGACATTACTCGACACGTATTCACGGGGTCGCAATCTTAAACGAGTTCAGTCTCAGGTAATAACAATGATATTCCATTTCATGCTTTATATTTCAAAGCTTTAAGTGCAGCGTATGCAATATACACTTTTTTCGACGTTGCATTCAATCTGGAATGGAAATTCCATTGGAGCATGGAATTCTAGAGTTAATTCATTGATAGAAATATAAGGGGTATGAATTAGTAAAATACTCGATTTATTTTTATTCTCTGCAACGCTTTACTGGGATTAAAAATATTTCTCGCGCTTAACCTCGGCTTAGCGACACATTAATATTCATAAACGGAAGCCGTACCCATTTTGCTTTTTCTTGTTGTCGTTTTGTAACGTAGTAATCTTTAACTTTATTATATTCGATCTTTTTCGTTCCAGCAAATTTCTTTTATCTTACGAGTTAAACTCTGATGCTCGACAAAATAAAAAATAAGACATACTATATACGATATTAGGTATAAACGATCTATTCTCCGTATTTGATAATATTAGTCGTATGTTGGAAGTCGTATGTAAAAGCGTACGTACATGGCCGAAGTTGCACGCGTGGTAGGATAATTATCCAGAAACATTGGAGCGATTAAAACGAGAAACGCAAAGTAGCGCGTTCGATCACGCCAAACCGCCGAATCGATCACGCTAATGTGCTTGCAGGTTCGGTGTATTCGGCTGTGATACGGAACTTCAGCAGACGTGACGTTCCACGGTATGATTAACCTGATGAAAACGCTGCTTTTTACCACGCTACCGACCGAATGAACCAAGTTCCTGAATGTGTTCGTGCTTTTTTATCCTCCTCGGCTCGCCAGTCTCTTTTTACCTTTGTCCCTCTTCATTCTCATTCTTTCTCCCTCTTTCGCTCCAGATGTCAGGCCAGAAGGAAAAGGGGCGAGCGGGAAAGCGAAAAGTGAATACTGGGAAATGTGATTCGTGAACTACGGCCGTAGCAGTGTGGAGCTTTGCATTACCATTTTGGCCGTTGGCCAACCCCTGGCCTCTGAACCTGAGGAATCTCCGATAGAAGATAAGGCCTCGCCTCTTGCTCGCCCGCGGTTGGATTCAGCAGGCACACCCGCTAGATAAACACACCCGTGGGAGGGAAACTGACTCCTGTCGACTAGTCGAGATCGTCGGGACTGTTCCGGAATTTCCACAGATTTACAGGCTGGAATTCCTTATCGTAATCAACTGACTATACGTTTCTTTGAGTTGAATCTAAGAAATCGACGGAAGGGCAATGTTAATCTCTTCAGATTTCCACGTCAGACTTCTTCATAAATTGTTATTGCAACGGAAGAACCAAGTATTTGGTTTACTCGGATCCGGTAATGGATTTGTAGAAAATGATTTAAGTTTGATCTTAAAGCTGGATTTCAGCGGTTCGGTTTAAGTCGGTGGATGCGGAATGTAAAATAATTTGTGATCGAGAGTCCTGTTCTCGCGGTTCAATTTCGAAGAAATTCTCTGTAAACAGCTTTAATGTATTATAATTTGAATACGCTTATGTCGGAAACATTGATCAGAGGATTTACCAAAGTATTTTCAGAATTTTTATTCATTCGCTTGGATATCGTCGACACGAAAATCTACGTTTCCCTTATTCTTCTTCGATCGCGTCTCAAACAATCGGGTATTCTTATGATTTACATACACCGCGGTACCAATCTCTCTCTTTCAATGACTCGAACGGTACTTGTGTGAGAGGAAACGACGAAAATATCTGTTCGGCTTCAATTTTTCGCAATAGACGGATCTTTATACTCCGACCACGATCGCAGCGGCCTTTGCGTACGTGTCTATCAATTTCTCTCGTCTAGAAAACTTTGTATATGGCACGACTTTCTCATCTATGGAATGAGTTTACATTGAGTTTACTCGAAAAGAGATAGTTTACATATCGGTACCGTTTCTTCCCTCGCTCGTTCCTCTTTTCCTCGAAAACTTTTCGCAGCACCGAGACGCATCCGACTAGATGCGCGACTACATCCACCTTTTCGAATTCCCGAAATCCGGTATTTATCTTTTCCTCCGTCGAATCACACCCACACCGCGAGTAAGAAATGTTTTTTAATTAGATCGCGGTCATTCGTAACTATTCGTAAGTTGCCAGTCGCACAAATATTTGCCGAGACTCGTCTGTTTTTTCAATGCTCCAGAAACGGTTACGTCAACATGGATAGAGTTCTCAGGGAAGAGAACCAAGTAAATAAGGAGGAGAGACTCTCTGCCTCTGGAAAGAAGACGGTTGATTTTTAATTTATAAATTTTATAAATTCCAGCTTTAAAAGCCACATTTTTCGCGTAACGTCAGGATGGATAAAAACCATCGCAACGACGATAATTTCTATTGAGCAAGGTGAAAGTACCACGGGAAAGCAAGGAGAACCTAGAGAAAATAAATGCAAACACCTTCTTCCTCTTATTTTCCTATTTTGAAAGATAGCTCGAAAGACTTTCGTGGTTTCACGAGGACGTGATTTCTTCCTTTCCCCCTATTTATTGGTCTCGTTCCTTTCCGAAATATGCGTCACCGACTAACGAAAGCGATGTACGATATCAACGAGCTACAGAGCGTTACTCATCGTCCTTACTTTCATCTTTATTCGTTATACAATTTCGAGCGTCGATCTGCAAAAGCCTGGAGAAAGATGATTTCCGTGGTTACCTGTTAGACGATCGAATAAAGTCTCTTTTCATACTTTTTACTGAAATCTAGCACCAGCTCGGCTTCGTGCCAACCTTAGTACTCGAGTTATCAATGTTATAATGGAAATGTAGATTCGTAAGTGGGAAACAGCTTCTCATCATAGAATCCATACTATATAGAGAGAATGCTCTGCCACCGATTTCTATGGATTCTCAATATCCTCTTGTGTTTATTTTTTATCCGGCTGCAGAGTAGTTCAAACGAATAAAGTCAACCTGGAAGCTGATATTTCTCCTATTTTTTAATAAAACTTAGTTTGCTAAGATTAAATACTATCGCAGTTGCTGTCGTGAAATAACAAAGCGTTGGAATAATGTAACGATTATTGATTCTAAAACTCGAAGCCACGTTCTTGTTGCTGATCGATGCTCGATTTTATCTCGAGCGAGTATCATCGTCGTTCCGAGAACGTTCGGAGCTCGTGTGAAATTTAAATACGATTTGAACCCGAGTCAAATTATTCCCCTCCTAGTAGACTGGATCCTTCGCAAACACTGTTACCACAAACTACCATGAATCTTCGATTCATAGGAAACGGGACGTTTCTCGTTCCAGTGAAAGTGGCGATGCGTGAAACATCGGTAACGTGATAAAATCATCGGTAAAACATTTCTCGAATCTTATCGACTATGCTTTAAAATTACGTCTTGATTATCGTTCGAACGTTTTTGCTTCCTCAGAAGACAAAAGCAATTCTTATTGTTAGTCTGCGACCCCAGTTCTTTTACGGTGTTGTACGAAAAACAATATTGTTTTGTGAACATAATGAAAACGTATTTGTTTGCCAGTTCGCCTAAATTACATTTTAAAATAAATATCAAGGAGACGTAGCGACTGGCGCGTTTATTTTCGCGCGTTGTAACGATTCCGCGCGATAGCAGAAATACAGACAGCGGTGGTGCTTCGGTATTTTTTTCTCGGTCGGTCTTACGAAGAGTGAAAGGAGCGCTGAGGTTCTCCTGCGCCTATTTATTTTATTACGCCTCGACGCGGTCTCTTCGCGCGAAACGATCTTTGTGTTTCGTTCTACGCTACCCTTGCTCGACCTTAATATATAGGGATGGCTTCCGTTCCTTCTCGACATCAGGATGCTTGTACGGCTTTGTTACCGTAAGATTAACGAGGTCTCTTGCGAAGCGTTTGTTTGTTCGTCGTACACGAATTTAATGGTAGCATAACGAGATGTGTTCGGTGCTCCGTACGTAAGACCCAGCTTTCTCGTAGAGCGCGTAGGAAAAGCGCGAGCAAACTATTATAAAGACTCATGAAGCGTACGTCAATCCGTCTAAACTGCCAGAGTACGTACATCGTGAGTATTCTTTGCGCAGCTCGCGAATAAATATTTCATTTTTCTGCGCGGAAACACTTCGACCGTGAGTTGTTTGCACGTGCGTAAAGTTAATTCGTTCCACTCACTGAAACTGCCGGAAACATGTAAATTTATTATACAGCTGTTCGGAGCATGTAACTAGACACGTCGAATCTCTTTCCCAGAACGAACTGCAAGCATCTAGGCGTACAATTGTCTGAAGAAAAGTGTGATATCACGCTGGAAAAGATTGAAATACCGTTGCAACGAAAAGGAATGGTGCAAAGGTGTCGTCAGATTAGCGCACCGTTTACGATGCTTCAAATTGTATCACGAGCGCGATATCTTGTAAAACGAGCCATGCCACGTGATATACCTAACTACATGTCATACTTTAATATCGGTCCGCTAACATAGGTGTTGGCCGTGTATGTACGCGTCACACGGTCGTATGCACAGCAATACACGAGCGTGTACAGATTCAGGATGACTGGCGTGGCGACGGACCGTGCTGTTCTCTCGTATATCGAGAAAAATTATCATATCATGCAAATCTGTGCACGGTCGGTAACACTTCCGGCCAAAGGTTCCCGTATAACGATATTCGTTCGCTGTCTGGAAAAAGGGAGCGGAAAAGCTGTGGACTTTCGGACGAGAGCCGTTCGATCGTAACGCATCTGCGTGCCCAACACGTAATTCGATGAAACGACAATACCATGCATTCGTTGGCCCTCGATACCCGCAAACGAGAAGCGGAAAACGATATGCGTACGAACTATTTCTAGTGGGAATCGTTCGAACGATTTATCGTACGTTCGATACTTTACTTCGAAAGAAGTTTGCAAATTGTTCCTCTGAAAAATTGATAAAAACCTACGATGTTTTTGGTGGGAAATGTTTTAATAAGAGTAAGAAGAGGAACGGTACATAGCAAAACTGACTTTACAAAACATTTTTGACGTGTTCGCGTCTATCGTATCTTACGACGACGATGCTTTCGAATTACGTGAAAAAGTTTCATCAAAGTTCCATTATTCTAGAATCTTCTATTCCTCTTGAGCAGGCTCTAGAGGAAAGATTACAAGGTGGTTCGATCGAAAGCACGGTAAAAAGGAAGGTAACCATATACCGCGGACAGAAGGGAAACGTTGCTCCGCAAATTTGAAGCATCTTCGTGAATCACGGTCTTCTGAACCATCATCCACATTCCCGACGTTCTTATACGGGATGCCGTTCGTTCTACGCGAATGTCTGCTGTATTTTGGAGATCTGCCAGAGACGTACGAGTTACGGAAGAAATTTAATTGTTCGGGACTTGGGATTACTGCTCTCTCCAGCTGTAATCCGATTACGGGTTTTCCCTGCTTCAATTCTCTGCTCTTAGTAAGATGTAATTGTATCAAAGTCTGCGCTCCATTATAATTGTCGTCAATGAAATGAAACATATCATGTCGGTTACATAATTGCAGAGACAAGCCTTTAGCTTGACGCGACCAATTAATTCTCTACTGTTTGTAATTCGATCGTTTTCAATTATATTTGTAAAATGAAGGAAAGAAATTTTTAGATAATTCGGCAGGTCGGAGCAATTAGGATGATTTACAGGATGCAAACCATGACATTAACGCTTTCGATCGACACCAACGGTTCGTAGACATTTCGGGCACTAGATGCATGCAGATTAGCTGTATTGAATATCGGGATTAAATCTGACTACGACTTCCCCAATAACAGGAGTTCCCAGTAGGAATTTCAGTGAGAAATCTCAGTGGTTCGGAGTAGCGTAATAAATTTACGTTATATCGTCTAACAGCGTCTACACACGACTCCTGTATGTTTCGGTAACTCTTTGATTATACGTTAGCGCAGCTTTAACTACTAATTTGGATGAAACTGCAATCAGCGATGCAAATTGTGAGGATACACCAAATAAGATAACGTTAATTAGGAATTTCTGCTAATTCCTCTCGTTAAACGAAACGTGAAAAATCAGTTCGCACTTGGAACGTGAATTCCGTTGCTATACGAATTCGATAAATTTTTTTGGGAAATAATTAACCTCTTCTTTGTCCAAGATATTATTTGTTTCGATGTGAAAATTCCGATTGCTGTAAGAGAGACGTCGTACGTCACGTTGCTAAAAGTACAACGAACGCAAACGGAAATTTAACTGGATGGCGAAAGAGATGGAGGGAAGAGCAGATTTTAGCAGAGTATAAAGTCGAACTGCTGCATTTTTCTAATAGCGTGCCGACTTTTCTTGTGTTTGTCGAGGTGTGCAACCGCGAGTAAGATGATGAAGAAGGAGCGACTGTGCCGCCTGTGCCGCCTGTGCACACGGCTTGCTGCCTATACGCGCCGTCTTGTAAAAGTTTCAAGTTTGGAAACTTACTAAAGAGTAAATGGTGACGCTGGTTGCGGTGGCATTCGCGAAACACCGCAACGTCTCGTGACCGCGTTATACATTAAAACTTGAAAACTATAGCTTTTAAGGATTTTCGGTAGTGTCGGTGTTTCTTTTCGATATGCCAAGAATTCAGATTTGCTGTTAAAATACACGAAAGAGAGGCTGCGATAGCCATCGGGTTTCAAATTATGATCGAAAAGTTTTTTAATCAGTATCGTTTCCGATAGGAAATCGAACGTTCCTTGACACAAAGCGGGACGAATCGTTTATAGCCGGAAAACTAGAGAAGAACTGTTACAAGTTGGACGGAGAAATTGGCGAGAATCTATCGGCGACGGAATGAGATACATAAATCGAGTCGCGAAGTAAAACGCAGTAAAAGCCAGGGGAACGATTTTCTCGAGAATATGATCTAGTGAAATTCATCTAGTTCGAAGTTGATGCATAAGAGAAGGAGAGGGGAATCGGTAGCACTTGAACGAGGAAATCGCAGTTAGTTCCAACAGGTATCCACAAAGTACGATTACGATTTAAAAGCAATTCTATCGTCACGGGTTATCACGTTTTTCGCGGTTGATTTAAGTTCGTATGGTCGAATTAAAGTTCTGGATAATAAAATCTGAAATATTGATTTCATTGTGATCTCCGAGTCGTATTTCTGGCAATAAAAATCCGTAAGATTCGAGTTGTTATCGTAATACACAGCTTAATACCATTTCAATCGTTTCGAATAAATCTAGTGACAGAAAGAACGGACGTGCATGTTTCTTACATCTGCGATGTTTCAACATTCGGAAGTATGACGAATGATATCCAGCTACGTCGTTGGCACATTCGATATCAAATTCCGGAGATAACGCAGAAGGGAAGCGGGCATAGGTTGAAATATGTATGTTCATGTTAGCCATTCGATCGAAGCGAACATCCATCTTCTCGTTGATAGTCCATAGAAGCTGCTTTGTTCACCGACATCAGTTTCTCACATGGGTTATTCTTCCGGTGAGGAACATCATCTCGCCTCGTCTTCTGATTTTCCATTCAATTTGAAGACGACCAATATCCCGATACGTTACGAAAATCGACAGATCGATCAAAACTGATACAGAGAATTTTAAAATCATTTATGCGTCACACAAAGCCAATTGTTAAGAAAATATGAGAATGTAACGCAAACGAGAGGGAGAGAGAGAGAGAGAGAGAGAGAGAAAGAGAGAGAGGGCAGATAGGCAGGAAGAAGTTAAAAAGATGCAGGAAGTTGCGAATTCAACGAGACACGCCCTCGCTTCGTTTCTCCGTGAAGAGCTGCAAGGCGCGACTCCGTTAAGAACCTCGAACCTCGTACTTTTCAGTTGGTGCTTCGAGAGTTTTCGAGGCTTTTCCAGGGCCAGTGGACATTTCGACTTCCACGTGAACGCGTTAAGAGCTTCGACTTCTAGCTGTGTCGTCAGCATGAAAAATCGACGCAGAGTTTATCGCCGAAGCCATATCCACAGTATCCTTCATTGTCGCCGTTCGTATCTTCGGTTGACACACTGCTACCATGTATATCGTTGAGAAATATTACCATCGATCCTGTCCAATACTCGTTCAGAATAACGATTATCGATCGAAAAGATGTAACGTTCTCCTGTCGATTAATATTTGTTCAATTGCAATAAATATTAGTAGACGTAAGAGGATGCTCAGGAAGTTGTATATCAAAAAAAAAAAAAAAACAAAAAGAAAGAGAGACGTGCGGAAATTGCCTTCACACTTGCAAACGTTACTTAATGCTATTAGCAGATGAGACGCGGGACCAAAATGCATTCGATACATATGTACAACGAGTCGCGGGAAAACAACATCCACAAAATGGAACTATTTTTCACGGAACAGCAAACCTATGTAACCGGAAGAACTTCCAGTGAAAAATTTAACGTGCTCGGCCTGAAACTGCAGTTTCACAGTTTTGATCGAAACGCGGCGATAACTCACGCCGGATTTACAATCCGTACTTGTTTCACGGTGGCGAGTCGAACGGCGACAGGGTCACGGAAAAAACTTCGGTCATCCTGAATGCATCCGGGGTCCATTCGAAACGAAACTAATCGAACAACGTTTCATCATGCGAAACCGTTTTTCTCCCGAAAGCGTTTGAAGAAGATGGAACGATCTCGTATCTATCACAAAGCACGATAAACACTCGTCCCTTGACGAAATCGAGGATACCTTTCCCTTTCTCACCCTTTTCCTTTTCCTTTCTTCACCATTTTTTGTCCGGGCGACAGATCTTGTACAGTATATTAGGCAAATGTAGCCTTCGATCAAACAACGAAATCTGCTAGTTCGTGTAAGAGAATCCAATAGAGTCGTAAAGAAATCAGGCAGGTTTACATCGACTGAGAAACGAAAGACCATTTGGTTGCGATAAATCATGCACTCGATTACCCACGACAAATCCACTTTGATAAAGATTTCTCTCTGTTCGAGATCCTCGATTCCTTAACGTTGTATGGTTGGGAAACTAGGGTTGAACGAAAGCATAACATTTGAGATATATACCGTCATTGGATGAATAGAATTTAATAACTTTGCAGACTTGTGTTAGAGGGTATCGAATAGATGATTCCTTTGTCCGTTTCAGAATAGCAAGTAATTATGCTGAATTTAGGAACGAAATACGTGCGCCTGTACGGTACGAGGATTTCTGCGGATTCTCTCGTCTCGTAAAGGCAAAGCAAGTAAAACTCATTCTGGTAAAATTAATCAATGGTACGTACGAGGATACCCCGTTTTTTCATCTTGTAGGTAGCTGTAGACATAGATATAATACAAATTAGTAGAAATTCGAATAGAATTTTCTACCGGTTCTCTTTGACTAGTGGCAACGATACGTTCGTTATACGAAGCGGTCAGTTAAAAGGACACTCGAAACTGCTGGGTTGGGTGCAAATTTTTTGGTATAATTAGTGTTGGCTTAAAAACCAGGGGAACATGCGGCTCACGTCGTCGAGACGAACCTGACGTTGAAGGAAAGAAAACGCGATTTTCATTTCGGGCTGACTCGTTTAGATCGCTATCAGTCGGAAGCTAGCTTTGAACAAAGTAAGTGAAATTTATAACCCACTACTTCTCGGTACTGTTCAAAATTTAATCGCTTCAAACATACCTTCCAACACATATTTTCGAAGATGAAACGAAACTCCACATCTTCCTCGCTCTCAGCCTCTCCCATTCTCTCTCTCTCTCTCTCTCTTTTGGGGACGAAGAGTTTTCTCGCTTGGGTACGTCGTTGGGAGATCTCTTTTCACGAAGGAGGGAATCTCTGCTGGACTAAGGATGTTTGTTCGTTTGAATCTACACTTTTGCAAATTACATCTATCGCGGTATGAAGATAAATTGTTTTCAAAGGAAACCGCTTGTCACTTGGTAGATAACCGAAAGAAAATGTAACGCAGATTGTTGCAGTTCCTTTTTTTTTCTTTCTTTCTCGATGTCAAAGAATGGATCAACTCCACTCTGTTTGTCTTTGAACACGATGGGAATTTATAGTGGTAGCGAGTACGCTCGAATCGATCTCGGTCTCCTCGTAGCAGATAGTTGCAGCACGACGTTAAGATAAGACAGAAACAAATTCTCAAAGCGAAGAGGATTGTGCATGGCGGTGAAGATGGAACCGAGGACACGAACTACAGGGACGTGAAAATTCGTCGAGACAAAGAGTGATGTGGCGTAAAGGTTGTCTTGCAACGACGACCTCGTTCAGCCACCTTTTTAACGCTCCTTAACCGGCCGAACAGGATTCTCCCTCTTACACTATTCAGGAACTATTTAACAAGATTTATCATCTCGAAAAAGGTTTCGAAGAATTAAACTCGCTACACCTACGACCACGTGCTAGGTAAGATTAATATAAATTAGGAATAATCAAAAGAGACTGGTTGATCGAAACACTTGACGAAAGAATATTAATCGCGTCTACCTCGGTCATCAATTTCGGAGCTCGCTCCGTTGATTCTCTCTCATCCTTCAAAATTGCGCGCTACTCATAACGAGATAGGCTTGCGAGATAATTTTTCGCAACGATCCCGTGCCGAAGGTTCACAGCCAGAGAAGTAACCCGGTGGCGCGTTTCCATTAGCATCGGTTAAAAGTGCTTTCCATTAGCGTCGACAGCCCACGGGAACAAAGGGGTTTGAGTACGAAAGGCGAGTGAGCGCAGCGTGGAACGAGGATGATGCCGGCCGAGAAAGACGGGGCGGGACCAAAGCAGAGGACAGGAACGTGAAGGGAGAGAGGTCGGAGGGCAAAAGGACCGATAGATAATGGGGCTTGCTCAGGGCTGCTGCCTAGGTGTGCGCCAACTCAAAATAATATCACAGTGCGATAGGCCCTCATCAATCACGCGCTCTAATGAAAAGCCTAGCGTTGAAACTGCGCTGTGAATAAGCCAGCGAGGCTAACCGAACTCTCCGCTAACGATACGCAATACCACTAACCCCTTCGACGATTCTCCGCCTAAATACAATTACTTTCCAACCGTTTATTCAACGGGAAAGAAAGATCTAGAAATAAGAATTCTCTCTATCGGTCATTGGTCGTTAGTCGATATAATCGATTAATCTAATTTCTCGCATTAATACTTTTCCCTTTTCTACAATGATTTTCGTGGTTATTAACGAATATCAAGTATAACCGAAATAATGGTTTCTCGTCGACGCGTCTTTCGCGTCTCGACGACTTTGCCACGGCTCAAGGTTTCCCTTTTGTGCTCTTCCGCTTTAGTTCCTCGTCGACAACGCTCTTTCCCTGCCCTGGCCTTTTTTCTCGCTCGACACACCTGTCAACACTCTGTTAATATACGGGCCACTTGGCTGTCGCTGAATGGCCCTCGAAATCTTTATTTTGCGGAGGTTACGCGAGACTTGTAAACGACCTTCCGACACGGTGAAATCATCTTCCCGTAGTTTTCCACTCACCCTTTATAGTCGCCGCTTGTTTCTCGCCTTCTTTGCTGCTACTTTTTGTCGCTAAATGCCGCGCCCTCCGCGTCGCTGATGACGTACCACCTTCGAGATAAGCGATTCTGGAAATTTTTCTTCTCGATGCTATTGATAGAACGTTGATCGTGAAAATGTAAAAATTTTTGCGAAAACTATACGTTCGAAGGATAATCGATTCTTTTAAACAATTCTAAGCGACACAATTCGCTCCTATTGCTTCGCCGTGTTTCTTCCTTTTGCACCGTTTAAGTTCCTACCCTTCTTTCTTTATTGCATGCCACTTTCCCAACCTCTAACAGACATCTCGTCGTGACGATATTGGGTTAACGGTGCACCGAACTTAGTTTACAGATAGCAAATAGAAATCCTTCGCACGAGCTCGGAACGCGATGTCTCGTTCCTTGTTCTCTTCCCTTTTACTTGTTTCTTATCTGTGTACAAGATACCTGTCGACTTTATGTTAATGCATACCATTGCTTCTAAGTAACTTTACAAGTGTATATCTTCCGTTTCTAGGTTTGTAGCTAAAATCGAAGCGACGATCAAGAGACAGGGACGAGACGAATAACGCAAAGGTATTCACTCGTATAATTAAACGATGCATCAAGTATAGTGGGTTTTGTCAATACCGAAGGCAAATACGTTGTTATGTTCTTTCTTTTTCTACTCGTTTGATTCGGACTCGTTCTCTTCTTCTTCTCTTTTACTCGAAAGCTTTGCACACGTGGAACCTTGCGAATCGATTGAATCGCAAATAGCTCAAATATAACGCACCTTTCAATTCCATTATTGATACTTGATTTCAACAAAAGTGGTGTATATATATATGTGCTTGTATTTTACGCTACTATAAGAACTTGGTAAAGATTGATAAAATATTAAACGAGCCGCGGTTATTCGCGGTATTTTCCTTCGTATAAGAATTTTTCCTTCGCCGTTCTATTGGTATAGTTTCCACTTGTACAGAAACCTTTCCTATCGATCTAAAAGATTACTTGGAACTACCAAAATGTAACAACGTGTGCTGATTCACGCGAAATTCGAGTTCGCTTTTAAAAATTGTGCAGCGACTAATTAGCTCGATACAATAATGTCAGTGTATTATAGAAAAATTCACCTTCGCCTAATTATTTCTCGCTTGAGCCACCTTTCTGGCAAGTAAAATGAATGGACATGTTAATAAAGGCCGGTATAGCTTAGTAACGTTAATTCTACAAACTTTTGCAGCTAGTCAAACGAGGCACAAAATCTCTGTACAGTTCATGTCGGTAGTTGCACGGTCCAGACACGTTAGACTGGCAGGCTATAAAAATTGTACAAAAACATGTCTCTCGTATGCGCACATTTATTGCAAGCTTTTTGTTTTTTCCCAGCGCACACATGCGCATCGGTACAACTCGAATTATTTCAGAGAATTTCAGAGAATTTTTAAGAGGATTTTCAGCGCACCGCGTTTGCAAGTGTACGCATACATGGTTATAAACTCGAGGTACCTTTGACAGAAATACAACACGAGAATTATTTCACGCACATTCACGGTTCTTTATATCAAATATCTGGTTACTATAAGAATATACTTCCTGGTAATTTCACGGTTTTAAATCGTCCCGTGAACATGTTTTATCAATATCTTTAGAGATTAGAATTCATTTGGTTTTCGTTGTTGAGATTTTTACTATGCGTTTGGGGTATTGTTCCTATTCCTAAAATTTGTATCCTTTGTCGTGTTTTCATTAAAATTGTTACCTTTTGCTGCCATTCCTGTTAAAGAAAAACGTATGTTATAATTTACTTTTATCCTTTGACAGATTTTTCGTGAATATTATGTATACAATATACATGTACACCAAACACAAACTGATTGTTCGAAAATAGGTAAAACAAGATTCGACAAGCCGGCTTGACCTTTATATGAAAACGGGCTTTCTGCGTACATCTCGTTGTACAACACCCACGCCGAATTACCTGCTGAACAGCATTGTTTTCGCGGACAATGCAAACAACCCTTGGAGGTTCGCGCGACAAGCACCCGCCAACAGCGGTGCTCAAATTCCTATTGTTAAGGTTGACTCGTGTATCATTAGGTTTAGCAAATTGTTTTATAAAACAATGTTTCTCCGATATTTATTGGAGAAAGAGAAACGATTAACGACCTTTCAAATTCTCGCTTAACTCTTAGCTTTCGATTTTAATACAAACATCACAGGAGAAAATAACATAGGACATGAATTGACAGCATACAAAATTTTAAAAATTGCCTCTGTAGAGACTAGAACACGTGACTTTGTCTCCTGTGACTCCCTGTACCCTTCGTCTACAATTAAGAGAAGAAATTGATAAATGTTAGAAAAAACTATAATGAAATTAAGATAGCATATATTTTTACGTTATAGTCGACACGTCAAGCATATATCTTTTACAAAGAAAAAAGATCGTGAAAATTAGAAAGATGTGGATCGATCGATATCGAAGGTCCGTCGAAAGTAAAACGAAATCAAACGGTCGCTCAACAGAAAGCTCTAGGTCGTCATCTCACGTTCGATTAAACATTTTTAATTGCTTTCGACCGATTAGCGATTCGAGCGAACACCAGACGTAGCTTCTGTGCCAAATTTCGCCTCGCCCTGCTAACCGCTTCAAAATCATTCGCCTATCTATCGCGCTTTTGCCTATCCGATGCGGTGCCCCTTTTTCTTTCCAATCGACGGATTATTGGAGTTAATCCAGCATCGCCGACAACCCCCGTCGCCAACCGATTTCTGATTGACTTTTCGCCCTATCGACTATCCTGCACATTTTTCCGACCCCATTCTCCATACGGCTTACGATCGACACCGTAAAACTCGACGACTATTGCCTATAATGAAATAGGGAACTACCGTGTCCACTTCGGCGGTAATTAACGGCAATTAGCACGTTCATTCGACTGACGTTACCGGCTAATATCGCGAGGAATCAGGTTCGTTAGAATTTCAACGAGATGCATGGAGAATCGAGTTATCTTTTACTACAAGCATGTACGTTGTAAACCAATTTGATTAAAATTTTCCTCGCCCCTTAGTTTTTAACTCATTTTATAACAAGCGTTGTACGTTTCATCGTTCAAGTCTAAAAGTAACTTTAGTTTAAATAAAGGTAACGAGAAGATTAGATCCATGATATTATATCTAATAACCTCGAGATAAATTCATTTGGTTCGACGGGAATCGAAATACCGAGATAGCAATTCGTACGATACAGTCAATAAAGAACGTATTGCAGTTCGTCGTGTATTTTATTAAACTCTACTTGCTCACAATGCAATGACGTCACGAATCGGTTGCCGGCAACCGGGTGCTACTTGAGGTAAAACCCCGATCGTCGAGTTTCATGAAAAGAGATGGCTTATTGATTGTGCATTTTTCGCTAGAGTTCTAATTAGTTCCCGTGCCTTCGATTCTCATATGTCCTCAGATATACGAAACTATTTTACATTACGAACTACCTCTTGGCCAACCATTTCTGTAACATGCATCGGCCAAGTATAAAATAGACCTGACATTCGGTGCTTTTGCGCGTCTCACGTTTTAGGGGTCATCCCATCTCTTTACCATTGTCACGTCTTCGACCATTTGGCTAACTCGCCCGCTTAATTCAAGCTATACAGTAATTTCACACCACATGACGCCAGATGTAGTTGTTCGAGGAACGTGATGGGAAGAGAATTGAATGTCGAAGTCGTAGGAAGCCGCGTGATGCATAATTATCAACTATGTTTGAAATTGTCTTTGTTCCGTACGCCGACTGAGTGCACATATTGTACGTTATACTCATTATCGACATAGTCGATTCTGATGTCGTCGAATTTTCTAAACCCTTGGAGAGCGAATCCTTCGAGCGTGGAAATATCGTGGGGACGAACGAACAAACCTGAAGCAAAACAAAAGAAAAGTTTCTCGAGGGAGTGTACGTCGGTCGATGCGTTACGAGTATCTTAAACAAACTCGGGAAAGAAGAGAAAGGAAGTTCATTTCACGAGAGCACGACTGACACTGTCATCCTAACCGAACGGTCGAGAAAATAGCGGAGCATCGTAGAAGGTAGAGGTTGAAAAAACATATACAAGAATGAAAACAGCAAAAGAAGCGAAGAAGGAGGGAACGGTGATGGATGAAAAAGCATGATTCAGTTTAAATCGATCGGTAAGATCAGAAATTATAGGAAAATAAAAGGTTTAATGTAAACGCGAGAAGAGAAAACCAATTTCGAATTAAATTAGCCTCGATGGATTTTCTTCTCATTCGCTTTCCTCTGCTTTACTCCTTGTTTGCTCACTACCTTTATTATTGCTTCGCGCTATAAGCTTTTCTCTTTGTACAATCATATCCTAGCGGATTTAACGCGTGGCAAGACAAACAATAACAAAGTAATTGAAGATGTTAGGAAGATGGAGACCGCTGATCGATTTCGCGTGAGGAAAATCGTGAACTTGATCGCGAGCGAATAAGTCGATACGATTTCGCGTAATAATCAATATTTTCAACATTATAGACAAAGTTCGTGGCATGAATAGGAATACGGAGGGCAAAAGTATCGAGAAAAGTGGAGAAAGGAATTGAGAAAAAGGCAAACGCTGGGGGTGGAAAATAAAGGAATGCGTGCATAATTTTTCAATATACCTTGCAGCCTTTTAGCGGCACAAAGTTTCGATAGATATCAGGGCTCTAAGTAAAATTTGTTCAGTGTTGGTAACGGTTGTCGTCGTTACCGAAGAGCAGTGTGTAACCACCAATTATCCCCGAGGATGGTCGTAAAATACTCGATCCTCGTGAACGATATAGAAGGGATGGGTTCGTGAAATAATAGCTCGTAAATCCACGAACTGTCGGTACACAGAAGTTCCAACTAGTCACTCAATATAACGTGCAGAAATCAATTTCATCTACGCATGTTGTATTCCTATAATACTTATAAAACTATATGCTGCAAGGATAAAGGGATTCGAGAAAAATAATATGTTAAACGTATGAAACGCATCGGGAGCGTCACAGCTTTCTTAAAGGGATTTTCAGCGAATTTTTAAAGCTATTGATAAGAGAATCTATTGATTTTGATATTTAAAGGCCCTGCCTTTATACAGATTTTACCGTACCCTTTTCATTTATCCTGGAAATTTATACAGGAATTGTGGATGAAGCGAAAGATAGGAGGAATCGTAACACCTTCCTTACGATACATATCTTATCTTGTCAAGTTTTACGAGCAGCTTCGAGTTTTAAGAGTTCGCTCATATGCATAGAGAACGATTCTTTTTTTAATATCGCGTAGCTTTAAATAGCTGATAAACCTCAAACACGTCGCCAATGCAATGCAGCTCCATGGTGTGTGCTTTGTTTAAAATCTTTTCTCCACGCAGTACATATTTAACGGAATTTTAAGGAATTAAGTTGTGAAACTGTTTCAACTCAGAAATTAATAATTAGTGCACATTCTGGTACGTAGTATCGGTGTGCCAGTATATCGAGCATATAAAGTAGGAATAATTCAATTAACATTGGAAATTTAATTCTGCGAAAGAAACTGTTTCGTTCTACCTATAAACGAGTGCGTCACACAGTAGCTGTTACATTATACCTTTTTCAATTGTTTCGCGTTCTCCGAGTAATTTTATGAACGTTAAATATTTCTGAGTTTAGCAACGAATCTCATACTTAGCACCTAATATCGTATGCCACATCAGTTTCGCAATTAACTCAGGTCAACTGTTGTCGGAATGTTCAATCGAAAGGCGGAGTGCGGACTAAATGACGCGATTACGAGGAAGTCGAAGCTTGGGATTAGCGAGAACTGTTACTCACCCTTAGACGGGTTCGCAGGAAGCATTTGTGTCCCCAAGAGCGGACACCTGCGACCCAACCTGAGTCCTCTCACTATGCACGAGCTGCTAACACACTTAAGATTCATCTCGTTGCGTACGAAATTTAATCACGCGGAAGTCCGTGTTTGCGGCGAGTACTTTATGAACAATTTCGTTCGCAATCTATCGCCAATTCTTACATAGGATAGAAATGAATTGAATCGAGATTGAAACTAAAACTCGCTTTCTTGTCGAAATACTCTACCGTTTGCAAGCTGACAATTTTCGGAGGAACGATTAGTTGCCTTTTTGCTAGAAAAAATGTTGAGATTATTTCAGATAATGAGGATAACTGTTAGAAAATGATAACGATCTTCCCGCGGTAATTTGGAAACATAAAGAGAGGATCTACAATTAATATGCGCTCGAAATAGATAGACAGAAGAATAAAAGATGTGACAAGTGCAAGAATAATCAAAACGACGGCGTCTCTTCGTTGCATACTAATTGTAAGTGAAAAATAGCGTACTATCTCAACCTACCGCATAAACAATGCGAACCTTTCCCATCGTATCGACCGCTGAGAGGACGTTGCTGAATTTTACATCGCTACTTAGAAGCATATATTGGGCTCATTTGTCTCTTTGAATCGTTTTCTATGTACATATTTAAACCTTTGTTTCTACCCTCTCCAAGATAATGTCGTTTCTCTTTTCAGAAAATGTTAATCTGCCTCCACAAAGAACTATTTCATAGAGAACTTTACGCTACGTTATAGTCCATGCGTTCGCGTACTATGTAAATAGAAAATCTGATTTCGTTCAAACAGAAGTGAAATCAAATTTTATCAAAGTCGTTCCTTTATTTCGGTATACTTTCTTATTTATTTGAAAAATATTAGGCACGAACGAGATTATCGTTTTACATTGCAGAGTTCGTGTAATTGGAAATTCACTGATTCATAGTCTGCATGACATTAGAACTTTAATACATACTCTACGTACGTATTAAAGTTGGTTGAATTCGTTTCGTAAATCGCGTGCGCATCGAATAAGAAATATCGGTCGAACATGTAATTTAATTAGCGAACTAAACGGGTAATTTTGCGGTATCACGTTAAAGAAGTCGACAGACCGTCATTTATATCGTATTAATATGTTCGATGCCAAGGGAATTAAATAAACTTCAAAAACGATTTTGTATCCTTCCAGAGACTTTTGTAATTACTAGCAAACTCGTTTGCTCAAAGCGCGTGGTACCAATGCTTGGTGTAAATGTTTCTTGCCACAGCTGATGCAGCAGTTTCTTAATTATCTTGTAAATTAGGAGAAAATGTTGGCAGGCGTTTGTTTGCAAGTGTTCGTTCGCAAGCTACGACACCAGCGGTTCTACAAAGGTTCTATAAAAGGGTAGGAAGTCCTCATCCGAATTTCACCAACCTTCAAACTTTTGAATAGAAATTGCCTTGGGAACAATAAGCATCGTTCACAGCGTTGAACGGAAACCGCGCTGTTTCCGCAGCATTATTTCGATGCATTTTGCACAATGTGTACAGAAGGGAATTACTTCTTCAGGCGTTAATTGCGCAATTATCGAGTTAACAATCGCGGCTTTGAGTCATCCTAATATTACATTGGAAATTAATCGTAGCTTGTTATTCCTCGATTCTCGTTCAAGGAATAGATGTAATCAACGACGTCGGTTAAGTACATATAACAGTGGAAACGAGAAAATTCCTTCTACGCTGGTAACCTAGGTGACTCGAAACGTTTGTCAAATGTTTCCTTTCCCGGGTTTATTCGAGGAAATGGAAGGGTCTAACAAAGAAACGCGAACATCCTATGAAGTAGTTGACTCAGTTGTTTGCCATTGTGGCATTTCCTTCGGTGCGTACAAGGTTGGTTGACGATAGCGATTGAGCGATCGAACTCGAGCGTACAGCAAGGTAGAGTCTCCGAGTGGTCGCAGTATCGACCTTCTTCGTCCAGATTGGATAATGTCCATGCCACTGGTTTTCCCATGGCGGAGGTAAGATTATAACGCAATAAAAGGGCAAAGACTCTTCTTCCTCTTCCTGACCAAGTACCTAGCCGCAGTCTTCCAGCAATTTTCCACGATGTTCTGGGTCATCCTCCTCTTCGAGATTTCGCCTTTCAATTTCCTTCGACCGAAATTCGATTTAAGGTTAGGTATCGTGGCTCGGGACTCCGGACACAACGAGGCCGTCGGATAGTTGGTCGTTACAGCTCGAGTATATGAACGTTCGCACACTTCAGAGATTGAGGAGAAGTATCGCTGAAGTGACCTGCGAATCTTCGAAATTATAACGTAGTGCCTCAACGTTACATTTTTCTACCTCTATCGAGCTATTTTTTCATTTACTCTTGGAAATAGCACGATGGAATAATCGTGGCAAAAGTTACGAGATACCTAACATATCGATAATCGTATAATAAATTTCTAAAAATCGAAATTTATCCTATAACTTTAAAACAGTTCTTTGTCCTATGTTCTCTACAGAGAGGATTTTCGTAAGTCAAATAAGATGATTCTTTTCTGTATTTGTTTTGTATCTTTCGCGATATAAACATAATTACTTGCTTCATGAAAAACGACGACAGTTAAGCGCTTAAATGTTTTTTTGGATGAAAAGTCAGATGTTCACAATGTACAGTTGCGATCCATTTTCTGCTGGCATCTTTTATCTTGATGTTCGTGATCCGATTGAGATTTACGAGAATTCTTAGCTGATCTCTGAAAGACCGATCCTCTATGGGGAAAAAGCGTAGATCTTGAACGAATGATACGTTGAGGAAACCAAAGTAACTGAACTTTAAGAACGCGGCTAGCTATAAGCACTTTTTGTTTTTATTACGAGAGACAGATAGTAATCCAACGAAAGAAATTTCCTCTTGTTCGATAGCTTGGATATCTTTAATACTTATAAATCGACTCTTTTCTTACAGGTAAGATACAAGAATTTCTACGGGTATGTCTTTCAAGGGTAATTGCATTATTAACTATAATGTTATTTCCCTCTAGATTGGAGAACCTTTATCCTATATATTGACTGTGATATAAATGAAAGTCTTTCATTCGAGTATCGTATAGTCTATATAAGTACGAAAAAGGAAAAATCAAACGACGTCGAAAGAAAATTATAAGCTTTTCGCGTTTAATTACTCGGATGAAGTCAGATTCACACACGAGGCGGTAGACGAGTGTAGATGTTTGTTACTTTAATTAACTTTCACATTAATGTACGACGTTGCGTTGCTTACGTTAATCTGCTAATTTTCCGCCCACTTGACGAACAATGATATGTAATCGAGTTAGCCGCAGTAAATAATTAGCAAGCATAAAAAGCCGTATGTTCGCGTGGTCACGTCGTAATATTTCTGAGTGTTGAAGTAATTACTTCAAGAAAAACTCTACACATTTTTCTTTTGTATATCCGTGACTCGAAGACCGCTTTTACGAAGAGAATAGAATTTAGTGAAAAAAATTCAAAATAAACAGAGGTCCATATTATTGTGCCCTTGAATATAAATGTTCTTTTGGGTTACAAGATCTAGAAACAAAAAAGCTATAAGTAGATTTCTATTGCTGTTTCTTGTAGTCTTCAGCTAGAGCTACACACCAATGTTAACTTTTTGGTAATGTCCTTTGTTGTAAATATATGAACGTGCTCGTTATCATACCTTCTTCTTTTGTATTGTAACACTGAAAGAGTGAGGATCTGAATCAGCGTACACTATACCTAATATATTTTTCTATTACAAATTCATCCACTCGTTTCTCTATCCATCAACCTCAACACCGAGCTACATCTATATTAAAAAATTGACACTACTTGATAACTATAGGAACGTACTATCTCAATTCGTGACGGATACTTAATAATTTATTCTCGATTTGTGACTCTCCGATACGACGCTGTATAATCGAATACAATTTACGCAGTAAGTAGATTGTACATTAGGATGTTCGGCAAATAAGTCGCATCATCAATGCTGCATCGACCTTGAGAGGCTGGATTTCAGCGTCGGCCTACTTTGCTTCGGGAAATTAGCAGCTAAAACGGGTTGCTGTCGTGAAAGTGCTCGATGATATCGGGTCATCCCTTAGAATGCACAGTGAAGTAGGGGCGGCTTTAATAATAATTTCATCCCCTTTGTACGTGAGACGCGACTGAGTATGGCGCGCATACCAAGGTAATGTATGGTAATTGGACATTAAAGAGCGGATTATACCGTTTAACACGCTCGAAGCGGTTTATAGTTTCGCAAACAATGTATTTTTGCTTCATCGCGTTCTATACGCAGACAACTAGGAACAGGCGCGATTAAGGAGAACGATGACGGTACGGGGTCGCAAATGTAAAGCATTTTCGGATGAAATTTGCGTAATACGAACGGCAATGCCTGGAGATTTCTTGGTTTAACACGCATCTGGTACGTAACGATGTTTTCCTCAACGATGTCGTAACAAACTATAATGCTTTTGTTTAGCCGCATTTCTTTTACGAAACCAATGGAAAGATACGCAATACCTTTGGTTAAGAGCTGAAGAAATTGAAATGGCACCGAAAAAATCTCATCTACTATTCGATTAGATTGAATTGCAAGTCTGTCGCAAAAAGCGAGTATCGTTAATTTATAAATATACTGGAACAGAAACGATTTAAACCAGCATCGACGATTTTTTTTTAGATGTCTTTTCTAAAAATTGAATGGGTACGTTTAAATCGTGGTACGAACAAATATCGTTTCTATCGACATTCTCCGAAACAATTGCCTTGAATCCTTTCGATTTAAAAGCGATCGCTAGAGTACAGATAAATCACGATGCATATGGTTGGTATAGCGATAAAATCTGACTTAAAAACGGCAACGTCTGTATAGATTGACACGTACAGCAGTATTCGAAAATGTAAGAGGTTGCCTCTCAGTTGCTAATTCTGTACGATCGAATCGGTCGAAATTTGACGGTGGATAAAACACGTTTAAGCTCCGTGAAATACGAGGATCCTGAGTAAATGCAGAAATAGTGGAAAAATATTCGTACGTTGCAGAAGAAGCAAGGAAGTTTAATACTGTAGATATAAAACTTGTGGAACAAGCGCACGGTAATTATTATTGCCTCGCTATCAATTTCATTAAAATTCAAGACCTATATTGTGGCCGAAATTTCCATAAAACCACTATGTTTTTTGATAGAATCTTATAATTATTCCATTCTAACGACAAGTTTGTGTATGATACCACTTTGGTGAAATTAGGATAGCGACATACATCTAGAATGGAATATTTATAAGACTTTACTAAAAAATGTAGTGGTTTTATGGAAATTTCGTGCACTGTACGTTTTCTTTTATATCTTGTATGTATAAAGAAACTTTGCTTCCCAAAGTATTCATATTATATAAAGTATTCATATTATATATCTATCGAATAGATTCGTTTGCTTCTAATCCTCGTTAGGCAGTTGATAACGTTTTACGAAGATTCACGAAGATCGATTCGCCATACCATAATCGATATCGATCAATTATAAATGGCTCCTCCTTTCGAGAACTTTCTTCAGAGATCGACATCTGCCTTTCAGAAATAGTTTAAATAATGAAATAATAAATTAATGAGTCGTGATTAAAGCGTCATTGATGTCTTACTTTTGTCTCAAGCGTGTAAAATTCCGAATAATTCTTGTAAGTTTGCAAGGGGAGTTTTGTAAGAGGAAATACATCTATATATAGCTAAATTAATGGTAAATTAGAATGCATTATCAGAGTCGATAGGAAAGTTAAGAAGCGAGGTATCACTGCCTGCTATGGACAGGCATTTCCTTTCTCCCGGGGGTGCTACAGTTTAAGCGCACGCTTCTATCTCCTGAGAACTATCTCGCTGCAGACGTGATAAGACACGATCGGGTGTTTCGAATTTGTTTGAAATTTTCCTACTTAGAGGAAGAAAGTTCTAACAGGAAATTCGCAACAGATGCCATTGGTATTCTTGTCGCTACGAAATCGACATAGTATCATTTCCTTCTCGATACAACGAAATTTCCGTATTTATTTTTCTATAGAATCGTAATTCAAGTAAGACCCGTTCGTCGATCCACGAAAACGACGAATTTTTCTTGTTAATCCAAATTATCGATATATCGCGTGTTACCGTGAAATCGTTGGCGAACGAGTTGCTGTACAGTGAGGCGGGTAGCAAGGATAAAGCGCGATAAAAGGGGTCAAGCAATTTGAACTGGGCTTTATAAAAGTAGTTAACGCGGTTTTTATAAGTGGCCAGCTACACAGAAAAAGTATAGTGGAATAGTGGCGCGCATGGAAAAATCGCTCACGCGTTCCGTTTGACGACAGTTCCCAGCCGAGAGACCGGTTATCGACAAGCTCAAAAAACATACGGAAACGCGACCGGATTTTCCGGAGAGACCGTAGAGAGTCGTTCAGTGAAATTCAACCAGCTAGGGCGGACTCGAGCGCGTGGCTGAAGGCAACGCTAAAGCGAATTCGGGCGCGGACCACGCCGAGAACTTTTATGACACAAGACTATAAGCCAGGTTACCTCCAACTTTCGAATTCGCTCCGCGAATTATCTCTGCCAAAGGGAGGATGATATGTATGCGATTTTAATACAGCTTCTACCTTGTCGCCTGCTGCTGTTCCAAATTTCTCTGTGTTTCATTGGCCTCGCGTCTCCGATGAGACAGAAAAAGAAATTGTAGCGCATCTGCGAACCTTCTCTCCGTTAGTATTGCGGCGCGATTGTCGAGATTCTAAAGATACAATTGTGTTTCGTCTTGGAAGATTTATTGGGGGATTTGCGAAATGCTGGAACGATAAAATCGCGTACGCGTTCTTTCGACTAAGTATATTACCGACTAATTTGACTATCGTAAACTAAAATTTCAAGCTGTATTTCGAACGAAGAGTTTTCCTTTTTGAACGAATTTACAAATTTGACAGCCTTTTTGAAATTGTAATTAAATTTTGCTTCATGCGTTATTTTTCATCAATAATTTCTCTGGAAAAACGAAGCGTAGAAAACGCGAGCATCATGTTTGGAATATACAAAACGGTAAACGAATGGCATTAAACGTCAAATAAACGAATTTCTCTATTGGCCGTATGTGTTTTTCCAGCGGTTGTAGCGTAGTATCGCAAACGCCACGTCGGTGGAAAATATTAAGCATCATTAGAGCGAACGTATAATTTGTTCCGTATATCGTATTTTCATTCTGTTTCTCAATTCGCACCGGATTTTCTACAAAAGGACCCCACGATATTGTGCATTCGTGACTCGTTAAATTCGATCGCTCATTAATTTCAGACATTCGATCGGTCAGCTGTGAATCTATCTGACGACGCGGATACGCGTTAAATGTGAAAGGAAAGACGTTGTGATACGTACGTCTGTATGAAATGGGAATGACGAGGATATATGAAATTTAATATTTCGTCGAACGAATTGAAACAAAGTAGTTTCAGCTCGTGCGTATCTGCCAGAAATCCGTGCACGAGTAGACGAGCGTACGTACCTGCCGCGATAGTACCGTCGAAATGAAAGTCAAGCTGCCTTATTCTATAGCAGATATGATATCAGTAGAAAAGACTGTCTGACGCTTAAGTGACGCAATAAGTGACTCTACTAGCACAATAATGGAAGCTTCTCGGGAAAAGCGTAGAGATTGATAAAGGCAGGCTTCTTCTCTCTTTTTGTCGACGCTCGAATCTTGGCGCAAATGCCTTTATTTAAAAGGAAATAAAGAGAGTATGTTACGAGAAACGGCAGTCTTCCGAGTAAAAGCTAAGCAGCTTAACCGCTTTTGCCTGCTTAATCATATTACAACGGTGCAGCTTCCTTCGTAAAAATAATTGCGAAGACTGCGACGTGTAAATGTGCTTCTCTCGTTACTCACAACAGGCTATTTCATATACGGGAATGATGTAATACGTATAACGTATATATAGGGCGAAACAATTGCTTTAATTTGCCGAGAACAATACACCGCGTTATTTGACAAATGATATTTAGTCGAACATATGATATTCGGTTCCTCATCGTGCCAATTACAAACGTATCTGATTAATTTTAGATGGATGATTCGATGATACAGATGGAGGCTTTGAAAAATGTTCTCGTGATGTTCTCACGAAATGTTTTCTGAACGTGTAACTGATAGGTCTAGCCTTTGAAACACCATTCGATGTTTTTCTTCGATGTGTATCTTCACGAGAAGATGACTTCTTCCTCGTTCTGAAATTTTGCGGAAGGGTCGTTTATACGTTTGGAGAACGCATCACGTGATAGTTTGTCCTTTTGAGAAAGAGCTTGATACATGTTCTGGAAGCGGATTGTTTGTTTTTGAGCTACATCTGTTTGTTATCAAGACTTCATAGTTATGAATGAAAACGTCATTCGTATCTGCCATCTCGGTTACGTATACGAAATTCGTCCCACTTCGGTCTGTTGGCGGTCTGTGAAGAAAATTGCTCCAGAAAAAAGATAGAATAAAGTGCTTTCGAAGAATGTACGTACGAACAAATGGAGAGGTTATGTGTCACTGTCAAAATGCATTCAACAAAGGATTCACTCGTACGTTTGAAATATCTCTATGTTTGTATCGATAAATGTTGGAACAGTTAGATATGTGGAAATATTTGAGATAAATATTATTTACACGAGTATCCGTAAATGCATTGACTCGATTATACATTGTGTATGCACCGAAAAAATTAAATTTTCAAACAATATTTATGTGTTTACCACATGTGGAAACGTGTCGTTTTATCACGTGCCAACAATAGTCACACTACGTACGCAATACAACAATAACAATAATAGCAACGCAATGCGTTTCAAGGTACCTGTGATACATTGCTAAAAATGGGATAGTTTAATTGTAAGAACTGTGACAAAAAATTACGTGCGTTCTGTGAAATTTTGCGAAAAGATCTTCACTTTTATCGATCGATTTCTTTTTTTGAAAAGAAAGAACCGCAAACGCTCGATAGGCGAACATCGATGACAGTAAAAAAGCAAAAATTTCCATGACAGTGTAAAAGATAAAAGCGTAGAGTGGATGTAAGTTACTGGCGTGTTTTGGTTTAGGAATGGCGCATCTTGTCATCCCTCGACGAAAGAGAGAAAACGAGGCGCGATGCCGTATGCTTCCGAATGATACTCATTTGCGGTTGTTAGAAACGAGTGACGAATTTACAGTGACCGCAGAACGCACGCCGATGGTCGACTCGTGTGGTCAACCCGAAACTACAGAGCTTGGGACGTCACGTCGAGGACTCGCCTCGTGTGCGGCTTTTCATTGAAATTCATTGAGGAGAAAAAACAGCGTAACCGCGAACACTGTTCGCGCTTTTGCCACGCCGCCAGCTATGCGCTATGAATTCGTTGAATACACACGAAGCATCAAGATATTTAGTCGAACAAATGATATTCGGTTCCTCATCGTGCCAATTGCAAACGTATCTGATTAATTTTAGATGGATGATTCGAAGATACAGATGGAGGCTTTGAAAAATGTTCGAAATAATCGATTTGGTTACGCTGTTTACATCTATCTGGATTTATTGCATGGACGGATCCGACGTTTCGAAAGAAGCGTTCTTGCTTAGAAAAAAATCGATACACCCATTGAAGAGAGACCGACGAAAATTCCAGGAAGAAAGTTTTAAAGACTGGCGTACGTGATGGTGCAATGCGACAAAACGATGATTCCCACTCTTTGGAACAGGGTAATCTGTCCCTCTCAAATATTTACGGAGAGAATTCGTGCGACCGTGATTTCCCGGAAGAAAGTGGTCTGCGGAACGAGATATAGGGCTTTGACGAATTGCTCGCGATCCGCGTGACAAAGCTCGTTAACGTAACGTGGTTCGGCAGTTTTTATTGTATCAGTCGACGATATCGTCGATTCGTTCGTAAATCGTTTACGCGGTACTCGCATTTCTTTGCCCACTTGTCGTCGCTTTTGTCCGTCGTTTAAACGGTATTGGAAGAACGGGGATCGATAGAATCGATATTTAGAGGACGAATGTCGAAGATATACATTGGAAATTCTTTCCCGACTTTCCCTATCCGCGGTAACCGGCATCCCAACCGTCGTTATCCGACGCGGCGTAATCCGAAACCGGGCTGGCGATAGAGTCAGCCATTTTCCTATCAGACATTGGAAAAACGTGTCTATCGAATTGGAATATATAACACGACCGGTGTTGGAAGAGATCCGGGGGAAGGATACGATCGTACACGTATCATCTTCCTCATCCACTGCTTCTGCCGCCCGATTCAACGGGCTTGCGAGCCTCCATTTTTCTCACTCGTTTCTGCACACATTGTCAGAGAATATTTCTTCTTATCGACAAGTTGCAATAGCAACCTGGGTCTCAGCAGTAGTCGCCCGTTTAAAATGAAATCTTTAGCGAAGAGGTAGATTGAATGGCAGCTGGTCACGCACGCTTCTTTCGTCGTTTCTCTCCTGACTAATTAGTTTATCACTGTTAGCGGGGATCCGTCCCTTTAAATCATCCTTGTCGTGGTTTCAAAAAAGCGATTCTTCTTGGGCAGGAAAAAGACGCCGGAATACGCGCTCAAGTTTCTTCCACCATTGCTTTTTTTCCTTTTTTCTCGGAGCTAACTTTGATGAGACGACTGAAATTTGCGAAAAACTTTTATTAATCGGAATACTTATCATCCAACTTTACGGTCGCTTTTTATCTCGTTACAAGTTTTTAAGCGCCGTCCGCAAGACGATACTTCTCCGTTATCTGTACAAACAGGGGCTCCTTATTGTTAAGACGTCTACGATCGTCACGTAATCATTATTTCCTCACCTTTCACCAAATAAATTTCCTTGAATAGATTTTTCATTGTTTATTTTGTTAATAAAATATTCGATCGCAGGTCGCATTCTCTGTAAAATACATGTACTTTGGAGTCGAATAAACGAATACAAGCTGTCTACACGATGATAAGCATCAAAGGCTGTTTGGATAACCGAAGCAACTGATTCATAGTAAACGTTTGCTGCTACGACGTTGAAAGCAGTCGGATGCCAGCAAGTTACACAAATTTACTTGAAAAAATTAAACTTTCGATGTTGAACGCAGCCGGGGAAAAAGTATGACAAAATGAAACATCTAAAAAGACTAAGTGAATTTAAAGGTGGAGGGAAAATACTTTATCAGGAGAGAGATTACTTCCTTTTTGGATGAATTTGTTCAACGTACGTCTCATGCGATGAATATAGGTACGTACACGCGAAACAAATTTTTGCGCAGTGTAAAATTGAGAAAAATTATCTGGGATATAAAAATACTCGGTGATCTAATCTAGATAAATTCTGCAAGTACTTAAAGCCTAAGACTAATCCAGCTTTGCATTCTCCTCTTTTTGTCGTAGCCTATTAAGAAAGACCAAATATACGAGCAGGTATTTACGTTAACCAAAAAGCATAGTCGGCTACGAAATAAATTCTCCCGCTAGTAAATCGCCAATGCCGTCGTTCTATTCACCGTCGCTCGCGACAGGAAAGAAACGATTTCTGAGTCGTGACTGTCGCGTCGCTCAATTTCATGTTCCGTTTGCAAGCGATACACTAGTTTCCTCGTCGATAAAATATTTCTCTTCATCGAGGAATCGCAATAACGTCACGGAAGAAAAGATACTTATAGTTGAGACGGAGGATTGGAGACAGTAATCCCTTTGACAAAGGAGAATTTATGGAGGTGGATACGAATCACGGCATCGTGCGACGTAATCCTGATTTTTCCTGTTTCCTCGATCGGGCACAAACAATCGGCCAAGATGCAACACGACGTGCATTGATTGTCCTGCGGACCGGCAGATTATGCGATCGATCTTTGTTGTCCAACGGGTCACTAGCTGGAATAATTCCCCGCGTGTCGACCCGTATCTGATCCTGGAACGTTGACCAGAGTCTCAACCATGCCGACGTTTGCTCCACGAGTTCTCTGTCACCGCGATTAGTCAGAGGGAATAGTTGCTTAGGCAGGAATGTTTAGACGGCAACGTGTACGCGAACTATCGTGGCTCGACAAACGGTTCGCTTGAAATTAATCGGTTTGTCTGTCGTCCAGCGAGACGTGTGTGTAATGACTTCGAACTCTTAGTTTGTTACTTGGTGAGTTCTGCCCCAACACGCCAATGATTAATAGCCTTTAATAAATGCTGCGTTATGCAACGGAATTTTATTAACGGTAGCGAGAACTCGTCGATCACAAAAAGAAAGCCGCTAGCCACGAGAAACGAGAAATTCAACGTGTTACGATTAATTAAAAAAAAAAAAAAAAAAAAAAAATTAGTGGAAGCGAAAGAAAATATTTTGTATTCCTTTCTGATAATGCGTTGGCTGATTACATTTATTGGAACGTTTTCACAGTAACGCCAACCGCGTTGAAAATTTAATCAATTAGAAATATCCTTCGATTGCGTTCTTTATTCTTCGGCAGACCGCAGGGCTTTTTCCAGGGGATGCCATTTTTCACGCAAAGGGAATGCTACATATCGCGGTTAACCGTGGAAAATATGGCGCTATTTAAACGAGAAATATATGCTCTGACGGTAATGATTCGCTTTTTCAATTCTTTTCACGAAGCGCCAGTAAAAACAAGATTTTCGAATCTACGCGATAAAACGACCAACTGAAAGTGTTCGTCACCGAAACTCGATTTCGAAGTATCAAGCGATCACCTTAATTGCATCGCATGGATCGTGATAAGGATCTTTCACTCGAGTAAAAAACGGCAACGCAATTTGCTCTTTCCCGACGAATGGTGAAACTCTGCGACACGATGACGTTGCTTTCAGCGAAATCGAGCCTCCTACGGTACAAGCAAGAGAAGCCGGCGAACGGAAGTAAATAGATTGCCTACGATCAAAAAGTAGTTGAAAACGCGTCAACGTCGCGTCGTCTTGAACCTTGTCACGGGTAAATGGAAACTAAAGCAAACTTTTCATTTGACGGACAATTACGAACTTCTTATCCATATTCGAGCGACTAAACTATCCGGCGCATATACAAACTTTCCATTAAGCAAACGACGTCTTGCGAATAACGATTCTCGTCATTTTTGTTTGTAAACAGGGGAAAAAGCAACGCACAAGAGAAAAATAAAGTGAAAATAATCCAGGGCGCGCTTCGTTTAAACTCGCCAGTTCATCGAGTTTGCCAGGTAACGATGGGTGAAAATGGCCAGGAACCGTTCGTGTCCTCTTTTCGAGGCGATTCAGGAGCGTGTAACAGGATTAGCCGTGCAACGCTCTCCATGCATCGCACGAAGCTGTGAATGTTAATTTATGGATAAGATTTTAATGCTCGACCAAGGAAGAAAATAACCGTTATTTAAATCGTATCTTGCAGCGAGCAATGATGTTTCTGCTATAATTAAAACAAGCAACTTCGAATCTGAACTTTATTCAAGCATAAACTCTATTGTTATGCATCGGTGTGATTCGACTAAATAGTTATATCGTAAATCGTGCAACTACTTCGTGGTAGAAGCTTCGTTAAAGCGGAATATGAAACAGCTTGTTCATTCGGAAGCATACTCGTTAATAAATATTAGACGTATCGCAAGTATGAATCAGCCAGTGCACATAGAAACGGACGTGGAATGCGTTCGCACGTAGACGTGCATATGTAAAACGATAACGACGAGGCCAAGGGGGTTGTCGAGGATAGTTAGAAACGTTGGCGTCAGTGGTGGTATCGGTGGTGGTGTCGGTGGTGGTGTCGGTGGTGGTGTCGGTGGCGGTGTCGGTGGTAGTATCGGTGCTATTGTCGGTGACGGTGTTTGTAAAATACACAAGTATTATATGGCAAGACGGTAGCTCGACCCCCACTTTTGTTTGCGTTTCTGCATTATTCATGAGCATACTTATAAGGTAGTATTGCGTCGCGTTGCATCTCCTCCGTTTTCGAGAGGATACGAAGCCAGCCAACAAGGAAGAGACCGAGAAAAAGCGAGTGGAGACCACGTAGTCGAAAACGCGAACGAAAAATCGACTTCTAGCATGAACTCACGAACCGTAACGAAAACTTTATCTGAGCGGAGCCACGCGGTTAAGCTCGAATCCGGCTTTAGTCGGTATCGGCTTTACTATGGCTAGGCTACTTTTAGAACCGCTGAAACCGCTGTTCGACAAAGATTACGCGCTTACTAAGACTCGCGTAACGGGACTATCCCTCATTTCTTCTCTGTAAGAAATTCATTTGAATTACAATC
Source organism: Bombus fervidus (assembly GCF_041682495.2). Taxonomy (NCBI): domain Eukaryota; kingdom Metazoa; phylum Arthropoda; class Insecta; order Hymenoptera; family Apidae; genus Bombus; species Bombus fervidus. Next base: position 14,403,807 of record NC_091521.1, on the reverse strand, counting down.
GCAGCTTTAGAATCCTCGAGTGTGTTCTACTCGACGGAGAAACGACCAATTTGATTAATCGGATTGATAAGGTGCATAGACGGATCGTTCGAGTGGACGTTATTCACACGCAAAAATTCGCGCAATGAAAGTAGCTGAAACGGAGTATTAATTAACGAATCAATGGTTTCTCCGCGAAAGCAACATAACGAGAAGTTGAATAACTCTTCCGACTCTCCGAGAATCCGGATTAACCCCGCGGCGGGGGAAGTTGCACGACTTGCAAGAATCGAAAGTCGATGCGATGCTCGAATGATTCATGCGGAATATTCTCTCCATTTGCCGAGAAAGTATGGATTTCACCTGACGTAACAACCAAGTCGTATTCGTGTATCCCGGCTTCAATTTTTGATCGACAATGAAACAACATTCTTTGTTCGAGTATTTGCTCGTTTAGTATAAATTATTAATCAAAATGACATTTGCAAACAGACTATCACAGAATACTATAAAGCTTATGAAAAATAAATTCTGCAAAGTGTTTTTATTAAATATACACAATGTCTGAATACTGTGTTGATAATCCGGATTTCCACTCTATATCTTACTGTTGGAATACAACGATATTACACGCATAGGCACAAATACTCTTAAACAGACACCCACACAGGCATTTGAACAGGTCACTTAAACAGGTCATACTCATTACAGTATAGAGAGTGGAGTTCGAAATATTTAAGGGATCATGGGTCACTATATACGTCTAGTTTGAGAGTAACTGGCCGACAATCAACAATTCTTGCATACTTTGTTAATTATATCACTCGCTTATATATATATTTGGTTCTGTAGTTCTGTTTAATAAATATCGCTGAATATTATTTTAACACAAACATCGTGTCTTCCACGGATTATTAATCTTAACTTTAAGATTAAATTCTAACACTTACCTTTACGAGCTATAGGAGACAGGTAATGCAAAACCAATGTAAGCAAATCTTCTGGTAGCATACCAGCGGAGTGACTACATCGACGAAAAATAAGAAGACTCGTTCGACTTTCCAGCATCGATTCCACGATGCGGTTCGAATATTAGATATTCCATATCGTTGTGGCGAGAATAATTCTCTGTTCTCGTTTAGTCGCTTTGAGACGAGCTATTTTACCGATAATTAGAACACCCGATTACGTTACGTTTTAGAAGATGCTGAAAATAAGGCTCCTTTCGTATTTAAAAAAAAAAGACATTAGACGATTCTTAGATTCGGTAACGGTATCGTTTGCCGGTCGTCTCCACGAAGCGAATAATTAGAATAGACTACAAAAAAAAAAAACAAATTTTAAAGTATAGGGTATATTGCTGTAGTGATTTCTCAAAATATACGCGAAACAATTGCAAACATTTACCTTGTTTATAAACGTAACAATGGCATTTCCCTCGAATGCTGTACAAACAACGAAGGACTAGCTTTCTTTGAGCAAACGGTGACACAGAAAAGAAAGAGACAGAATGAAACGCTTTCGTCCAAAGACAATCAACTGTTATGCGTCCGCTGCTTCCAGATTCCAAGTTATAGAAATACAGTATTATTTCTATACTCAATTCTATTCAGCGCAGAACTTTTTAAAAAGTTATTTACTTATATTACTTCGCCTCTGAAGGGGACTTATTCGTTCCACTTTACTATGGATTCATACGTAGTTAGAAACTCAGTGTTAATTTATGACAAATATACCCTTCGATACGATTTTACTACGAGATTCTGCTATCACGACGTTGGAAGGTAATCGGAAAAGCTTGAACGAGAGGATACGTAGCATTCCCTTAATCAATTGACTCAACCACTGCTAAATAAAAAATATAAAAGCAACAGTTGCAAACGTTAATCAGATGCACAGGACTCGTTTCTTTCACTTGTTTCCGTTTTGCATCGCTAAGCTCCTACGCGTCGTTTCACTTGCTTTAATATTCATACTATTTAAATATGTAAATTCTACATACACGCGCAGCCGCGTATCACCTTCATTGCAGGAGAAACTCATCTCTGAAAAAATCGATTCAAGCGTATGTACCCTAAAGAAGAAGCTTCGCGAGCATATATTCTTCGAGCCTTATTCGGCTTCGATTAAATTTCGGTTGGGTTTCAGATTTAAGTTCCATCGTGTTCGGTTAGTTCACACATTGTTCAAGTTTTTATCGATCATCGTTTCAGTTTCATTCGGATAGATTGAAACATTACACTTTTCGAAGGTCTTGCAGAAGAAAATCCTGTAGTCATTTTATGAGTTGAAAAGTCTGGAACCGTCAGAAACGCGATGCGAACGTCGCACTGCGGGAGAAGGATGGTTCGTTTCTCTCGTTTCCTTCGATTTCAATCGCGAAATAGCTGTGGTGCGGTTACATGGACGAGGGAAAGTATCTTCGATCCACGAAAGCAAACCGCGCTAGGCGAACCTTGTTTTATTTGCACATCAATATCGCCGTGAATGTCGTTCGATAATTTATTTGCCGTTTCGGCATTTGAAAATGCACGCTTTGCTACGGAAGCATTTAAATTCGATTAATTTCGACATATTTGTATTCCCGTTTGATCGAATCGCTTCATGAAAGGAAGGGAAATGGCTGCAACTAGTCTAAACGCGGGTTACGAATAATTCACAACCGACAGATACGTATAAGACAGCGATGTCTTTCTGCACGCTAAATACGACAGGTTTTCGTGACATTAAATCGTGTTGCGGGTATACGATAATGTACGAAATAACAAGATGTAAAAGAAGCGAAACGTTTTATTAGTTAGTAGCAAGATAGGAACGCTGATATTCGTTACGTGTACTAACGTAGCCTGCGTTTCTATTTGACCATAGTCATATAACGTTACGAGAACGTGTGCTTTCCAGCGAGATATGAAAACACGGACGATTCAAAGAATTTCGAGTTGGCATATTTCACGAACGGACGATGAATATTACCTGGGAAAAATACAAAAAACGACAAACAGAAATCGTCGGCCTTTTGACTGAATAGAAGAGAAGATACGAGTCGACGCAGAGACACTTGTCCCGATATGCCAGTTTCATTATGGCTTTCTGCGAGACAACAAATATCCCTTTAGAGACAGGGTTCTACAAATTAACCGTTTTCACCACGAACAGCCGCTAATCCTCGGTCCAGCAGCATCGTGATAAAAACTGTGGAAACTTACGTGATGTGTGTCACAGCCATAACTCGCGACAAACTTGTCGGCAAAGTTGTTACCCGTGCGATTAGCCAACGAAAAACGTCCACAAATCGTCTGGTTTCTATGCAAACGCATCATGGATGTTGTGGCTGCGACTGACAAGCGTTTCAAGCTGGTTAAAAGGATCGACTATGTATTCATGAATTTATCTCGAGGAATATTCACTAGTTCACGTAACAGATTTAAACAATGTGCATAGATTTTTCGTCGGCAGGATAAATTCAATTGAAATCATGGTACCTGCGAGGAAAGATCGAGAGAAGGGTGGAAGATTTTGGGCAAAAATTGAGGGAACAGGATCATGCTAATATTCGCACATTAAAACCTTGTAATTACACAATTTGACGTACGATGCTTGTGGGAAGAAGAGAAAGCGCGCGCATACTACGCGCAGATTTGCCAGTGTGAGGTCGGGGCGGAAAAACGTACAACTCTGACTATATCGTGGATACGCGGTAAATTAACAGCTTGTCCAAGGGGACAACGAATAAAAACGACTTCTGCGAAAGCTAGTTGTACGAGGGTTCTAGGATAAACCGAGGGATTGCGTGCTCGCGTAGGGAGAGAGAGGAAGGACCGATAAAAAGCCGACTAAAAGTTGAACTCACGATGCATCCTCGTCGTTATCACGAGCTCACGCTGAAACTGGATAACGAAAAGTTTCCTTAAAAGGCTTCGAGTCCAACGCTCTCGTCGCGTTCTCGTGGATATCGTTCTGCGCGATGTTTTTGTCAGCCGTTCTTAATGACAGCCATTCACGATGCCAGTCTATTAGTTCTCGACTAGTCTTTTTCTTTTCTTTATAGTACGATAATATGAATTTCGTGTAACAGATCCAGTTGAAAAATACTGTAAAAGCTTTTCAACGAGCGTCTGCTATCGAGGACTGTGTCCCTGGTAAATGTTAAGTTGCCATGGCTGAACCACTTGGTGTATTTGCGTTGATGTTCCATCAGAATTTGATTTGAAAATGTGTGATTGGTTTTTGTTGCGTTTCTTCTATATCAAAAAAAAAAAAACGAAATTTTCACGTTGACGTAACACAGGTGGACATATTGGTATCGATAGCAAGGGAATGCATTGTTCTGAATATTGAGATGAAAGGACTCCGGAATGCATCGAAACTCGAGGTCCATTGAATGTGCATCCTGCTGACCGTGTGTCCTATTTTACAGAGAAATCCGAGCTTAGAGAGGAGTTTCTTGAAAGTGGACGTCGTCAACTGTAAAATAATTAGGTGAGTTTTAGATTGATCAATATACGATAGAGATCGTTCCATCCAAATTGAATTTCGATGGAAGAGCCATTTTCCGTTCATGCAGATCGTGATATTTACGTTGGTCCAGGCATCACGAGTGGATTAATATGCAAGTGGCTGCGCAGGTGTGTCATAGGAGAGTAAATTCGTATTAGAATTTTGCCGTAAATCGATCGATCGATAAATCAGCTAAATTAATTGGGAATAGAGTAGTTTGACGCGTGCATATACCTACAACAAACGCGGTTCTCATTATCGAGGTAAGCTCGACGAGAGTCAATTATGATACAGTCTTTTCAGTTAAACGATTTCTATATCGAGAGAACTATCGATTTAATTACAATTTAACGAGCCCGTGGTTCAAGTTCGAACTATAAACCTTTGAAATCGAATAGAATGGGATATCTCTTGTCGCGAGAACCAATATATTACCCGATGAAAGCCTGTTAGCCTCGAACTTCGTTGAAGTATATTTCTTGGTGCAAACTTGTTGACAAAGTGTGTGCGAACAGGCTGGTGCATTTATCTCGCGTACCTTTGTGCTTCCATCTTTTTTACTGTCAGGAAAAAACTATCGGGTCAAGAAACTGTTTGCCCTAAAAAATGAAGCCGCGACGCGAAAGAACGAATTCGGTATTCTCACGAATAAAATCGAAACGATACTAGGTCGTCACAAAATTTCTGAAACGCTCGTTTCATAGAAATAAGAAACGCAGTTTTCTTTACAACATCCCTTTTCCAGTGAGCAAACAAGAAGCAAACTGGTAGGAATTTCGCTGTCGACGGAATCGAGCGATCTTTTCGCGAGTGTCGAATAAGCAAAACAGACCCGCGATGAAATCGTATTAAGCGGAGGTAATCGTGTAGTTAAGCTACGAATCAGAGTGGGAATGACAAACACAGTTGTACAAATACAACGATGGAACAAATGGATACAAGCGTATCTTCGACGCGTATGTTCGCTTCGCGAGCATTCACACGCGCTGTACATGGTCGGTTTGCCAAGTGTAGAGAGCTTTAGAGCTCCTGTCCTGTGTTCCAGGAACACGGTCAGAACGAGAGACAAGGCTTTTGGTCTGTATCGTACGTTCATAGAAGTACTTGGAAGGTAGCTACGCCCTGGCAGACCACTGTGTTTCCGGAGTTGCAGCTACAACGCGCCGTTCGACCATCCATGCTCGTTGCAAACATCATCCGTGTCCATTGGGAAGAGCTTTACTGTAAAATACTGGTCCAGCAGAATCCTTCTGTTTTTTACTTTACGTGATCAGACTGCGCCGTATCCTAGAGCTTTCTGTTCTTCCGAGCACCTCTAGATATTGGACAACGAAAAATATATCGAATAGGCCTATACACCCTGAGTCAACTGAAAATACATAGCGAATGCACAGCATCTCGAAGAAACAAGGAAATTCGATAGCATTCGTCGTGATCAAGAATAAATATGAATGCAGGGAAGATAATGGAGTTCTTGGTTCCGGGGTTAAACCTTCTTAGATTCGGCACGTAAAAGGTCACGGTACTCGAATCAGTGCGCGAATCTAGCAAGCCGAGCTTTTTAAGAATTCCGTCAAGGTACGAATCAAAGGAACGGGAAAAGAGGATCAAGGAAAGAGGGAGAAAAGATTCCACGAAATTGCGTGGGTCATCCTTTTCCCTTCCTATTCGACGCCGCCAAGAATCGTAACGAGAAGACACGTACCCACTCGGATCTCGTCGTTCTCGCCTACACGCGGAAGGTTAAAACAAACCGTACAACATCCGGAGTTAATATTCACCGAGTTGCACCGACGTTGAAAACCGGTTCCGTCGATTCTCATTTTCCGCCGTGTTATGCAATTTTCAGGCCACCTTTTTACTCAGCCTTAAATTTCTGCTACGTTAAATGAGAGAAACGTGCGAAGAAATCTTGCAAAGGTTTCTTTGTTTTGTCGGAAAGATGGTAAAAACTCGGAGCTAGTTTAAAACTCGGTGTCTTATAGAAAGCCAAGCTGAAAGCTGACGCGGAAAATTGTAAAGGATAAAAAGATCGTTCGAGCTTGAGGGAACTAAATCCAACATATCCCGTGTAGGAAAGAAGCATGCGTGTTTGCAAAGTAGAAAATGTTCGAGATAAACTAGTCTCACATTTTATTGCATGGGATAAGACATAATAAATAATGAGACATAAATAATTGTTAAGAATTCGCGGTGATGTTGGAGAATAACGCGCAATTAGCCGGCAAAAGATGCTCGCGAAACGAGACTAGAGCGGTATGAAAGCGAGTACGATCGCTAGGAAATTTCTTCGGTCAGTCGTTTCGCGTCGGAGAAAGGAATTTCCCCGCAACAAAGACAACGCGAGAAGAATCGATTCGCGTCGATAGGACTCTCATACGATAAGCCGGTTCGTTTTGATCGCATACTAGTGTATCGGTTGGCGCGCTTTGAATCCAATCTTCCGTAGTTGTTCTTCTTTTGCACTTTAATCCGGTAAACTCAGATAAACGAAGGAAAGGAACACCGACGCTCGCGTATCCTAATCGATTCGACGTCGTATAGATGCGAATTACGGAGGAGCCAATCGAGAAAATTTCCGTTCGATGAACACCAGTTGGATATTACTGAGGAAATGAACGTAAAAAAGAATAAGCTTCTTCTGTGAAAGCAAAACCGTGCTTATTAGGATGTATCAACTCTAAAAGGAGGAGGACTGTTATTAAAATTAATCGCAATATTCAGGCGAACGCTTTCGTGGATGTTCGAAGGAGAAGCAAGCGTAAGAGAAAAATCCTTGCACCATTTTTCCAAGCAAGCTTCATTTCCCATGATTAACGAAGAGCAACGGGCTCGTGTAACGTAATCAAAGCTATTCGCCCATTGTCTCTGCAATACCGCCGAAACATTTTGGCACTGTTTCTGAATCAGCGCGATTACAAACAGAATCACAACCGCGGAACACGATTGTTTAGCAAGCGCGTTTCTGATGCGGTGCATCATTAGCACGACTATACCTACCTACTACGCGATGGTTATTTCGCGGCCCGTTTCCACTAAATCATCCACTTCTCACGTGGAAATAAAGTTCATCTAGCGATATTCTTTCGTGCCTGCTCTCTCCGTGTCGTCGTGACAGAGATTAAGAGACGCTTTATTTCCAAGCAACATGGAATCTCTGTTTATTCGCGATTTTACTTATCGCACTTTTATTTTTCCTTCTGTTCTCGCGTCTGACAAATGCAATGGCGACGATAGAACTCGATTTGCTTGGAATCCGTGTAAGTCGACGATTTGCAACGCGACAGTTGAAGCTACGTGTCCTAGCGATCTAACGACGGAACGAGTAACGAAGGTAGGAATCCTTAATATCCCGTCGTATTTTGTCGGGACGTCGCACAACGTTGGCGTGACGATGCCTTTTACCCCGCACGTAATCGATTGGCCGTGCATTCGGCGAGACTACCTGCTGGGACGCATCGCGCGAGTTTATTGTTGGAAGCAGCCTCGATTCACATGAATATTTCAATAGGGTCGCTCTGACCAGATAAATGGACAGTTAGCGAGCTTTATTTTCGTTGCTCGTGCTTGGACAAGGTACGCGATAATTTAACTGGGTAGAATAAAGGATCGCGTAGAAAAATTAGCATTCCGACCTAAAATTTCCACATGCGATTCATTTTATACAATTCATATATCACAGCTATCCTTTTCTCTGTTTTCTGCATTTTCTCTCTCTTTCTCTCTCTCTCTCTCTCTTGCCTACTTACGTTTGATTCTAGTCCAGAAATAAGTCGCGGAGAAGTCGGTGTGCCGGCGATCGATATCGAATATAGCTTGTAATAGCCAATCGCGATAAAAACGGCATCGCGGCGGCAGAATGAATAATGAATCAGAAGGAGTCCGCGCATATTTAAGAGTGGACGTAACGATACGCTCGTGACACATACACGACCGAGAGTAAAATGACAATGTAGCTTGTTTATGCACGCAAACGTTGATGTCGCAACCCTAGAAACTCATTGCATAGATAGGTCCGTGAACAGAGTGGCCATGGCTGTACAAGAATAGTTTATAAATAGAGAAAAATTTATTGTAATTTAAGCTTCATACTGACGAACGAGTTTTGTCGCGCCAACGTCTTAAGGACTTTGTCACGCTATGTTAAGAACTTTGACTTTAACTTTATCTGTCATCGCTTCAATACCGACACACAGGTCTCTGTGCAACTTTTATACTTATAGCAGAATGTCTCTATTATCCTTCCAGACATACGTATAGTTTCTTAAAGTTTGTAATAACAGAGTTGTTTCCCCTCTATTGGATGACGTTGCGTATCGTCGCGGAAACGCTATAAAGAATCGTACGTCTGTACAGAACTTTGATATATAATAACCGAGCAATAGTACGTAACACATAATATTACGCTGGTCGTAACATGAAAATAATAAGAAAAAGAGAAACGTATGAATTTCCCTTGTTATATATTTGTGGAACAATCCGACGGTAGTTCTGGTTTTATTAGCTAGGGATATTGGCCCTACGTTGGTACGAAACCGAAGCAATTTCTCGACCTTCCCTATGAATTTCCCACAATACGGAAGACACTTGACCCAACACCTTCGTAAAACGAGCCGTAAAGAAGATTTACAACGCTGTTATTTTGCGAACGTTGGTACGCTGCTGTATGACAACAATTAGATCAACCCCAGCTGTGGCCTTTATTAGAACATCAAGCGATAACACGACCAACAACAGTGACAATGGTGTCGTCACTGAGAAACTTTCATCCTACCAGATTTCATCTTGGAGGAAATTAATCTGAAAAGAGCCCTGATCATCAATTTGTTGGCGTTATAAATGAACTGGTTCTATCGCCTTAGTCTAACCTCGCGATTAAAACGCGATCAGACATCGGTGATCGAAAGTCGATTTTTTGCGCGAATCGATGCTGCTCGCTCGATCGACGTCCGGATGAAACAAGATTAGAGAAGAGTTTAAAGCGCGCGACGACCGTTTCTTCCAGACGTGCCGATTCAATTTTCACCGATCTAATTTCGTTGCAGATACTGGCCAGGCTGGCATTGCTAACCTGGTAGCTAGAAACAATTAAAGGGTCGTTAAAACTAAACGATTCGTTAACGATTGCTCCCATTAATGACTAGAAGAATCGATAAGATTTTAAAGGTCGATAATCGTTTCTTGCCTGGAACCTGTTCGCTCCTATTGTTCAAAGAAACTATCAACTCGTTATCTCTTTTTTACATTCGTCATTTTATAGTCTATGGAGCGAAGGTAATCCTTCAATAATTCGCGCGGTGCAGGAAACGTCGACTTATCCGAAACTTACGAATTTCCAGACGTGCATTAACCACGTAAATCGCATAGACGATAATTAGATTCGATCTTAATGAGTTTCGAGTCTTACGACTGATCGATGAAAACTCCGGAACCGTACGCGGATTAGCACGACCAACTTGAACTTACGGGAATCGTAAACTCGAGCTCGTAAATAATACAGGAAAACGACTGTTCCTCAAGAATATAATTAAATATTCCTCGCCGTTGACACTTAACTTCGCGTCTTTAATTTTGTTCAACTTCCTGTCGTACTAGTGATTTATAGATCGCAAAGGTCTGAGATTATAGTTGGCCTGTCATCGGTGAAGCCTTTCGAGGGGAAGGTAACTCAGTTTTTCCTTGGAAAAATATCTACGTACATTAGCATCGATCGTAAAAATGAGTCTTCTCTTGTCATACGTGTTCGAGTACAGACACGATAAACGAATCATCGAATAATCGAATATAAAATAAAAAATATAATTTTATTTATTTTGTTATTACGCGATAGAGGACAAATATCGAAATATATGGCGGAGAAAACCATCCAAGGTTAAGCGAATTACGTTCGTAAAATCGTTTAATAATACAGTAGCTGATCTCTGGGTGCACAGGTAGATCCTGTAGGGTTGCGTTTCACAGTAATGACAATGCAGTAACATCAGGGGACACTATTGTTTCCAACTGTGAAAACGTAACACGAAATTAAGCTGAATACAATTACGTTATAATGAATGGTCGTAATAGCCCAATTGTGTCACATTCTCAGGAATGTACAAGAGTGTGCGGATTGCGCGGTAAGCCAAGAATTGCTCGTACGCTGTTGTAATTCATGAGGCGACAACTTCTAATTACGCCATCACAATACATCATCGTGACAAATTAGTAATCCTGTGAGATCCACTTGACGATCTGGCTGGTTCTAGAATTCTGTTTCGTTAGACGGCTAATTACAGCAAGTTGCTGTCCAGCGGAATTACTAAACACGCGCGAGTCAATCGAGCCAGCAACGTGGAGCGTCGAGCTTTTTGCTCGATTTTATTAGCGTCACGGGACACGTCGATCTTGTCGAAAGTAAATTTCCCCGAATGCTTTTACCCCAGGAAACATTCGTGCTGCTCTGCTCTTTGAAAATACTAGAATTTCAGAGCGCTCATTGTGTCCAGCGATATAACGCGTCCCCTTTCGGTCATCCGAAAGTTTCCTAGATCTCCCTATTCAGACGAAGAAACAAGGACAAGGGGAAAACGAATGCCGCTATAATTTCACGAAATCTTGAAAGGTTATCCGGAAGTTTCACCCAACGAGATAACTTCGTTTCCTCGGTAAAAATTCCATGGCTGACTCGCACGACCGTTTTCTACTTTTCTTCGCGTCGCGTTCTCGGAGAGTAACCGAGAGACGTTTACCATCGGCAAGATTAAGAAAGTTCGGTGCGTTTCCTTTGGCCAAGCCCAAGCTTCATGGAAACTTGCCTGTTGCCTTTGGCAAGGTATCACAAGCCATGCATCTTTGACGAAAGTTTCACGCAGAAATGACAGAATAATTAAGGAAAGAAAAAGATCGGTATAACGGAATAGAAGAAGTTTTTTATACTATACGAGCGAAGTTGGACCAAGTCACGTGTTCGAAACCTAGCCAACAAGAAAATGTAACGAACTCGTAAATTTTTCCTTCCGATAGACCGAATAAGAAAGTAATAAACGTTGTAGTCCTAGTATGCGCTCAATTTATGATAATGTTTCACGGCCGCGTGTGCAGTGCAAAGGATATAACTTGAAAAATGGCGGAAAAAAACAACGTAAAAATGTTATGCTATATTCGTTTAGAGTCCAGAGTAATTATCTTTTAAATGTGTTGCCAATACCGATTCGATTGCAAAAGTATAGATTGTAACCCAAAAAAAACCGAATAATTTTAAGCATAAACGATTCTTTCAATTATTTCATTTACGCGCAACTGTGTCCTGATAATGTATTATGCCGAATTATACTCTACATAATCAAATATATAATCTTTTGTCCGTTGATGAAATTACGAATAGAATGTTGAAATGGTTTTCAACCTTAATTTCCTTCGTATAATTATCTCGGCGAATATTTCTTCTATAAAGGATCATTCGAATGAAATCTATCGAACGAATCATATTACGAGAAGAATGTAATAACGTACGTACGATTTTCCAAAATATCGATGGATATATTTAATTATACAAAGTTTCGAATTGATTATTACTGACCGTAACCGTATTATATCGAACAGCGAATTTACGTTTGATCCAACTGAGAACTCTAGGAGAGATAAAATAATGGGAACAGTTTGAAGAGATAAGGCTAACGACGATAGCGAATGTTACAAACTTAATAAGGGATATTCATCTAGATACGAAATTAAAGACGATCTTATCAAGGATTTTGTATACAGAGACTATAAGTATAATAGAGTAATATATGCATGAACATTAATAATTAAGTAGAGGCAACAAAAATGTCGTAAGTTTCGAAAAATTTTTAATTTACTTGATACATGGAAAGCTGTTGAGGGAAATTTCATTAGTATAATATGTAGCCACTTCTAGAGTGGTTCCGTCCGGTTATCAGGTTTTTATACTATTATTTTACGTAAGCGACTTTTAATACAATTATCAATTTATGTCGCCAACACAGTTTTAAAATCTCTTTACTTTATAAAACGGTACTCGAAAGGTTTCTCTAACACCGAAACTATTAAAACAATCTACTCATTAGTTAGATCACACTTAGAGTATGCTTCGGTACTGTGATCTCCTATGTTTAACAAGAATAAATGATTACTAGAAAGTGGATAACGTAAATTTCTAAGACTCACAGCTAATAAATTGGGTATGAGTATGTTACATTACGATCATAACTATAATTCGATTAGAACAACTTGGAACGAAAACACTGGAAAGTCGTAGGAAGATATTCGATCTATCCTACTTCTATGGGATTATTAAGCGATCAAGCGAATTGTTCCGATCTGCTTAGTGTAATTGGAGTTTATGTACCTTCAAGATATATCAGGGAAAGATTTCTGTTTGATACGTTACTTTTTAAAACTAGCCATAAATATCCCATGGATAGAATTATGAACTAGCGATATTTTGTCCTACTTCTGTTTTGATTCTCCAAATTCTTTTAAGCATAAACCTTCAAGTTACGTAAATGTGAAAGTATTTTTAATTCCCCTTCTCTCTGCATTCTTTTTGCGTCAGACACATTTAATGCCTAACAATGAATGTAACAATAATAATTGCATTATAGAACTATAACCGCGAATAATAATAATAATAAATTGAACAGGAATCAAGATATGGATAGGAAGGAAGATATTCGGATCATAGACAGTGAAAAAAGAAAAAAATTATAAATGTTATCAATATCATTATGGTTATAGTAAATATAGTACACAGCGGTATAAGAAACAATGGAAGAAAACTATGACGAGCGTAACCATAGCGTTTGTAGCAGTTGGTGCAAAGACAACGAGTATATGCAATAACGTAACACAGTCTTGACCATGACCATAACGAAGGAGTTGGTGACAACGGACCGTATTATCACTATGGCTATAGTCAAAGCGATAGTAATTACGGTAAAGGTTATCCTGGTTTCGCAAGTGGCCACCATTATCATCACCATGAGCTAAATCATGATTACGCTGACCATCATCATGGGTTGGTTGGTGGCAATTAATGAAGCAACTACAATACACGTTACAACTTGTTTCACAATACGTTACATAATCTTCATATTTACGGCTAATCAGCGATCATAACGGACCCCGCGGGGAATAGCGAGTTATTAATTAAAGGAAGTAACTTCCTGTAAATATAAAATTTGCAAAGTACACTTTTAAAATCCACGTGTACATGCTGTTTACGAGTATGTCGCACAGCATTAACGTAATAGTCTACGAATGATTTCTGTGACAATTTTACGGAAACTTTCATTAAAGAGAGAGCCGTATGTTACGCAAAATAAAGAAACAAGACTAGTTTACTCGGTGTGGATATGAATTTTGTCATATTTTACTTCTTGCTTACGAATTGCGATTGGACAAAAAGCATTCGTTTTGGTATAGAGGTATGCAGTGTGGACTTAATAACCTCTATAAATTCAGCGTCAAGATATTTTACTTCGTATCATATTGTAGATACGTATACGAACAGAAATAACGTATGGTCAAAGTCGAAAAACATTCGTTATAATTATTTTCTCTGGAATTATCAAAAAACCTAACGTCTAATATTATATTATTATTACGGAAATAGTCGAGAAACAAGACTACAGAAGCATCGAAGGGTGGATAATCAAAGATTGATGCCAACGTCTGCCGTGCTTAGTGCAATATCAGTCAGACTTGGGTGATCGATCGGAACATCCGTACCATAGACAGATCGTCTAAAAATCTCCAAGGTTATGACGTTACGCGAAGAAAAAGCGAAATGAAGAGAAGGCGTGTTTTCTGTGTTCGTCCTGACAACCCTTATTTTGTCCTGTATAGTGGAACAAAATTTGTAGTTGTTCGAAGCAAATCGATAAATCCGCTTATTACTTTCTCATTTTTGCGATAAGAACAGTCAACGAATAACGAAGCCGAAATGCAGCTGCATCGATGCATTAGCCAACGCGTTGATTAATTAAAACGTCGGCTTCGAATAATCGATTTCTCGGAGAAGAGTAGCAAACATATTCCGCGATAATTAAAATCCAACCGATATCGTTGTTAATGCTCTTCTTTTTTGTTACGGTCCAGAGCAGAGACCGTTTCGCATTATTCCATGCTATATTTATTCAACGATAAACTGAGTACAATATTTGAGCGGATTTCACACGAAATTGCGATAAGTTTAATTATATGCAAAATTCTTTCTCTCAGGATGAGTTTTGACTATCCCAGTACCATAATAGATTAATGATCTTCTGCCGATATTCCAGCATCTCTTGATCTCTATTATATCGTATCGAGTTGGCTGAACCTATCTGAAGTTTAATTAGACTTTGAATCTCTGCTCATATCGGCTCATGACCGGGTTCCTACGCGATCCAGCTTGCGATGTGATCGCAAATTGATTACTTTTTGCCCACCTGATTGTCGTTACCGGTCAACGATAATCGCTAATTAAAGGTTTAACGCAATGATATATGAATCGAAAACCCCTTTGTACTCGCGTTCAAATATTCTCGATTACGATGTTTACGAAGGCAGATAGATATACTTTGCATATAGAGACACAAATTAGCGGAAAATACGTTAGAGGGGCTAAACATTTGTGGGAAAAGTCACTTTATTAAAAGGAGATTGTTAAGAGAAAAAATAATTTTAGTGGTAGATGTAATTGAATGGTGGAAAAGCAAACAGGAAAGCTCTTAAGATTTAATC
The DNA here is from genome assembly GCF_041682495.2 of Bombus fervidus. Taxonomy (NCBI): domain Eukaryota; kingdom Metazoa; phylum Arthropoda; class Insecta; order Hymenoptera; family Apidae; genus Bombus; species Bombus fervidus. The sequence goes on along the minus strand of NC_091521.1, from coordinate 14,388,606 downwards.
AGGATCGCTCGATCTCTACGAGGACTGACCTTCCGCTTAGCTTTCCGTCTGCTTGGGCTTTCGAAAAGTGCGCAGCCCCTTCAGGCAGCAGCTGATTGCTTCTGGTCATTACGTTGCGTTCGCTGGATCGTCACCAATCAGAAGTTTAATTAAACGGGAAACTCTGCAGGAACCCTTTGGGCGATACATCACGCGGTTTCGGCGCATAAGAGAGCTGATAACACGAGGAACTAATATTACTACTTGCCTATAATTCGTGCTTCTATATATTAGCTTGGTCATAATTTTCACGGTTTGCGTGTAGGTACGTCATGATTCATTTATAACCAGTGCTTTACCGTTTAATCCACACTGCCAGACATATATGCACGACGGAGATGAAAATAGTCGCTCGAAGGTACCCCTTGATCGATATTTCCCCGCAATATTAATCTGTGAATATACAAAGAGCGTTGTTATTTGGAAGATCCTTAAGAGAATTGCTTTGGGGTTACACCCTCAAACTGTTGTCGATATCGTGCTCGGATTTGAACGAGATCGTCGACGCTAATAACACCGTGAAAATTAATCCTAGTTATAGTCTTCGGCATCGTAATCGTGGCAACGATTTATGAAATACTTGGTAAACGTTACACCTCGACAGACGATGCGGTTAAATACTCCACTTAATTATTATGTGTGTAGATAGATACGCGTTTAAGAGGGAAAACTATTCGTAAGATAGAACGTTTACGTTTCACAAACACGTTGTTCGTTTGAAAGAAAACCGGTCGAGTGAATTTCTCACTTTTAATTTTCTGTATTGTTAGAAAATTCAATGGAGGATTAGTTAGAGTATGCAATTAAATCAAACATTTATTGATACTGTTTTGGTAACCCTAGAGGGATTTCGATAGAAACTCACTGTGTACACGAAATACACATTCACGGGTGACACGTTCGAAGTGCTTTCACCTTGCGTCCTATAGAATTACAAAGGCTTTGATCCCTGACTTCAACATAGTGCTTACTGCTGCTAGTAGGATTACCGCAACCGCTGTGGACGAGCCACTAATAACGCGAGTCGCTCGAATGCATTAAAACTCTGAGATATCGCGCAGTTTGGTCGCACTTTGTCGATATATCTCACTATCCGAGATTGACAAAACCATGACAGTTTAAACGAGTGTTACTCGCCAAATTAATACGACGTAGACGCTAAACGAAAGAAACCGTCGCGTTTCACGTTTAATCAACGCCCAAGGACCGACTCTGGCAAGAAAATCTATCGATATCTCGAGAATAGAAGCAGGATTGCAATCTACTATCGACAAAGCATCCTTCTAATTGCAAATCAGCGATACCTAACGACTTCCTCGCGGGCGTTTCCACTTAATTAAACGTGAAGTCGAGAATCTTTCGCTCACCATTGATAGACATTGGTTTTGCTATGGAATAAGCAAAAAATTATAATTTTCTGCTAGCGAAAACAAATCCAATTAAGACGGTAGTTTAATCGGACAAGAAAAAGACGGTTTATCGTGTTAGAAAAAAAATGCAATTTCATTGTTGTCGAAATCTGTACGGGATAAGAGATCGAAGAGCAAGCGCTATTCGCGTCGTTAACGACTCGTGCTGAAAACTTGTTACTCTCGATGAACGCATAATGGCCAATCCACGTCACATGTGTTGTCCAGCTGGTAGCATGGTTCGAGGATTAGTTAGGCGCCAGCAAATTGACATACGTGTGTTCGGTAATGTGTGCACCTCGCCACGAAACGTGCGAACGACATTGTCCGCTGACGAGGAACTCGATTGTGCTCGATCAACAGGTTTAAGATCGCAGCTAGGAGTGAGAGAAAGTGTCGCGCTTGGCTGCGCAACCGTGATAAGTGCAAGTAAATTGGTATCTTGAACTTTGATTTACGCGTCGACGCGACATCTACCTATACACGTTCTCCCTTGACAACTTGTTAACGCGTTAATCTCTGATCGTGACACGTCACATTTGCACCGAGTCGCCGTGCCTCCACCGATGCTTCTGAATCGCGTATTATCACTCGTGCTATCAGAAACCAACGGAAACCAACGGCGGACGTTCCACGGACTGTCATAGATTTCTCTTGCGCGAATATTAGCGGTTGTTTAAATAAAAGCGATTTCACTGTGTTTAAATAACGAAACGATACATCGCATAATCTTGTAATCCACTTGCATAAACTTCGATCTGTCAACGAAAGTGTTTGCAAATAATTTTTAGAACCATTGGGGATTTATTAACTGGATCGCGACTCTTTCATATAAATAAAATTTCTTTTACTCGTGTTATAGATAGGAACAGTGCCTAATTTATCTTTTTATACGACGTAGCGGTAATTAGGTAGCGGAGAATGAAGATTGATTAACTGTACGCTTAGTAACGTTGTTAGAATCTCGATGTTTTTATATCGTATACCCTCGCAAGCATCGGTTGTGTTTTTGTATCGAGTTTTTGGTTGTTTGTTGGCTGCGTTGGCTGCAAGTGATATATTTCGAAAGACAATCGTCGGAAATGCATCGAAAATGCATCGAAAATACGTCGGAAATGCATAGTACCAGTTCGGTATTCTCGACGCGTAATTGCCTTCGAACGTATCTACGGAAAAGGGAATAAGGAGGAATCGTTGGCAGACACCGACCACTTCCGTATTTTAATAATAGAAAGACGGTAGCGTGGATGCAAATGAAACGGTATCCTGGCACATTGGCCCTTAATAGCCCGCATTTTTAACGTTTCATTGCCTTGCTGTGCTTGGCGAGTCACGCTCTGGAAACGCCTGACACAACCGCAATAACGCGAAAAGAATGGTTGGAATTGCGTTTCCTTATCATTACCCGTTTTAACCTTCCTTGGCTAACTGTTTCCCAGAAAAAATGAGTCGGTAAAATTCCGTTTGTCGTACGACTTCGCGGATAGCCGGTCGCGAGAACCAAGCGCTCCGGTTAAATGAGAAATTTTACTAAGAATTTTAATTGAGTCAGCCGACAGCCTGGCCCTTTAACGTTGTTTCACCTCTGTTTCCTTTTACTTTTCTGACTTCTAACAACTATGAAATCTTATACAATCGTTGCTCCTAAATTGGATTTTATCAGTTATGTGTACGTAACGCTTCAACGGAATCGACCGAAGAATTAAAAAATATGCACCGTGCGCGTAGAAATAAATAATACAGCAAGTCCGATAAAGAATAAAATTGATAATAATAAAGTTGATGATATACGTCTTCTTGTTTCGGATTTCATATATCGTGAGAAAGAATTCAAGCATGGATGCGATATGAAGTCGGTGAAGAAGCTGGAGGCAATAGAACGGTACGCTGTCACCGGACCGCACCGCAACGAGGGAATCTGTTCCTCTCGAACTTGGTGCATTCATTTAATCGTGAAACAGCCGACGGTACCAGTTGTCTCGCGCATCGGCTTGACCTAGATCGGATGTCTACCGCAATTTGCACTCAATACGCTTTACCGAAGCTTTCCGGAGTATGAAAGCAGAAGAAGTGGCTTCGAAGGAATCCGCCTAGTCATCGTTTCTCTTTCACGTCCTAGGCGCCCTGTCAATTACGCTGTTCATTCGTCCACGAAGGGTTAGAGTCTTAGAATTCCTCTCGATTTCAGAACTCTATCCATTCATCGAACCATTCGAACGAAAATATTTTAGCCAATCCTTTCCCTTTGACATTTATTCCGACGTGTAATTTATATCAGACAGATAACCAAACTATTACAATTTTACTAGTCGAACTCGTATGTACATAGTCTCGCGAATTATTTAAATCGTAGCACCAACATTGTCGTTGTTCTAACTTGCTTTTAACCTCGTGGATTTTAACCCACCATATATATTCCGTAGGAACTTTTAATAAAGAAGGAACATATATTCGTACAAAATTTAAGGATCTGTTCTCGGAGCGATCCACCCAAGATGCTCCGTGCGTTACTAAAATTTTCACGAAATTTCGTGGAAAATCCTCGCGGGGAATGAAACTCGTTTCTTCTGATTAAAAGATTAATCTACAGTGTGCGACACGGTCGAAAGAATTTGAAATAAATAAATGGTGTATTTATTGCATCGGAAGAACGATTACAAGGCGCGATAAAATTTTCTCGTTTAGACAAAAGAACGAGGAAATATTGAAACACCGTTTTTCCATTTAACCACATTTATTTGATCATATTCTAAATTTTATCACGGTTATGATCCTTTTATCTTCATCCGCATACCATATTATCCTCTAGAATGGATCAAATAAAAAGACCCTGCTTTTAAGATATACGTATAGCGGCAACGTGGCTGATATACATTAGTCCGTTTTTCCGCGTTTCCGCAAGAAATAAAAGCATTTAATATCCTTCCACTCTGAAAACCATCGAAATGGTTGGATATAAACGTTTTCGTTTATCCGTATTCTTCGTTCGCCATACCTGTTCGTTTCGCTTGGCCAAACTTCATCCTATTTTGTTTTTTTTCTTTTTTTTTTTCGAGGAACAGGATAAGAAAAAAATATGCTTGAATGATACGAAGCTACCCATCTTTGCTGCAACGATGCATTGTTCATCGCCATCGTACGTTCATCTAGCAATTTCGCGTCAAAGATTTTGTTCGCGAGACGAAACGGCTCGAGCAAGAGAATCCGCGTATCTGTGTCAAAGAGAGATTTTTCTTTGAAGCAGGAAGTTCGGTCTTGTTTTCTTGTCTTTGTTTTTCGAATGAAGCACGTAGAAGCACTTCAATTAGCGTCGATAGTAGCACTTGTATCGGACTGCGAGAATATAATTGTTACGGACAAAGGATTAATTTGAAGTTAAGATACGTGTTGTAATTGGTCTTCGGCAGTTGAAACGATCCTATATCGAATCGCAAGGAATAACGATGCATAGAGCAAATACGAATAACGCACGGTGTTTGTGTAGACCAAATGATCGTTTGATGCAGAGACGCCGACTTATGTACGTCGCTATAATCGAATATATTTATATTTGCCATGGGGACATTATTGCGCTTGAACGTGTTGTATCCGATGCTTATAATGTTTTTAAATGCTGACCGAACTGCTTACAAAGCGAATTAATTAGCAGTCGACAATAACGAACAACAAGCACGTTATCGCTTTGTACATTGTTGTTATATCGTTGGTTCTTATTTGAAGCGTACTCGTTTGTAAAATATTACCATTTATGTTGCCGACGTTAGATGAGAAAAATACTTTTTGCTCGTAAAGCCGATGGTTTATGCGTAAAAGTATTCAGCAATTTTTACCGGCAACGAGAAAAGTGTGGAGAGAAAAGATTTCTTTGGAATGCTAGCCAACTTCCGGTTGGCTTCGTTTCGTGAAAGCAGAATCTTTTATGTACTTCACCTGAACGGTCATACGGTCTGTACGTCAACTATCTGGCATCGATCGGTATACTTTGTCGTGTGGAATAACTTAAAATCAACTTGGGTAGTTCTGATAAACGCAAACATTATCTTGCGACGTAACAAAGACGAAATTCTTACTCTGATCTTTCGTTCAGTGACTCGACCTTTGAAGAACGTCCATAAGAACCGAAATACGCTCGAACATAGCATGTTGCTTTCCTGATTTCCAACGAAATCGCAATTCCACTGACGGCTCTCTGTAGCTTGTCTCGTCGAGGCAACACACACGATTCGTCAAAGAGACGGCCAAACGTAAATCGTAATGAGACATCGACACACTGTGGTTACTAGCAAACGACAGTGGTACTTGACTCGTGTCCTGATATACTTCGAATAAAGCAGAATAAAGCGTCACGAACATTAATCGACGCGCATAAACATAATAGAGGATTTTCAATTTGTAAATTGAAAACGGCAAAACTAGGACGGAAAGGAAGAAATTCAATCGTTCAAGTGTAAAAGACCAAACGCTGACAGCGCGGAGCACAGAGGTCTTGCAGTAGAACTTGTTATTTTTCTGATCAACCGTTCCCTTTTCGATGACGTTGACATTTTCTTATTTTCTCATTGCATCAAAGTAGCTTCTGTAAACATCCACGGACGAATACGTGTATATCCTTTACACTCGCGTCTCGCTTCTTTTTCGTTTGTCCATGTTTTCCGGTCTACCTGTTAGATGCAGCGAATCTAGGAAATCAAGGCTTTTGATGTTTGACTTCAAACACGTCGCTCGAAGAAGCTCCGCCGAATTATACTTCTGTTTGATACGTTGCCACTCGTTGCGCTTGACTACGAATAATCGAAGTCGATAATCAAACTGACGCTGATTAGCACCGGTGATCTCGTTTCGAAGTACAGGTCGAGTAAATCGTCGAAGCGTTTGTTAAATAATTCGAGAGCAGCGGATTCGGAAGATTAGCGCAATGGCAGTTTGAGAGACGCGAGCTCGTTGTTCGAGCCCGCGAAGGTATTTGGAGCTGGAACAAACAGCCCAATAAAGGAATTAAACAGCGCTATTAAACGAACGAGACAACCAGCATCTCAAGTAGGGAGGAAAAACTGTCGGAGATCGAGGCATTTAAAGTAGATCCGATGGGATTCAATCCAAGCACCGAATCTCCCAGGGGGTTAAGAATCCAAATAAATCCTGGCTCGAACGGAATAAGCGGATTATTCGACCCTAGTGTCGTCCAGCGACGCGACGCCAGGCTTCGTGCTGACGAAAAGGAAGCCGTTCAGTGGCGTCTTCGAAAATGTAAGGAAGCCACCGTAACCAGGATTGATCGATAATATTAAACGCGAATCTATTAATAATTGGTTACGCGTTACTGAAGTCGAAGCGTTATTAGAACAAAATTGCTATTCACAGGAAGGTAAGATCGGTTGTGCCAATTAGAGCACGATTAGTCGGTTGTATGATCGGATGATCCTTACGATCATCTGATGAAGTTTCTAATAGCGATTAAATAGAAAAGAGAAACGTCGTTCCTGTCTTGGAGTATAGAAGCAGCAAAGTCGTCAGAAGCTGGTGACAAACAGTTCCGTTACAGCGGTTTCGTACGTGAAAGGTCGCGAAGCGGAGACGAAGAGAGGGCCAGGCTGACCATGTTCGAGCGAAATTCACCAACGTGTACGCACGTATCGCACACGCACGCGATGTCCAACGTAACTGGCAGATTCACATCTGTTTACGAGCGTCGTGTATAAACAGAATGTGCATTGCCATGGTATAAAAGGCTAGAAAATACGTTGGAAAGTTGCAGTTCTCACTTGACCGCTTTATATACCATGAGATACGAGGGAGACACGAGGATCAAGGTACGGTATCGACGAAGAAATCGAATCGTGAATCGGAGAAAAGCGGGACACGAGAAATCAAGCAGGAGCAAACGATCAGAGACAAGAAAAATACCGGAGCGAGAGAGAGAGAGAGGGAGAGAGAGGGTTCTAGTCGGAATTTATTTTCGAAAGTACGTGCAAAGGAAAATTTGAGAAAACCGAGCTCGAGAGAAGACGACCTTCCTAGAGATCGTTTCGATTCGTCTCATTACTTTATAAAAATATACTTAGTTCGTATATACATAAATGAGCATATTTCTCGATAAGAAAAAGCGTCGTGCGAGACAAGCGAAGATATTACAAAACACGGTATCATGATTTCGAGAGTCGTATAATCGTGTCGCATATGGAATACCGGACTGGACTGCTTATTATTCCGGGTTTGTGTCGAGTAATTAAAACCAACTGGCATTCTTTATACCGTGATTCTGCTCGTTCGTGTTTGACACGCTTCAACGCTTGTTACAACATTACGAATGAGATGTAATTGAAAGCTGCGAGTAACCGTGCTAAAAATTATATTAGATGGCGTTTTTTCTTTTTTTGCGTCTCATTTCATTTTTACCTCCGTTTGTTCGATAATCTTATCGATATTTTGCGGCGAAGGGTATTCGGTAATTTTATTTGTCATGATGAACAAACAAGCAAAGCGAAACGCGTACAAACGAAACGAAGAGAATCGAATTTCAATCCACGATGAAACGCGAAACTTTTATTGGCTTGTATAATCGACGAGTCGAGACTGTTTTCGACACGGTAGTCAACGTTTGTGCGTTGACAATCGACGTAGTAATTGAAAATGGGACGTCTCAGATCGACGTTTTCGTCTCTCCTCTCTTTTTCGCTCTCTTTGTGCATCTGTCTCTGAGATTCAATTGATCGTTATAAGTGCAGCATGTATTCGATTGCTTTCATCATGGTGCAACCCGCTTCGACACGATTTTATACACAGCTCACAATTAAGGATTCGAATCGTACCTCGTTCCTGGCAATATCGAATTCCTCGCAATCGTACGATTTAAATTCGTTTTCCGCGATTTACCATAGCGACTGGTTTTTCATTTGCAACGCGATCAATATCTTCAAATTAGTTGAATCTGCGACGCGTGAATAGTCATACGAAAATTGTAAAAAAATAAAAGAGATCGATGGCAGAATCGCGTACCAATCCCGTGGTCGTTGAAAAATCGACCCGTTAAACGTCACCTTTTCCCACGTCGATCACGCGTAAATCTTCCAACGACTGATGTACCAGATCCGATCGAAGAAAAACGTCAGGTTACAAGGTACTTTCGAAGGTGACTTTTTGTGCCACAGGTCAGTATCGCCTTGACCATCACGTTGGCGCTCGGCCATCGATCACGAGCCGGCGTGATATCCCTGGAAGCGGAGGCTTTACACGGACAACAGGATCCAGTGCAGCACAGTTCACTGGCCAACTCGTATCTGCAGTTTCACGGGCCCGTCGAGGGGCCAGTGTTTGAGGTGAAAGTACCGTACGCGGAGAATCACGAGGACAGCTCGAACAATTTGCACGGACACGAGCAACAGGAACACGGTTACGAGTTTGACTATGTCGCGCATCCGAAGTACGACTTCTCGTACGGCGTCGAGGATCATCAGACTGGCGATTTCCATGCTCAGAAAGAAACGCGAGATGGTGAGAGAGAGAGAGAGAGAGAGAGAGAGAGAAGCAACCGTTCGAGATTCGATATTCCTTTTTTCGTCTTCTTCGCGAGCGAGTTTGTTCATGCGAGTTATGACACGAGAACTCAAATACGATTAATAGAAGCGGAGGTAATTCGATCGCGAGAGTAATTTTCTCGTGTATGCGTCATGAATATGTGGGAAGGATACGAATACCGGATAAATAAGTAAGGAGGACAGGCTCCGCGCGGTTTGGCTCGCGATCTCTACTGTATCCGCGTGGTCGAGTTATTCCTCGGCGTTGTTATGCTAATAGAGTTATTTCAGGCGAAATTTCTCTGGCATTCAATTACGTTTCGTTACAAGTTCAACAATTGGTTTCGCGGTTTCCGTTCATCCGCGGCCGTTCCTTTCCGCAGGAAGCAGCGTGTCCGGCCAGTACAGCGTGAAGGAACCAGGTGGTAGCGTTCGAGTGGTCAGCTACCGCGCCGACAAGGATGGATTTCACGCCGTGGTGCACACTTCCGGCAAGAACGACCACTCGGCTGATATCTACGTAGGTCAAGGCCAACTTCGAGTTCACGATCACCAAACTGCGGCGCAACAGGAACAAGACGTCCAAGATTACGTCGCCTCGTACACCACCAACGAGGGATATTGATCCTTTCGTGATCGATCGATCGTTTATCGTTTTGTACCTGTTTGTTACGCTTCGTTGTTTCATATTTTCACTGTACCAAAGGCTTTCATCGTTGATTATCATCCTGAAGATTGCCGCGGAGAACGTTTATATTGTAAATATAGAACATTCCTTTTAATAAAACACCACCGTATCAGAGTGGAACTGTTTGAAACCAACTCTCTTCGCGTTTAATCCGCGCGTCACGGTATGCTCCATCAGGCATCACTTATCCTGACATAAAATACAAGATGTCAAATGGATAAAGCGTTACGTAATTATTTGCGATCGAAAGGAAGGATAGTCGTCACGAAAGGAGGTCGATCGCCGATGAAGCGCAACTCGGCTACACCCGAGCACAGTCATACGCGGCACGTCGTTAAGGCGCGTCTCGTCTGATCAATTTGATACCAACGGAACGTCGTTATCGCGAGTGGATAAAGACAAAAGGAGAAAAGGAGCGAAATGGGGCGAGGGTGGTAGGACGGCCTGAGCGAATAACAGCAGAGAAGATAAAAGGAAGGCTCGTCCGCGCGCTAACAATGCCTCGAATGCATGCCGACAGAGGCGGAGGAGAGTGGAAACAAAAAGAACAACGAACAGGCCGGCGAGTAGATAAGGGCTGGTAAGAGGCCGGTGCCGCGCTATGTCACCTTCTTTTGCGACCATGTTACATCGTTAAATCGCTAACGATCGAATTAACTCCGAACTTTTGCGATCACTGAAATATTTGGCACGGACGTCGAGTCAAGTCGAAGACGCGAAAGAATCAAATCTTTGCGCGTAATCGCCCGGATGACGTTAGAGTCGCGTTAACAACCGTACAGACAGTCATATGGATTACGAGGTAAATTGGATAATTCGATAACGTGGTTGTTTCTTGCGGAACTAGGCAGCTACTAATTACCCACAGTATCGTCGTAGCGCGATCATCCGATGAGCCGCTGCCGGTGATCGAACATCGTCACACGATTTCGCCACGATGGCGCGCCAAATACCAACTTCCTTTAACGTTGCATCGTGTTAACAAATTGCGAGAGTGGGAACGGAGAAGAGGAGACGCTCGCGTGTCGTTCCTTCGCAGCACCGATGCGGTTAATGAAGTGTCAATGTACTACGGAGCTCTCTCTTGCTCAACGGCAAACGTTATCTCCGGACCGAAAACTACGACGTCGTTCGCTCGCTTTGTTAGAGTCTGATTATTGCCTTAGATTTGAGCAAACTTTAGGACAATATATCGTAATTTTAACAAGACCCAGATCCCAATGATCAGTTGAAAATAGTGGTTCCTGATCGACGGCAATTTGGATCTGCTTTGATGAAATCGCTCGATCTAGGAGTTTGGACAAATTTTGATTCGTACCGCGTAGTCTACATCCGATTGGTAATGCTACATTGTAAATTACTATTTCTAGCCGACAAATCAATTTGACGCGATAAAGCAAGAAAGAAGAGGGTTCGAACTAGAGTAAATTTGCTAACTTTCCGCTATGAAGCTAGTGTAAATTTGCTAACTTTTCACCAAAATCAACGAAACGGATCCACGTAAATCTCTATAATTTTTGAAAAGTAAATATATGTACTTACATAGTATTCCCACACCGTGTATGTAAGTAGATAGTTCCGAATTTCCTCTCCGACGGTATCCGGTTATCGACGATAATCGTTATCCTGGAATACATCTGCCGACTAAGTTCTGGTAGATTCCAATTGAAACATCGGGTAACATTTGTACGATTCGACATATATATATATATATATATATATATATATATGTATCGAGAATTTTTCAAACCGACACACGTGGAGTCGTTTTGTTGCAGAGTTCATTATTCCGTGTCATTGTTCCGAATAAAATTCGTGGCCGGTCGAATCGATAATCGTGCACACCAGTCGCGTGAAGCGCTTTCATGTTTGCAGAACCTCGATTAACGTAAGGCTCGTTTTTTTTCACGTGGTTCGCTAGCAAACTAACGAAAACAATGTGCGATCTGTTGAGTATCTTGAATTTACATTCGCGAACGAGATTACGCAGGGCGACAATGGCAAATTCGCGGTGATTTTCGGCGATAACGGTGCCAATATTCCAACGTAAATATTCGCCATGGCAAAACATGGTCGCCTCATGTTTCCGTAATAAATTTGACGACGCGCCACGGTGTGTTTAATCGCAGAGGAGGAATATGGGTCAGCAGGAAGGCGATGCGACTGCCTGAAAAATCGTATAAATATATTATTCATAACCTTTCCATTGGCTCGGTTTATATGCTCACTGATCGAACCGTGAAGTTAATCGAGAAACATTGTGAGCCCTGTGCGACATACATTGCGTACGTTCTAGATTGTTCGCTACCAGAAAATAATTAATAAGAAAATCGAGTATTATTACGACTACTGACGACCGATAATTCTGGTATATTCATCGCGTAGAACCCAACGAATACACGACTCTGCAATTTATTATTACATTTGTATAAATCTAGTAAATATGTTAGCTTGCCAAATTTCCATTTGTTTAACGTTCGGGGATTGAAATAAATAATCTTTTACATTGTGAGGGTAGGTATACATTCGATTCTCTCTTTCAGACAATTTAACGCGTTTTAGAGAAAATTTACAATCCTATTTTTATATGATCTAGTTTAAATTAACACGACTCAAACGTCACTCTTAACAAAAATTCTATTTGAATTGAACTGCTTGTACTCGAAGCTTTCTTTTACATTTCAATTTTGAAGTATACTTTTCTGGAATCTAGTTATCGACTGTCTCTTTTTCCTTTTATTTTATTCTCTATTTTTGAATCAATTATATACAATCTGATCTACGTAATTTTGCAAGTGATAAATAAAAGATTAATTAAATACCAAACTAAGATCTTGATATAATACGTTTCGTAATTCGAAAATGGCTTGATAATTGTACCGGGTTTTCACCTTTAAATCCAATCTTCTGTTTCTTTCACGTGCAGTGTATTTTCCTTACACGGTTCTCTATGCACGATATTTTCAAGTATTTCGCGTGAAAACAGAACCAAGTGCACGAATAGTTTTTCCATTACGCGAACGAATATTCTCATTTTCGATTGATCGATGCTCTAGAATTACCAGCGAGAAAGAAAATTGAAATAAGGTGACACGCGAGTCGATGGCTCGTAACCGAAGCCGAGGTTAGAGGGCAAGCGGAACGCCGCGATGTGGACACCGGTCTCCCATTTCGACGCTGTAATTATAATGAATCAGTCAGCAAATGGACAGCGCGGTAGGAACGCGAGCGGATAATCAATAGGTTTGCCATTGGAAGCATAGAATGGCGGGACGGTCGTACGGCTGAGTGGTGTATTTCAATCGACCGGAAACGTTAGGAAGCCGTGGTCTGTGGCAATTTTGCGTTTCGTCCACCGTGCCCACCGGTGACACTGTTAATTTGTTAACTGTTAATTTGTTCGGGCCGTGGCCAATCACATTTCGTCGAAGTGGTTGCAAAAACTTTGGCTCGCTGTAACGGTCGGTCTTTGTCATTCCGTACGATAACGGCAATTATTTTTGGCCGGCTTGTTTCTGGTTCGTTTGCTTGACCAGTGACGAATGAATTTACTGTTGGCGATGCGATTGCCTTCTGCACTACTATGCCGCAGAAGTAACACGTTAATTCCACTGCTATCGCGTGCGACTAGTTACGTTTAGTTCCGGAGTTTGTTCGAAAGTAAGTACCGTTTGCATTGCTGATATTGCATCGGAATGCACGGAACTGGATTGTGTACCTACCACGAACCAGGGTTCGGTAACAACGAGCTTTGCAAAAACACGCTGTCGAAACGGAATAGGATGAATTTTACTCACAATTTCACGGTATTACTCGCTTTGAACCAGCATCTCCGTTTCCGGGTGCAAGTTGCATACATTTTTAAAGCGAAGTCTCAAAGGCAAGCAGCTTGTTGTTTTTTTGTTCACTAGAAAATATTGAAGCGTACGAAGTAGCTGCGGGTTGTAATTAAAGGAAAAGAACCGCAAAACAGCAAAAACAACGACGCGAATACGAGTAAGAAGACGACAGCGTGATGTCGCTTCTCTCTGTCAAAATGAGAATAATGATGAATGTAGCCCGCAGTCACATCGAAAAGAACATAGCTCTGGCGACTAATCGCAACTTTCTCTCACGACAGAAAAGACACCAAAGAGGATGGATTTCAAATGTCAGACGCTGAAAGCATCCCTCCTTCACTCGATCCAACCCAGAGGGCAACAACGTCGTCAATCTTTCGAGCTCTGCCTACTAAGCTCCTTATAATGGAAGACGAATGTTATTTTTGGACCTGACGATCAAATACGTTGATATGACTATGCTATTTGACAAATGTTGAGTGCAGGCACCGATCTTGATTGTAAGTTAAAAAGAATAGGTAAAAGGTAAGAAGTAAGTGTTGTACCTACGGTTCGTAGCATGTGCTATAATCTCCAGTCAAATACGTAATTCCTGAGGCACACGTAATCCAATAGTGTGCAGTAGGATCGACTTTGGAGCACCCATGGAATTTATTTATGAAAAATGCATATGCGTCGACAACGAGAGTACCGCGAACCGAGTGTCGATGCAATAATATATTGTATACCGTACACCTTCCACTGGGGAACGAACACTGTGGAAGGAAAACGATGAGAGAGCAACCAGAAAGAAGTGGCGAGCAAAAAAGATAGAGAAGGAAAAAGGGATCACGGTATGACCTATATTTGGCCTACGGGTCGCAGGGTAGAGCTATTGATTCAGTTCGCTCTTAAACACAGCCTCCGTTTCATTTCGTTCCAACTCTTCTGCTATTTCGCGATTACCGTTCTCTTTGCCACTCTTTCTCTCTCTCTCTCTCTCTCTCTCCCTCTCTCTCTCTCACTCTTTCTTCATTCTCCTCAAGTTTATTTATTAAACGGCTTGTTGCGGCAATGTTGTACGTCGTGTATTTTCTTCGACATCGACGATGTCAGAACGTATACAGTTGTTGGTTTGGGAAGTCTAGTAAAAAGTAAAGTTACACGGAAGACAAAACCAATGAAAAATCTCTCGGTTTTAAACGATGCGCCGTTTAAACACCTTGCGATCGTCATGTTCTTAACTGGCTGAAACTGTACGAATTTAGTCGGCAACTTGGCAAACAGCACAAGTGTACTGTTTATAGTCATTAAAAGGTAGCGGTGATAAAAAGGTTAAGGTCTTTAGAGTTGTATATTATTTCGTAAAATAACGGGCTTTCGCCTTTTACGTTTTTCTCGTTTTATGTGACTAACATACATAGGAATTGTAACGAATCAGTTAAGACTTTTATACCGAACGAATGTCAGAATGGTAAACACTTTGTCGGCACTTTTCGCATTTCAAATTATATCGTTGAAACGACTCTACTGCATTTCATTTAGTTAAACTTAGAAACTCCTCGGTGCGGCATTATTCTCGCTTCATGTTAACGTTAATGAATATTTTGAACGTAGCTTAAATTACTTGGAAACTTGAAAATCAAATTCGTGAATAATACAATATATAATTTTCCTCCTTTGTTTGTGACATAGAAAACGGTGTCCGGCCTCGAAGTTAAGGAGCAATTGCCAAATAAATCCAAGAAAATCACTTAACATCCCCTTGTATCCTTGGTGGATTATTGAAGGATTTGGCAGCGAGCATAGTTGAACGTGGCGCGTGACGACGCATATTCATCGACATTTCTATCGCTTTCTGTCCTTTACTTCTCACCGCTTTCTTTCATCTAATCTTCTTGCGTCGTCTTATGGCCAGTTTTTACGTTTCTCTATCGAGAACCGCCCCAGAGTTTGTTTTTGGACACGCGTCGAGTTGCGAACACTTGTTGTTGAGAGGGCACCCTTGCGAAACTTTTTCTTCGGATATTTTACGGTCGAACACTTTCTCTTCACGTAAAGGAAACTAAAAGTAAGGTTCAATGCCTGGAGGGCGGAACGACGACTGACTGGAAATTTGTTCATGCCTAGGAATAATTTTCCTCTTTAGAAACACCCCTAGACAGAAATTCTTAACTTCTTTTGGCAACTAACGCTACAAGGTATATGGTGATATATCAATTTCATAGAAATTTATATTTAGATATTAAATATTGTTATTTTTAATTCGATATAAATTTACAATCATAGATATCGAATTTCAGAGCCTGGTCCGTGTATATTCGAGCAAATTCGATTCGAGTCAAGTTTGTTTATCCAGCAATGCCGAAAACAAGCTAATATCTCATGTTCTCGACTAATGAAATAAAAAATAACAAGTGTGTTTGCGCTTCGTTATAACAATATAACGTGGAAAATGCTATAATGCTCGAGCGGGATCGCGCTAGTGTATCGTCGTTACAAAGGATAACCGGCGAAGAGGATACACGGTGCATATCAGTACGAGTATACAGTGCACAGAGCGACGAAGCAACGCACGAATGCGTCGAGAAAATTGGGAATCGTTATTGTTGCGAATAACGCAACATCTCACGTTCGCGGAATCGGACTGAAAATAATAGTCGTAGAAAGAAAAACCGAAATCGGCGACGCGGCGCGCAGTATTCGTCTTTTCGACTTGGAAATCGGCCAACTTCTGTCTGGTCTAGATAGGTGAGCTAGCGAAGTATTCTCCTTTTTTCAGGAGCAATTGAATTTTTATATCTGCCGAGTGAGAAGTCAGCCGGTAAAAAATGTCGAATGACTCAGAAAGCGGAGTAGGGATAGAAGGTATAAGACGGAACGGAGACGCGTCATGCGTCTTGCACGCTTGACGTTTACGACAAAGATTTCTCTTCTTTTCTCTGCTTTCCTCTCGCCTTACTCGTATTCGCTGGTAACTACCTCGGTCTGCGTAAAAGAAACAAAGATGGAAATGTATTATAATAAAATCGGGAAGCGTAAAGTAGAAAGAGTCATAACGGGTAAAGAGGTTGGTTTCTCTTGTTTGCGTTTGCTTAATTAATTCCGCCTGTCTCGAGTATTTTTCATCGTATAAACAATTCACCGACCAAAGACTATTTACCGAACAGAAAAATGCGTCTTCCGGTGAGAAACTGCGAGTATTCGATGATAAAACGTGGACGTACAATGGATTTTGAAAAGGAAACGGGCACAGAAGCGACAATGTTAAAAGGTTGGTACAATGAGACGTATTAGTGGAATGTAAAAGTAACACCTGTCTGATAAAGAAGTGATCATTTGAAAAAGAATCTCGTGTCCCCTTTTTTCTTCGCTCATTCAGTTTTCATTCGTTTTCGCTTTACATTTGCCTTGCTTACCTAGTCGTATATTTTCCTGGAACAAGCGAACAATTATTGCGCGAAAGTCCATTTATCAAAGCGTCTCCGCACTTGGAGATATTACGGGAAAAATTTCGCTGCCTTAACCACGTATTACAATGTTTTTCGACACCTTACTTTTTATACTTGTACGATCGGACGTATCTCAGCGTTTTCTCGTATTTGCACCGATTAACAATTCGATAACCCTTCAGAAGATGTAATTGAGTTTACGGTACGGTCGATCGATTTTATTCGCCACAAGATGCAAGGCATCCTGAGAAACGCGACACTCGAACAACAATTTAAAAAAGAAGCATTCAAGCTTGATAGCTCGCTACTAGATTCGAGGGTTCTTTTCTTGAAATAAATGTTGTTCGCATCGAAAATCTCGGCGAAGTGCTGGCGCAAAGGAATTAAATCTCTCGTTTTACTTTCTTCAAACACGAAATCAGGTTCGAATCTGATGGTACGAAAGATCGAAGCGGCTCTCCACGATCCGACCGTCGCGTTGGTTGCATGAATTATTAATAGAGAGCGGCGCGTTTATTGCGGCAACAAAACCGGCTTAATTCTCCTCCTAGAGATGCGTCAAGTGGCGCGAAAATCCATGCAGCCCAGTGTGTTTTATAGTCCCGTCCCAGCGTAACTTTATCTTCACACTTACGTGCCGTAAAGCGGCAAGTCTTTGAGTTTGCGGCTGTGGCCAAAGTTTCTCTCGGAGTAAATAAATTAGAAACTTGCTAACGCACGACCAACAGATGCTCCTGCAGTTAAGTACCTGATGGCTGGGCTGATAATAGCACGAATGCTCGATCGTATCTGTTCGCAAATGAACTGTGCCTGCTCCGCGGGTATTCGATTGATCGCCGCGGTTAATAGGCGATCGTCGAGTTACGGTCATCCTTTGTCGAGAGACACGACGATCAATCGACGGCAACAACCTCTACCAGATTTCTAGCCGCGATACTATTTATTGATCGGAATAGAAATATACGGGAGACAGTCGTATCGCGTATTGTAACGTTTCGCGATTGCGGCGTTACGAAGTCAACGCGCTTCCCAAGTTGGCCGTACTATTTCAGCGGTGAAACCGCGAATAAAGGCAGAAGACCGAAAGCGGTCCCATAGACGAGCTCCGATCCGATATCGCGAATCCCTCGGCGAATATAGACGAGACGATGGTGTACATAGATTCGCACAGGGAGAAATGTATGCTGGTACAAGGATAAGGATTCCTATACGTTACATCGTGCCGCTCGTGTACACACGAACGCGCCTCTCAAACATACGGCTTGGCATTGTATTCAGCCGCATGCGGTGGAAGATTTGCGGAATTTCTAATCCGACAAACTAGTTGCTGGTATGGTTGACAGTAGTTTGAGCGATCCGGCAGGTTCACTGTGTCTCATTAGGAGACGTACACAACATGGACCAAGTTGAAGTAGGGAGACGAAACCAGCGACAGACACAAATTGGACCGTTCTGTATTGGGAATTGAAACCTCGTGCCGCATAACAAAGCCAATTTTGTCGCCAGGAAAGGCGCGACTGCGAAGGAATGATAAAAAGGGCGAAAGGGCTTGCGCAATTCATTCCCGGAATAGGGGTCGAAGAGGGAAAGGAAGTCGAAAGGGGAAAACGAAACGAGTACGACGTTGTTTCGCTTAGAGTTATGGCTGTCTGTCGTCTTCGCAATATCGCGTGATAAGTTAGAATCAAAAATTAATTTTGCTCGTGATCCGATCAAAAGTTTTACCACGATCAGCAGTGGGGCGTCAACTTTATAAATTCGCCATCTTTAAGGGGAAAGTTTGTGCACACAGAGCGAAGTTAAACAACCCGAGAGCACCATATAGAATCGATCGTATTGCAATTAATGCAGGGAAGTTCCTGCGCAATACGAATAACAATAATGCGGACAACGACGAAATAAGCACGGTGTAGGTCGGCGATACAATCGTTGATTTTGTAAAGCAAGCATCCCCTTGAAAAGTTATTCGCGAGTATACGCCTTTCGCTGACTTCCGTTTACTTTATCTCGAAACGATTGCCGGTTGGTCGGCAATTAATCAACAATTGTACGAGTTCGTACAACGATACTCGATTCTGCATACTTAAAGTAAATTCGAAAAGTAAAAACAGCGGAACGCAAAGGAATGGGTCGAACGATAGAATTTACGAAACGGGACAGCTTCCCCCGAGCGCGGATCGAATCGCGAATAAGATCGACCGACACGCTTCCCATTTCGAAATCCGAAATTCCCGGAAATTCTTACGCGTTCGCGTTACATTACGGGATTGAATCGTTCTTTGACCGCCTTTTCAAATGCTGCGCGTAGTTCGTTCATAAATTGTCTGTTCGACTGGCAAAGTACTATTGCGTACCGACCATTATTTTACGACGTTCCTATCTGTAATTTGACCGACCACAATTAATTATTCGATTTAAAGTGGTATCTGTTTCGCGATCTAGCCGTACAAAATTACTACCTCGAGCGTTCGTTTCCCCTGTAGAATTCGTTTTCGAAACGAGCCGGACGCTTATGTAATTCCGTGTCGGCCATCACGGAAACGAAGTTAAATCTTTCTTTCCCGAGCGGTTTGCATCTCGGGCTATATTACGAGATAACGATCGCGCGCCGTTTATTACACGGCCAGTGGCATTGCAAAATATCAGACTACGTGAAATATGGCACGCAATTGTTGTTCGCCGATAAGCAGGAATTAATTTGCCATGAAACATACTCGACGAATGAAAGACCAGAAATTTATCGAATCAATAATCGCGTCCGCGACGAGCTGCTTGATTTATAGTCGATTAATACTATCGTTTGCTCGATACGTGCTATTATCTTGAGTAAATAATTAGAAACATACGGCCACGATGCACTTTGTAGAGGCTTGGCATGCTTCTGTAATTTTAACTGCGATAAAAATAGATTATACGACATATGCAGACGCGATTACGCGAACGCGTATTTCGTAGCTATCTCGGGGGACAACGCCTCGTCAAAGTCGATGCACACCGCTCGAAACTTTCTCAACACGTTTTTATTATCCTAACTAATTCTATTTCAGGCTATTTCAGATTGTAAGTAGTATTACCGTACGATGTACGACGCGATAGAGACGCGTCGGATCGAGCGATGTCGAAACGATGTGAAGAATTTTCAAGGTGTTGAGGAAATTCGAGCGATTCGAAAGTTTACATAATCCTTTGTCGGATGTTCGGTTTGCGGAGGAAAACCAGGTTATACGGCGACACCGACGGGGCGTCGAACCACCCGATCGGTCAGAATATAAAGCACACTGGACGATAATAATTTGGCGCGGTACCAAAGTTGGGGATTCTGTTAGCCGGCCCGTACTGTCATCGTGGAAAAAATACGGTCACCAAACATACGAGGAAATCCGAACGTCGCGCCAGCCGCTATTCACCGCAACTTCCAGCTCCGTGTTTTCGCACTGAAGGTTGGATTTTTGTTCCCTCGTCCCTCCTTTCTTGAACGTCCGTGAATCGGCTTGTCCTGTCGAATAAAGACCACGGTACTATCGTTGCAACAAAAAATGGGGCGCAAGTGCATCCTGTCCGACTATTAGCAAATTTTTCATTTTTCGAAGCTTTCGCGGCCAAAGGATCGGAGGTGTTAAGCTTCCGAATAATTAATAAATTTGTCAGAATAAATATTTAATATTTAATGAAACGGCTAAGTGTACGTATGATCGAAGTAGAGAAGGATGGGTGGATGGAGCGGAGAACGGAGGAAAATCCGCGTAATCCTCGTAAGGATTGAAATAGTATGTATAGCTGCTCCCCATAGGGATGGAGGAGGACATTGGTTTACGGAAACGGATTTTCGTTATCGGCATAACGGCCCGGAATTCGACCTGCAGGGTTATCTTATTCGAGGTTGCAGAAGCCTCCAACTCTTGCGTTTCCATATCGCATAAAATGCGAGAGCATTACTTGGTTGGAATCCCGGGTAATAGACAGTAACGAAGATCAGTGGAACATTAACGGTGACTGGCAAAATATTTGAGGGTTTTCGCGAGCGAAAACTGTACGCGGTAACTCGGTACTCGATATCTTCCAAATAAAATCTTTGCCGCGATATATTCGTTTCGAAGTATGACACACGCACTCTGTGTATATTTTTTTGTAGAAACGTTTAGTACACGATATATATTTAAAAGTGATCACTTTTCGTTTGTTAGGAGAAAAAAGAAATTATTAAAAATTCACGCAAATATGTCATTTTTATACGATAATATTGCTTCATAGGAAAATATGGGTATACGTATAACGATAATCGTACTGTAACGTAAACAAATCCTGGGAAACATTCGCGATCAATAAAGTATTAATCTGCACGATGTAAAATGACTTTTGCAATTTTTTCTTTTTTTTATTTCGCTCGCAGCACTCTGCAAATTTCATACGAGCTGCATCGTTCGATTTGTCGCGTTATTTTTCCCAGTGCCGGTCTTATTTTTTCGTTTCACGCAGGACCAGATGCACGGTTTTAAACTGTTATAAAAATCCGCGTATTTCGCTTGTCATGACGCACGCATGCATATCTCGTGGTTACGAATGGGAATGTGAACATGCAAATATGGATCACAAATATCGAAGCATACCAACGCCAGTATTTAAATTTGACCTGACAATATTCGACATACCGTTACTAACTTTTTATATGGCGAATACATTAGCTGACATTTAAAGGGAAATTACTGGGCTATTACAGAAAGAGCAGCTTTCGAGCTAACGTGGAGGCTCAGTACTCATAAAAGCTACTACGTTCGATACTATAAAATGCGAATATATACCTAACAAAAGAATATTGGAACGAAAATTATGATCGCCGCGCAAGCTTCGTAAAACGTGCGCAGCTTTACCACGGCGTGTGACACGCTTATTCATGGCATTGCATAAACTGTATACGTTCGTAGCCGTAAAGAATGCGTCTAGTTCTACCGTAATCTACGGCAACGTTTCTCGTCGTTGCGAACAACTTTTCTGCCGGGCGGAAATGAAATCATGGCCTATTATGCGCATGGTAAAATACTCTTTCGTATTCACAACTGTTTCCTCGCTTTCAATTACTCTGTCCCGTAGTATAAAACGTTTCGCGTTTCAAAGGGAAACAAATTGCACGACGATGATCGCAACATCCGTGGCCGGTAGCATCAGAGATTTATACAACGTGTAGCTTCCTTCCTCGCCTCGAAACCTGTCTCGATTTCAGCGAACAAACATCTTTAATTTTCTTTCGCTAATGACGAAAAAGCGGAGCAACAGATCAACACGGTCCGTGCGAAAAGTTTGACATTTTTGCTCGAGTTGTCGGGAGCTTGATCTAAAGTCTGAGATAATATCGGTCGAGCTTCAAGGTGAAATTGGACTCCTGGGGTATGCCGGAGTAGATTCCAACGAACCGTCGCGGCATGATGGCACGCCCGCAATGTCTAATCAGTGCCAACTCAATTTCCTGGCGCGTCTATTGTCACTTGATTCCAGGCGCGTCTCATTGCCCTTTGTATGCGTGCGTGTGGTGGCGCCCTTTGTTAACGATGCACTCGAAACGCCTCGAATCGTTGGGCGCATACGTTGAAAGTTTTAAAATTTTGTAATCGCTGGAAATTGAAGTTTTACAAGAACTTGCAGACGTTCCTTCGTCTCGAATGTATCTCGATAAATCTCGAGTTCCTCCGCATGATCGATTTCTCTGATCTCGAACGCTCGAATTTCTCGAGAGCTATTCGAACTATCGATTTCCAAGGAACCATGTGTTTGAGATCCTTAAAAAGTTTCGAGTTTTTGCACATAGTTTGACATTCGCTAAAAAGTCGATCGATCTTTCCCAAGACCCAATCTCTCTTTCACGAGTCTCTTGCTGAATTCGAAAAACGTCTTGGTAGACGTTCAAACTTCCACTGAAAAGGATCAAATGTTTATTAATATCTCTTTGCGCGCGCGGCCACCTATCCGCTTCTCCGAACTAAGTTTTCCTAGTCATCTTACGCCTAGCTCTTTGGGGTTTCAAGAATGCACGAAGTTCGTAGCGAATGCATGAACTTGCGTCAAGTACCGTATTCATTTAGACCGTTAAGCTGATGAATTCACGGATAGTCGAGATTCTTGGACACGTGCTTCCGATTTATTCATGTACATGTTACGTGACGAGTAAAAGTTTTTGATTATGTATTGGAACGTCGTTTGTTCGCTGAATCGACTAAATTAGCTGTTGATTTGTATTTCACTTCAATATGATGTATCTATAAATAGTAGATAATAATAGTAGTAATAATAGTAGATAAATAATAAATAAAAGTTTCTTTCGTTTTATGAGGAAATAATAAACGAACAACGGTTTTTGTTTTATATTATTTCGTCGAATTACGTACGACCCATTTTGTTCTGTTGATATAGACACCGCCACATTTCACAGACTTGGTTTCACGTTTGTACGAAGGTGTACTGTTGTAAAAAACATGTTTGCGAAAGAAATATACTTTTCGGACAACCTAATATTTGAATTTTTACAGAAATATTTGCCAATTCAGTCTTATTTTCCCGTGATACACGTATTTCCGAGATAACAATTAATGATAGCGTATCAGCGCTGTAACCGAACTCGTTAACTGGTTTTTCCTAGAAAATTATATTTGATGGAGACGAGAGGACTCGCGAGATGGTCGCGTACTTTCTACCGAAAAACTTATTCAGCAAGTCGTACCATGGCAATATTTCTTTTTAATGCAACGTTGATAGCGAATCATCCCGATTATCCCTTTTCTTCTCGGATCAATGCCACTGTTCTTTACTCCCTAACGTTTGATTACTCCAGATTCAATTTCATGGGAAGACTGTCATAATATTTAATCGGTTCCGACTCAATTTCCCGGCTATGTGTCTATTATCGGGCAATTTTAACACGGTCCGTGCGTCTTCCACGCGAGCGCTTCTAGCTATGAAGCGTTGCGTGAGTACAGACAGTCGAGGGTGAGTTTGCTCTGCTACCGCTGAAGGGACATCGACTATCCGGGATAACTTGGTCGTTTCTAGCCCCTGAGTGTCTTGAGCAAGCGTTACAATGCCACCCGATATCTTCGAAAAGCTGTCTGAAGGTCCCAGAAAAGGGTCGCTGGATTACGCGTGTCATCGGTTATTTATGATTTCCGGCAGGAATACTTCCTTCTGCCCTGTTCGAATGGATCTCGCAAGCCGCAGGTCCTTCTATTTTTATCAAATTTGAAATCTCTGTCGGGCTACCGTCGAATAACAATAAAAGTATCATTGGTTTTTTTATGTATGACGTAAGATTCGAAGAAGCTTCTCAATTTCGAAGGAGGAACACGGGAATTATAAGTAATGTAAAACTTCTCAATTTTCTCTGAAATTCTTTCTCGAAATAAAGTGGCATAGTTTGAGTTTCCAAACATATTTTTTCATCCGCAGCTTGTTGATATGGAGGACGTGTGGAAAACCATGTCACGATCAAACTCTATTTCAGACAGGAATAATACATTATTCAGAGACTTAACGCGAATCACCGTACTCCGCGCGAGAGCAACAACTAGATACGATGTGGCGACGTGTATCGTGTTCTATCTATCGCGTGCAAAAGAATTGATAAAACACGCAAACATCGTAATTTTAAATGAAGAAGCGAGATTAAGGTCAAGGGTGGAGGTTGGTGTCGTGCCGATAGAAAGCCGCTACGAGAGGAGAAACGAAATTGCGAAGATTACTTTTCCGCTTGCTTGACCCTCGTTGCTCTCGGACATTCTACCTAAGCTACGGCTCTGAATAATATAGTAATATCTTATCGATAAGCTCGATATCCACGAAGGATAAAGGCGGAAAGTTTGTACACCGAGAAATTGTACATTTCTACACGACGTACGAAACAATTTTTTATCGAGTTTGCGATCTGCAGTTAATTGGTTTAATCGATTTTGAGAAATTTCTGTTTAGGATGAGAAAAGGACAATTTATATGCGCAACAGCTTACGTCGTACCCTGAGTCTACCCGACAAACTTAATCGGCTGTGCGTCCTCCATACGGTCGACCATAAATTCCAATGGTTCTACGTACATCGTACTCGATCCACGTCGTTAAATCGATACGCAGCCTCCGTTTATAATGCACGACCAGCTCGTATCTTTGTCGACAACGTCGCGGCAGACTAGTAGTCACTGGCTTCGAAAGCCGTGTATAAAAGTTCGATGAGGCGCCTACAATTTTCGTTATCTTGCATCTACTCTCGATGGATTATTGATCGCTCGGTTGTTAGACGACGGCGTTACACTCAACTCTATGTAACGCTCTTGACAATGTCGAGTGAGACGTAACCGTCCTGCTGTCCTTAGAATAGAAACAAGTTTTCATATCGAAACGATTAATAATTTAATTTCCGTGGAAAGAACTTGGCGAGCGGCTCTAACTTCTCGTTACTCTTTTCCTATAACTCGTCGTACGAACAAATTCTGGTGTATTTTTATCGATCGAACGAAAGTAGGCAATTCTCACGAGAGAATCAAATCCATTTTTCGATAGATCAAGCAGTTAGTCCTTTTCGAAGGAAAATGTCGACTAACAAAATATTATTTACGAGAGGCCAGTCCGATAAGCATCCATAGGATTTACTCGATTTCCATAGAACGGTAGAAGTAACTTCTGAATCATACAGCGACTGTTATATTTGATAGCTTTAGCGTATTCTCGCAGGATTGCGAGTGAATCGAACGCGATTGAACGTCCCTCGAGCGAAAGCGAGACGCGTTCACAAAAATACGAAGACAACCGCTGACAGGCGGCGATCTGCTGAAAATAATGACGTAGAAACGATCGTTTATCAACGCGAAACGTCAGGCGAGACGTATGACAAACGTGGATCGCGAATGAAATACCGCGGCTCGATGGAGGAAGCACGAAATTACGCGAAATTACCCAATATTACCGAGGAACACGCTAAGCAGTGGCCGTCCCGACCGAGTCTACACCGTATACCGTACCACCTGCCAGGTGTGCCTAACATCCAAGTGTTTTCCTGCGTGGTCGGAAGCACGGGGCCTTAAATCAGCTCGATTATCGCGTATAGGATATTGTAGCTGGCGCTAGATCCTAGCCTCCCGGCTACGTCCAGCCATTAGAGAAGCAGGAAGTCGGCCATTACGTTATCGTGCAGTTCGTTCAAGGAGAACCAAAAAGAAAAGAGACTTGGCTACAATCTTTCTCCTAGATTGTTGTGCTACACCGACATCGTAATATTATCAATATTATATTTTAGAACTATTAATCATATACATTCTCTGCGTTCAGATACTTATTTATCTAAAGGAATTTACGAGGCAAATGTCTCGAAGCTAATATTATTCTATAGAATTTTCTGCGAAAAATGATAGCCTCTGACGTATAGTAAAGTTCTATATTAAAGTATCACGTAGCAGAACCGATGGACGAATTTTATGGTGTTTAAGTTTGATAAGTCGATTAACGACTTAAATAGTTCAAATTTTTACTCTCAGGGATAAAATTCAATCTCGGAAAAGTTTGAAAACATTCGACAAATTTAGGTACGTTCGCGTAGTTGAGAAGTCAATCGCGGAAAATGCATCGAAGGAACAGCTTCCATTTCAAAGGAGATCGACGCTCGCTGACAGTTTTGACTGGACTCGATAAACACGGCCCGGACGAGCGATCATTTTTCTCCTGATGAAAGAACGTGGATAATCTTAAGAGAGGATCATAATTACAGTCGCATGGAGAAATACTTTCCCGGAACAATTGTCCCGGCGTCAAGACTTAATCGACTTTGCCTTCTTCTGTTTGTCGAACGTCGATTGAGATTTCTGTAGGAAGTGGGACGATGAAATCCCCTTGGATAATGTCGTGGCCGATTAAAAAGAGTCGAGCGTAAAGTGTACCCTGCCGCAGGGATGGATTTTTTACTTGTTAACTAACTGACCTCGATTCCCGCGTATATCTCGTATCATTTCGCTCGCGTTGATAAACGATATCTTTCGCGAAACGAGAGAATGCTACGATCCTTCTGACAAGTCTCGCTTGTTTGGGCGAGACGCGTTTCGTTCGTTTTATACGAAAAACTTGTCAAGAGAGCGCGATCGGTTTTGTAAAACAACGCGGCACCAGTTACCCAGTTTATTTACAAAAATTGCGTTGCAATTGCCACGGGGGAATAAAGCAAAGAAACTGACACGTACGACGATTTGCGAATTCGCGCGTTATTTCGTATCCGTCGCATAATAGTTTTACTCGCCGTGTCAAACTCTGTGTTTCGTGTAACCGGTTGGAAACAAAAGTATGTATACCGGGTGATGTGAAATATCGGAAGTATATATTTGTAAAATTTCCAATTCTAGGAATAAGGCGAATTTTCGATATAGTAGAGTTTGAGTTCTAGAAGTACAACGTAAATTGACGGCAACGGTGAACAAGATTAATAAGAACGAACAAGAAACGTATCCTTGTGCGTGGAAATTTCTAATAGCGTCTTATTACCGCTATGTAATTCAAGTATTTGTCATTCATTATACATTTCCCTTGATAACAACTGTCTTTCCGTTCCGTCGTTTCAGAGTCGAAAACTCGCTGAACAATCTTAGAAATGCAACGTTATGTCAGAGTTTGTGTAATGAGTTAATAAGAAGTCTTAACAACTTGAAGGTACCAGCACGCGTAACACGTAGTAACGGTAATTAGATGCAACTCGAACTTGTGTATATCCTGTGGACTAGTCGTTTGTTTGAAGTTTAAACGAATGCGCCGCCTAATGTTTAATTTATTTCCATCCTTCTATCGGGTCTCTGAGAGACCGCTCGTCTTGCGATACTGTACGAGATGCGTGTAAAATGTATAATCAAGGAACGCTTTATAGATGTGTAACAGCAACGATTTTTTCCTGCACACGTTGGAAGACTTCCGAACGATATCCGAATTTAGTTCATTGACAACGATGCAATTCCTCGTAAAAGATAGCACGAGAATAAAATCCGAAATTGTACCATCATAAATTACGGTCCACCACGTCGAGCGAAAAATTTAAACACGGAGAACCGTTTCAATGTGGCTGGTTCTTTTCGCACCGAGTGTAGTTAAATCCTCGCGTCGAAACTCCCGAACACGTTACAGTCTCGGCAAAAATATTTAACAGCTTTCTTTTGTACCTCTATGGATCTTTTTTACAACCGGTCAGACATTCGCCAAGTTCCGGCGCACAGAGTAATCCGTACGTGTTGCGTTTAGATGTGCGCGGCTAATTGCAAGCTTCGCGTACATTTTTTTCAGCTAAGGAAACATCCTGCGGCGGTAGTTAGGTCAGAGCGTGAAGAGCGCAGTCCGCTCGGTCCTGGTGGTTGTATCGCGGAACAGTTTTTGTTCAACGTAGAACTCGAGTTCGAAAAACATGAAATTCCCCGTTCCCGTGAGAAAGCAGCTCGTTTCACGGAGAGCGCGTGTCCACTAGCGTATTAGCAGACAGAACGTACTAAAATTCTTTCGGTACCCTCGCTGCGATGGTGATTCTCAGGCGGCAGCTGCGAAAAGAGCGCATCCATGTTTCATTTCCATCTCCATCCGGGACGCTGGTGCGAACCACCAACATCTCGCGAAAGGTAACATTTTTCGAGCATAAGTTTTATCCTTTTTATTCGCAGTTACTGTGCAAAATCGTATTTATGATTTTACGAGTTAAAATCCATAGAGGCTCTCGCGACGAACCATGTTCTTATAAATATCTATAAAAATTAGCTCTCTAATTTCCTAAAACTTCCACCGAATTGTCAATCGGCGAACGAAGAATCGGTTAAAGTACTTTCCCATCTCGTGTTTCCTAGACCACAGGAAATTCGATAAACTCGATCGCTCGCGAAAAGATAGAACCATTCATCGAGTAGCCGGAAGCGTCTCGACGATCAGACATCCTGGCGACGGTACTTTCCTCCGTCGCGTATACTCCCCGATTATTTCCAGCCGCAGTGTTATCCTCGGTCCTGTAAAGCTACACTCGTGAACAACGGGTAGCGCTTTTGTTAATCGTAGTTCCGAACTGACGTCTAGTGGCGAGGCATACGGCAGATGTTGTGTTGCTACGTCGTTACGAAATGTCCACGCTGATTAATCGCGAACGACGAGGACCCTTTGCGTCCGTAACTGTCGGCTGCAATCGGTTCTACATGCTCGTTGGCGCAGACGCGATATTCCGGTCGTCGTGCTGGCGATAAATTAAGCGATTGTATTTTGCTGTCTCCCTCTTTCTAAAACTTGTCGAATCTGGTGCTGAATTCTTCCGAGAGAAAATGCTTTTGATGCATGTTGTTTACGAGCCTCTGCAATGCTCAAACACGACAATAAACGAAATATGAAACGAAACACACGCAAATAGGGGTCTCGTAATGGTAATTCCGATAATTTGTATGTTTCGAAAGCTAAACACATCGTGTAAACAGTCGGCATGTTGATGAATTTTAATTTGCAGTGAAAAATCTCGAGCAAACGGTTTCCATTTGATGTACGCCATTGATAAAGATACAAAAGAATTATTAACGGAGTAAACCCAATAGTTTATTAAGCTTGAACACAGAGGTGCAAACAAATACAAAGGGACAGAGCTCTGTGAGGTTCAGAGAATATCCTAGGCCCTATCCTTTCTATTTTCTACTTATTCGTTCATCGTTTGTTTGCGTTTCACGGTATCGTCGCTATATCGCCGTCGTAGAGAAACGCTGAAAGAACAAGGAACAAAATGAAAAAAGCGAGATATTTCTTCGCTATTGGGAAGCTTTGCGAAACGAAGAAAGTTGGTGAAACGCATCAACGGTTTTCAGAAGCTATGTGTTATAGTTTTATCGTTTTGCGAGCAACGAGTTGAACTCGATTCTCTTTCAACGGTGCTAACGAATAAACGAAGCGTATAAATCGTTGCCTTTAATCACTCCCCAGCGAAATACTTAAGAGAAAGAAGAGAGCTGCACCACATAACTGCGGCTCTTCCGGCAGAATAGATGGCAGCCATATTGCAAGACAGTAAAGTTGATATAGTGGTCGGGTCCAACTGAGGCTCGCGTTACAAAGGATAACACGAAAGCGAACAAAAGTTTGGAAAATGCTCGGAGAAAATTATGGCTCTGTTTCTCCCAACGCTAGCATCCTCGCGAAATGATAATTCAAGTCAAAGAAAAAATTCTGCTTCCGTTGTTTCTACACGAACTGAAAACTTTTTACGACACAAATGAGCGAAATGAAGTTGTTATTACTGGAAAGACAAGGGAAATTTCTTCGCTTTTTACGTCACCGTAAAAATTCAACTATGCAATACGCACGATCGTCGTCGTTTGGTTCCGCGCGTCTCGTTACAACGTGAAATTTTTACGTAGCGCAGCAAGACCTAGTCGCTCATCGGTTATGATTCATCGGCTACCTCGGGTTCGTTCTCTCAAGTTTGTCGACGTAACTCGTTAGCGGAGTAAAACGGCGGCAAATACAGAAGAGAGGACTGATCGTTTAAAACGGCAACGTAAACACGGTCCAATCAAAGGTTATGGGCCATTAGGCAAGAGAGAAAATTGCGCTGCGTATGCAGGCGCACGCGTCCGTTTGCTAATCGGTCGCGCGAGCCAGCTCACGTGCTCGCCCGACCGTGAAATCTTTTCGCGTCATTGGTCGCTAAACGCGTATAAATCACTGGCGTTGGTCGTCGACAGCGCTTTCCACTAAGTTACCTGGAAATTACACGGATCGTTTCCACGGTGTATCGCGCAACGTTGGCGCCGCTGGCTGTCAGAAAAAATGCCAACCATGCTGAAAAATATACCGTATCGGAGACGAGCGCTGTCAAGAGAAAGGGTTTCCGCTTGGCCTTTACCGAACCACTGCTCGGGTTCTGTGAGAACGAAGGATACGTCTTTAATAGCAAAGCGTACAAAATTAAGTACGATCGCACTTAAGTATCGTCTTCCATTTTCATAACCGAAGTTATTCAGGCGAGTCGATGAATTGCTGTTTTCTAAAGCTGTATGATTCGAATAACCAATTCACGTAATCGCGTATTCAGTTGCGTATTCAGTATTCAGTTCCATAACGATTTTGCAATAGCTTTCCTATTTATCACTATCGGATAAAGTTTCAAATCGTGCCGTGACATTTAGCGCCTCTCATTAGCTAGCATGGAAAAAGTTGCCTCTCTTTCTTTGTCACTGGGATCAGGCTACTCGCTGTTCATTTCTATCTATTCCTTCTACCCTTATAACGGTATCCTCGAGGCGAAGGAGATTGGTAGCTGGTAATAATGAAAAGTCATAAATAAAAATTACAAAGAGATCCTCTCGGCGAGCAAGCTCCGTAGTAAGCGTCATAGGAAAAAAGGCAGGTGAAAAAATAGACTCTGTATCAGACAAACTTTGTTACTTTGCCCGTTAGTTCGTCTTGCGACCCCTACTTCCTTTCTCTCTGTTTCCTCGCTTCTTCGGTTAAACAACGACTCGCCCATCTCCTCTGTTCGCGTTCCTCTGTCTCTTCTTCTACCAGCAACCGGTTCCACTGCTATCGTGGGAACTTGTTAGCCATGTATTCTACCTTAGAACTTTGCACTTCGTGGCAACGTGCACGACCTGTATGCATCCTCAAAACTTCTCGCGATGAATCGATGAACAACGGACAATGGAGAACTTCCAAAGCTGGAAATCAACTTTCAATTATCGTATACAACTATAAAAATGTGAAACTCGAGATCGTAGAAACTTGTATTAGACCTGAAAAGTTATACGATGAAACATTTTGTGTACGCCATTCGATCCCGATGTTTGTCATGGAATTTTCCTGTTATCGATTGTACATATTATGCTTTGTTAAGCTCTTTAAGTCAAAGTCTAACAAACGTAAATTCTTGTGCTAATTGTTTCTGCTTTGTGTTCCCTTAACAAACAACCTGGGATGGCGAAAAAATAAAAAAAGAACAGCTTTACGGGATTAGTTCGACTACGAGAAAAAGTTCATATAAGAAGCGCATAGACACGAATTTCTGTTCGGTCCGGTGGTTTTACCTCGACAGATGATTCAAAAGCGATACGTTTGATCAAACCGTGAGTTTCATGCACGTCCAATTAAGGTCGTGCGCAAACGTCGTGGACACAGGATAAATAAACGAGAATACAAGGCGAGCGACGAGTTGCGGACGTAGGGGTGGAGTAACGGTGAAGCAAGGGAACAGAGAAGTGGCGAGGACCGTGTATTTACAGGATTTCATACGGCCATTAAATTCCCATTTGCCCATCGATCGGTATTTTCTACCGTGGGACCATAATTCGCGCTCCAACGTATCCGTATATATCCGTGACGACAGCGGCGTCGACAATCCTTGGAATTACGTTAATTGAATTATTACCGGCAAGATTGTATTTCCAGGACTATCTGCAACTATTGCGCGCGTTACGGCAAGGGTTCTGGCACTTGTGATGTCTCTTGCGGCTCTATTATCCGATATAAACCATATACCGAGACGTCATCGAAAATTTATGGAATCAATGTCGGCTGGAAAAATTTCTTCCCTTGCGGAACCGCAAGAAAAAAAGACGGAAGGAAAAAGTCACTTTCTCGCGGAAAGATGTAATGACGTGCTGATATCTACCGGTAGTATATCATGCCTAGTCGCAAATTATAGTGGCCCGTGCTGCGTTTGATAGATGACCGCAATTCAGTTTAATAATGGCCCTAGTAACGCCTTCCAAGTAGCTGGATTACTGTAACTTCGAAAAATAAGTAGTGGGTCCCTATCGTCGCGATTCTTCCGACTAACATTACCACCTGCGTGTAATGCTAACCCCTTTTAAGCGGTTGGGTTAGAAAGTACGCGAGTTCGTAAAAGTATACCTTTTTTTTTTTTTCTCAAATTATGTAAATTAATATCGCGCGGCATGATACGCTCGTGTGCTCGTACAGTTGATTAGGTACACGAAGAAATTATACACGTCTGTTGACTCTGAGACTCAAATCGTTCGATAATTAAATCAGGAAATTCATTGCACGACTGAAATGTAGCAAAATTCAGTTTATGTCAACTCATCGAACACAGGAAATCACGACGTACAATCACTTATGTTTTAATAATAATGCCAATCATCGGTACGTATAATTATTATAACGTCATGATCGACAAATGTGACGCGTTATTTTTGTGATCGACGAGCCTTCGCGATAATAACGAGAAATAATCAAATTTCATTTATAGCCGATCGCGCGAGATCGTCCATCATACAGTACCGGTTACACACGCGACTATTAAACCGAAATTCGCTCTCCAGGTTATAATCGTAAACAGTCCGTTTGACTGTGGATGTGAAACTACCTCACGGTTCACTGAATTTCCTTCAACCGGTATTATTTGAAGAGTACGTGTATGTATAGGTCGAGAATTTCTCTGTTTGTTATCAGCGTGCACCTGAATTTCTGCATGCATTTGTTGCACCGAATAATCATAATGGTTCACTTGATAACGATAAAGTAGGACCGTCTATTGTTCGCACGCGTTATTATACGATTTCGAACGTACCGCTGTATTTGTCGAAATTCTATCAATTACGAATTGTACGAATCATATATAACAATATAGAAGAACAACCAAATAGAAGCGTCGAATAATCGGAGACAGAGTTGAAATTATAAAATAGTGCCAACACTCGCATAGCCTGACTCCGTGTTAATCTGATGAATCTTTCATAGTAATTTAATAGCGAAGAACGTACATTACATTACATATAAACAATTCAAAAGAAACGTAATTGAAATAAAATGCGAGTAACGATATAAAAAGAACAAATTATTTTGCACGTATATTTCGTGCATGTATAAAGAGAGATTCGCACCAATTCGAATTGTTCAATCAATCTCTATATAATACCACACAACAAATATATACACACCGTGTGAATGATAAGTCATGTGCAATGCTGCGTTGCGAATCGCATTCGTGTACGATTAAATGCAAATGTGTGTATACTCGAAAGGTTGGAAACGGTTGGGAACGGTTGGAAAATGCGAACGATGGTGGATACGGTGTGGCGGGTACCATGTAACATATATGGTCGGGGATGCATGGAGAGAGTCGGATAGGGGAAGGTGGTTACGTTCGCAGAGTACGCCGTTTTGACAGCTGCCACTCTGCAGTTAATCGAGTTTTCATGTTAATGGGCTGGTCAACGGTAACGAATTGAGGCCGATTTTCAACGGTGAACGTAGATACAATGCGAAGCAAAAGACAATGTAAGCAGAGATATGCATCGTAACCGTATGCCGCAAAAACGGTAATGCGAATAGAATATTAAATACAACGCGGTCTGTGAATGAATAATGGCGAGCTTGCAAATGCGGTCTTCATTCACGTTTGTAATACGTACTTTTAGTACTCTTGAAACCACTGATTTATTTAAGTAGGCAAATTCAAATCTTTGCAGGATATTAAGAGCCTCCTAAGCTCGTAGGAGGATCGTGCGCGAGACCGAAGACTTATTGATATCACAATGCAGAGATATATCGCGTAATCGCTTTGTACGGTCAAGAGTTCCAGTGACGTGTTTTGATTCTGAGAATCGATCGTGAATGCCAATATCTTGGTGCAACGATTCGATAACACGACAACATACAATGGATATTACGCGCGACGACGTAATCAGCGTCTATCGCTAATGAATTAATCGGGTTATCGGTGAAGGAGAGATGCCTGCAGGGAGACAACTGCCGCTGAGATGTCGCATGGACACAGCCTCTCACTCATCTCTGATTACGAATTCGACGTAGGATCGACTCTGGGATACCGATTGCTCGATGACCAAATGGCCGATGTTCGCGCGATAATTTCTGTCGCTATCTGCGTACTAGACATTTGTAACGTCGCATTGTCGTGAATCGATATTTTCTCATTGCATTGCATAGCTGCTGCTAGACTACGTCTAGCAAGCTTTAAAAATATTAAGATAATTATCGCGTTAACGCAGACGATTAGCCGCCTTTTAACACGCTTGATTTCATGCGACGACAAAATCATTTGATGAACTTATCGAGCAGTTTCTGAACCTCTCGGCAATGATCCGTAAATAAAAATTGTAAAGTCTCGTGTGTCACGAAGTATTTCGTGCGGAGAAAGAGGTATTCTTGGCCTCGTCGTTGAACCGCGAAACATCGGTCCCGTTTAATACATGCAGCACACGACCTTTACCACGGTTTCTATTCATCTTGATTATTAGTAGGGTAGAAGGAAATTATGTCTATAATTACGGCTTGAGTAAAAATATTCCTAGCGCGATATCGTATATAAGAGCAAGCACGGACATACATACTTCTTGTGTTCTATCGATTCGCGCCTCGGCCAGCACAATTTATAAATACCTTGTAAAGCCCGTGTACACGTGCTGCGCGTTAACATGCGACCGACCCGCGTAACCCCTTGTTTCTACGCTGCGTGGGAATCTGCAATGTAAAAATATCCTCTACAGCCCAGGAATTTCCCGCTGTTCTTTACTTCCCGCCTTTTCTATTTTAACAACCACGTTGTAGAATATGCAAATGTAAATTTAGAATAGATGTTGCGTGTCGCAGTCGGACTTTGTCGTATAATTTTCGCGCGCTTTCATCGCCATTCGAAGTAAGGAAGAAGACAACGAAAGACTGAAACGTTCGTTGCCAAGGCACAATCGGAGCTTAACGATGGTGTGCACTCAAGAAAAAAACGACCGTATAGGGGAAGCTTAATGGCTTTCGTACTGTTTTTGTTTCATTCGTTCGCCACTCGTCGCATGTAATTCTGTTACTATTGAAGAAGAGAATTCGCGTGTCCGTACGTGACCGATCGACGTTGCCTCGCAAAGTCGCACACGTCAGGCCGTTTCCGAACAGAAGTGTATCAATTCGACGCACTGAGCAGATGCCACTTAGCATTACACGGTATGTCGCCTATATGCCATACGAAGTTACGGCTTTCTACGTTCGATGCACTCTGGTGCGACGCCAGCCGAAA
This sequence comes from Bombus fervidus, assembly GCF_041682495.2. Taxonomy (NCBI): domain Eukaryota; kingdom Metazoa; phylum Arthropoda; class Insecta; order Hymenoptera; family Apidae; genus Bombus; species Bombus fervidus. The sequence goes on along the minus strand of NC_091521.1, from coordinate 14,352,685 downwards.
ATTAGTTGGCTAAACGCGATAATTGCGAGCGTCTATTAATTATGTCGTGGTCTTTAAACGACCAGCTATAATCGTGGTCGAAACTTATCTCGACGTGGTCTCTCCCATAACGTAGTGTGCGCTCGGCATGCTATAGCATCGTTGCTCCATAGGAAATTGGTCAACGGCCTCGTTTATCGCAGCTCGTGCAACTTTTATCGTTTCGCCGTCAAACTTTATACCCGTGGAATCCGTTACAAGAGAACGTGGACATGTTGGATTCGTACGGTGTGCATTGGACGCGACACAATCTTCGCGACTACATTGCATACAAAATTATTCGCTAGCGCGTGTGTTCGTTCGCTTGTCCGAATAGTTCTAGCACGTCTGACATCTCCTTGATTTCTCTACTGGCTGTTCGCCTCGAATTCGTCCTCGCGTTTCTGTGTAGCTTTGTTCTTAACGTCGCTCGAACGTCTAATATACGTCGTCGTTATCGCGACCGATTCACAGACAGAGCGATGGGAAATCCGCGGATATATTTTTTTGTGTGGCCGTGAGAGCAGCAGCCTGCAGGGCTGCGATTAAGGTTTTTAATTTACACGCTTTGTTCTTGTTGACAAATGGCGAGTAAACAAAGTACGTTGCTCGGACCGCGTATTGATAAAAGTTTAGAGGAACGCGTTGCGCGGCAGTTGTGTAACTTCGTTCCTCGTGGTTCGCGCATTTAATCTCCAGCGTGTTTTTACCTGCTGGAAAATCACATTGTAAACTATATTTCATAGAACTGGACGCGCTCATAGTTATAATACGAAATGAGCCATGAATAAGAAGATTCCTTATCGTAATTGCAATTCAGTACTGCGAACGAAACAAACGAAGACCTGCGGCTCGACGAAAATAATTTCGGCGATGTATTACCGTTTCCCAGGCTTCAATAACGCTCGGCTGTCGCGCGTCTGGCTGATCCGAACCGCTCACCGAAGCGAATTCGTCTCAAAGCGTGATCCCGGCCGATTCGTCTCGCTGATCGTGACTATTATCTATTCCACCGCGCTGTTCCATGCAAACGACGGAATCGGTCGAATTCAGCCATGCACGAACAGACGACCGAGCATGCTACGCGAAAGGCAGCTATTACTTTTCAGGCAAACCACATAAATAGACGACAGCCCAACGCATAAATAGTTTCCCTCGGTCTGGCTTTCGCGAGATGGGACGCAATTGCGCGGATCATGATTGGCATCGATAATTTCAATTTCGTTCTCCTGTTCTCTGCTTCCTTCTCCACATCTCTCCTATACGCTCAACGCTCAAACGTCCGACCTTTATCCGAATCTAGGCAACGCGTCGCAGCGTTGTATCGATGATTCGCGCGATCACATAATTTATCATTGGAGAACAATAATCTATACCGAGGGAAATGGAACGTTTGACCCCCGTAATGCTGGATGGGAAATGGGAATCGGAAATACATATCCCTAAAATAATCTACCAAATCTGTACATGTGTTCTCGTTGAGAACGATGATCGTCGACGACGATGACGATGCTTCGAAAACGATCGAACAGTTGCTCGTTGAAACTTTCTTCTCTTCGCGGAAAATGTTACGTAAATCGTTTCGTATTTGTTTTCGTATCAACGTCGTATTAACGACGTCAAGCTGATAATTGCCGTTGATAATCGTTACGGTTTCCAGATCGTATCGAGAGTTATCGCGAACACTGGCGAAATCGATCGTAAACGCGCGTGAACCCACGCTGTCCTATTTTCGAAAATACTACAACTTACGTTTTTTTGTAATAGTTTTGTTTCTATCGTTCAGAAAGCGATGTTATGGATATGCGATCGAATGACGGAAGCAATAATCGTCGGCGTGTTAAAATGGCTGAAAATTGTCAAAGCGATCAGCTATTCACCTCTGATAGAACAGAAATTTCAACAAATGTGATACGATACCGTAATATAATAACGATGAATAGCGATAAATCACTATACAATTTATGAATATTTCGCTAGAAACTTGATAGTGGATAAAAAAAAAAAATTTTACGATCACTCTTTTTTAATATTCATATTCGATCACAGAGCCATACATTATAAATGAATTCATTCGATGAACGTCCTCTTTATTCAAGTGTCCCGGCCGATATAGTATCTTATTTTATTTCTCTTTCTATTGGCTCGTTTTATTTTCTCTTTCACGGCTCTCTGCTGGCGTATAATTTACCAACACGAACCGTCAATAAAACATAGACGGTCGAAAATGATGGTTGAAATGATTTTGTACGAAAATGAACGAATGTCGTGCATTCAATGGAAGCGATTAATTTGTGAGTAACTCGATTCGCAGAAATATTATGAATGATTTGCGCAAAGTGCGTAGCTAAAATTCAATGTTAATGCCGTGCGTGACGAAAAGTGTTAGGAAATCGACACGCTTGTGTAATTTGGTTTTTATGCAGATTCAACCAACGTACACAATGCATCGTCGAACATCATTTGCTTGACCGTATAGTAGAAATACACGACAAGCATAGAATCTGCGATAATTCAAGGAGCCATTTTTACGGTCCTGTACGAGAAGTGTATATTAACGCAACGATTTTACTCTAGAACTAAACGGGAATAATATCAGCAGCGTATTGTATATTTCGTGGGAAGCGATTGAAAAGATTATTTTTTAACAACGCGCGAAGAAATTTGTATTATTGACGATAAAATCGATTATTACTTTCGAATTCGTAATCCCGTAGATACCTATTTTCATTTAATCTCGGCGGAAAAATTTTTAATTTTAAAAGTCGTCGTTAACGTCTTTCTTTTACTTGTGTACGCTATAGTCTCTTCTTTACGGCCTTTCCCTTTGCTATTTTTTATCTTTCGATTAGCAGACTTTAGTATATTTCGCAAAGCTTCGCAGCCTTTGATCAAAGCGTTTAAGACGGAGCTTATTTTACAACGGAGATTGCGAGCTTAACTCGAAAGTTACGAGTATAATCAATGATAATAACTGAGGTTCCTTTTAAAGCCGTCGGTATTAATGTATTCAAAGTGTTCTTAGGAATTCAGTAACGGAAGGTTCTCTTTCCTTATGGAAGCTAAGTAGCCCGAATTCTCCTTTTTCGCTGCCCCGTAAGATTTATAACGACTAACAAACGAAAGATATCCCGTCTTAATTTAACTGCGAATCTAATTGGCATGTGGATAGGAATGTTTAATCAGCCAACTTCAAACTTTGAATATTGAAAACCAATATTATTTTTAATAACGTGTCGAAGAATGTTTTAATTCAACTTGTTCGTTCAACGAACGGAATGTAATTAGCGAAAGAACCGATCGACTCGATTGTATATTTCTCTGCGGTTCGATAGAACGGTTCGCGCCTAGTCGTAAGAATCAAGCAGCCTCTTTTAAAAAAATACCTCCGGCGAATCGAATTTTATTTTCATTGACAGTACAACGAACGATTCTAAACAAGTAAAACCGGGCTTGTTTCTGAAGCAGGTCGAAAGCTTCGCGGTCGAAGCTGAAACCGTGGAAATTCGAACAAAGAACGAAGCACGAATTGAAGGAAATTTGCCTAATACGCAGAAAGAAGGAAAAGTGGTTGTAGGTGAAGCGGTGGCTCGGGCAGATAGACGTGGAGGCAGCGAGGCAGACAGACAAGCAGACAGTGCGAAAGACGAAGGAAAATGAGAGACCCTGAGGGAAAAGCGGGAAAAGCCGCGGGTGCTCTGGCCCGGCAGAGATTTGCAATGCTAACCAGGGACTGCATTAAACGGGAATTAATTTCTTGCTAACCGTCTGGAGTAGCTGTGCCCCCGGAGTGTTCTCTTTCTCTTTCTTCGATCCTCGTTCGAGCTCGTTGCAACCACCGGGCTACTGCCGCTACGGATAATCCTGCCGCGTTTACTGAACTCCCTCGGGTGACCATGCTGGAAAACGAAGAACGTATTCGTGTACTCTCCGCGAATCCTCCTGGTCTCCTTGCAGAGCTACTTCCCCAGGGATACTAAGACGGGACACGTTCGCACGCGACCAACCACCGTTCACCGTAGCTTCTTTTCGAAGAAACGTCCTCGTAAATTTACTTCCGGTCGGCTATTACTATTGTACATCTCGAGATCTCTCTCGTCGGTGGAAAAAATAAAAAAAAAAAAATACAGCCGACAAAAGGAAAGGTCCATGGGATTTTCTCAGTAAATCTTAATTTAGAGGTTAATCGAGAACGTATCTTCTCGAGAACTTGGCCGTGTTTCACGCTTTGTACCGTAGGGAGGCGGACGATCGCTGTTTAACCGAGGATTTTAAAGATACAACTGGAACGTACCTTTCGCTAATCTCCCGACACGTTACTTAAAAGTGGAACATAGCGTTTAAAGCTTTTTCTCTTTTCGCTCGTGTTCAGAATATCCGTGTAAATTCAACGTTATACACGTATGGTGCAACTATATCCATATGTTTAAACTGTAATTGGTTGATCGATATTAATAACGGAGATTGTTCGTAACGATAGTAGGATTTACGCGCTGTAGAAACAGGTTTACGGGTTTCACGAGATCGCATCATGAGAATTCTACAACACGATCGCCTGTGGATGTTCACGAACACGTAGCGTAATTACGGTGGCGACAAATTGAAGACTGATTAACGCTCGACTGCCGCTGACAATCGTTTCACGTGCGAGACAAGAGGGTGCTCGCAGCGACAACGGAGCTGCAATTCATCCACGTATCGAACTTCGATACTTCCGCCAGTCGCGACAGCTCTCGAGTGCTCGCGTGTCAAGGAGTTGCATCACGAAGAAAGAGAGTTTCATTACACACGTTGTTCAATAATTCTCGCGTAGTAGTCGTTTATCTCTACGTATCACTGTCTATCTGTGAATATCGTGGTTTCACGTGCACCACGATAAAACTAACGATTTGATCCTTTAATGGAGTTTCTCTCGAGATTCTTGAAAGAATCTAAAACGAATATATCATATATATATATATAAATGTGTATTATTTCGTCGTGATTTATCTCGTAAACAGGAACCGGATAAACTGTCATAAACAAATTTTTAATCATCGAAGATTATCTCTGAAATTTAACGATAACGTTTACGTTTGCTTCGGTTGAATTCCAAAACGCTTTCAAAGCGATGGATTTTAATGCCAAAAATATTTTAATCGGTCTCATTAGCATCGTCGATTAAAAGCGTCTATTAATTCCAGAGAATTTATTTAATTAGCAAAAATTACACGTACCGAGCGACGCCATGATCCAAAGCCAGTCGATGAAACGATCGATCGAATCGATCAATTTGCCAATTAATCAGTCGTTTGCTACGAATTACCAGAAAGATATCGGCTGCGAAATTAACAACAATGCACGTGCTAACGCCAGTGCTGATCGCTTTATAATCGTCGTATAAATAACAATTCTATGGAAAAGAGAAATTGCGATAGTTCGCAAATTTGATTTTTTCCCCTTTATTCTATTTTGCTTCCTAAGAAAATTTACTTGTCGGAAATATTTTATTTCGAAATCTCCTACTAGGAGCGCATTTCGGGATTTATGATACACTGCGTACGCGAGAGGGAAGAGCTGACAGTAACGGATCTGCGAAAATCGCAGCGTATAAAACTTCACCGCGGCGAGACAGTGTTGCTGCAAAATTTGTTCAAATCAGACTACTCGTGTTCTTGTTACACGCATCATGGAGAATGACGTTTATACGGGCAGAATAAAAGCAAACGTTTTAAATTCTCTGCTTTACATATCGGTGAGAAAAACTCTCGTGTTTTTAATTATCTTCGGGAAAATTTAAAAAACGGCTGAAGAAAAATATCGCGTTATTTTCAAAAGCAACGAAGGAATAGAAACGCAAGGGGAACGAGGCTATGGGTCGGTGGTTTACGTCCGCGCAAACAGATACGTGGTACTGGTGTCGAGAGAAGAACGATGTAAACAGGCGGTGGACGAGCGAGGACGAAGGAATATTGGTGTCGAGAATCGAGCGGGGTGGAGCGTGTGCAGAGAAGCGTGTCTTGTGCAGAAATCTACCCCGTTCGTAGCGGCCGAAGCGGCGGGGATTGGGGAAGCCCCTGGTGGTCGATACGTGGGTCAGCAACATGCTTCACTGGCACTGCCAATGGGGCGGTTTGCGAAATCCTCGAGCGGTACAATCCGTCTACGAAATATCGCAGGTGTTTGGCAAACGAGCTATAGAATCCACCGAATGCCGCGATAAAGACCTCCACGATGACTATAATTAATAACGGTTATCTATCTTTGGAGCGAAGATAATCAAATCTAATCCTTGCCGTAAGATTCTCCGAATTACATTCCCACGAATTAGAAATTTCGAGAGACCGTTGGAATTTCGAGCGGAAACCTCGCTATCATCTTATCATTTGATAGACGTCTTGCACCGTTTCTAACACGTACGAACATTGCGATCAAATGGTCTGTAAATTATTGAAATTAATGGATCTTTTTCAAACAACGATAGATATTAATACCTATGCGTCAAACTTTTGACCAAGACGGTACAATTCTATGGTACTTGTCTCCGTAATCCGCAATCCGATCTTAGATTTATCCGACTTTACTGTTCGACAACATCGATCCATCGAAGCCATCGCGAGATGAAGCTTGATGTAGCCTGTCATTATTAATAACCACTTCGTTCGCATTATTATTGGTGTCATAGTCGTAATTCACGCAACTGTCGCCTGTCTGTTTTAATATTCGCGCGTAATTTCCACGTTGTAAGATTTCTGTTTGCGATGATAACGGTTAATCTTAAAGTAGAATTTCTATTTTGCATATGAAAGATGGCAAAAGAAGGATTAGGACAGAGTATTGGAAGATCGACACCTAATTATCACGTAGTTTTTAAATTCCACGCCAAATCGATATTCGTCTTCGCTCGTTAGTTTGATTCACAGTTTTCTTAAATTGCCATTTCGCTCAATTTCTTTTGCTTTGAAATTCAGTCTCGACAATAGCCGTTCGCGTTTGTCATTTACTCAATTAGCCAAGGATTCGATCTATTCACTGGGTGACGTATTATATCAACTTTGAGATTAATGAGAGCTTACTTTGGAAACAAATATTTTTCATACGATCTCAATTACTCGACCAAGTACGATCAAGCTACCGAATCCATTAAACAGATTGCAGCGGTGCATTTTTTAAAAGTCCCATGCTGCTTGTTTCGATTAGATCCTCGCGCCACGCTCTCTTGTTTCACTTCGCGTAACTGTTTTCAAATTGTACGCGAATCGTTTATTTCTCTTTCGTTTTATTTTTCGCCAATTTTTGTACCTATTTTTTTTTATTTTTCAATTTTTATATACACACACAATAAATAATTGCGTATACATAATTTTTGTATAATTTAACAGTGTACGTAACTGATTCGTTAGATGAAGCGGCACGCGTTTAATCTCGAGTACCTTTGCTTAGGAATTCTACTTGATCGTTGGTTTTTATTAATTCACTTCCTCCTAAACGCAAGGAAAACACTGATTCAAGTTTGATGGCGTCGAGAGATGGGGGCCCTGTTTTTTAATTAAGACATCCAATGGTCGACAATTTTAACATTCGTTTCATTTTATTTTTTATAGCTTTACTTTTTCATCTGTAGCACACTCGACGCGTTTCATCTTTGTTAAAGCTTACTTTGTTTGTAGTTTACTCCAATCGATTTAAAGGGTATTCGTGTCGATCGATACGAATCGATGGAATAAATTCGCTTTAAAAAAAATATTTTTAGGCAGATTTTTGTTTGTGACTTTGAAGCGGCTCGAGATTGCAGTGACATTGTCGTTAGTGACATCGAGTTTCCTCGTCGCTATAATTGTTAAGGAGGTTAGCTGTTGGTCCATTAGGAAAATTGAAACTCATGTTACCACGAAAGTTGTCCGAAGATCCACTTTTGTTGGATTCTTTTAAATGCGAAGTCACTTTGTCCATTTTTCACTTTGCGAGTCGTCAGAGCTTCTTATCTCTTTCTCTCCCTGTATTTCCTTTTCTCCGCCGTTACCCATCTTTATCTCTTTCGTCTCGAATCTACAGCCTTGCCTCCTTGAAATCGAAGCACAATTCGAAGTAGATGAAAGGTATGTTAGCCATCGAATCGGTTCTTTCGATACATAAAATTGCAATGGACAATCATCGCTCCATGTTATCTATCGATGCCTTTGGCAAATGTACAATCCTGTCTTTGACATTCTAACGCTATGCGAGAACAAGAGAATTAATCTAAACTAATTTTAAAATGCTTGCTTTATCCTGACATTGTTAAAATTTCCGTCTTTTGGTGTTCTTCAATTCGGAAGCTAGCGATTTTCCGCTCCGAGAGCCACGAAACTTTTCCATCCTTTATTTTCCACGTCTCCTTTTATCCATGTTCCTATTCGAAAGCTCGATGAATTTACATTTCGGTCGTGCACCATTTCAAAACTTTTATCCTGACAATTTGAGTGGAGCGGATTAAGAACAATAGCGAAGTATCGCGTCTCGCGTTACCAGGGCAGCGTGTGTACGAGTCCTCAATTTTCCTCGAGAAAACAGCGGCTCGAAGCCAGATCTTGGAATATTTACCACCGTGGGCTCGAGAGAGCCCGAGGCCGGGCAGTCCATTTTCCACTTTTCGACTCGGCAAATCCTCCTATCTTCTTCCTTGTACTCTTTCTTTCTCGCGAGTGTCCCATCTTATCTGGTTCGTGCCGAGTCAACAGCGGAGATCCTGGCCGCGGGCGATTGGAAATCGATTCCCGACGCGAAAGTAATTCGTAAGGAGACACCGAGTTCCGGTAGCGGCGAATAAACGTCCCTTTGTCTCGTTACAAACGGCCTCGTTGAAAGGCGACTTTCCTCTGACTTATTCTGAAATGGAAACTGTTGGCACACTCCTGGGGCCGGATATGTGTTCCAATGCGCCGAATAAAAATCGGTTTCCCGCTGAAAGCTGACTTATTTCTAGTTTCGCATTTGCTTCTCGAGAGGAGAGTAAAACAGCGTTTAGAAAACGTTTCGAGTTACTCTCTAGACGTTTCCAAGGATTACGGACCAAGTAAAATGAAAGAACGCCTCTCAGGCTATTTTTACGTTTAAATTTACCATTCGTCGAATGTATTTTACAAGAAGATAGACATTGCGCGTTAGAAGTCAATGGAAAAGGAGAAACTGTTATCGAGTCGGATAAGGAATTTCGCGGCTGCACAGCTTTACCTTCTTGCAATCGACTCTGCTTCCATTCTCCTGGAAGAAGAATCTTCATTCACCCTCGTGTAATTTTATAAAGACAGCTGTATAATTTTACTGCAAAGCCGATGCTAGATAGCAAAGAAAACTGTTTAGACCGTAAATTGCACTTTACGTTTTCACATGCTCCGCTTGCAAATTATTTTCATTGATTCAGTCGTCGAGGTAAACGAGCTTCGTTACGAAACGAATCTCTTTATTCACTGCCTCTCGATTCTCAACACATCTTATCTCTCTAGAATAACTGTCTTGTCAATCAGTCACACGATTGCTTCCGAATTGCTGGTTCAATAGAGTTAATCAGCAGTTAGCATTAATGCTTTGGCATTTGGTCGATCAACGATCGAATCTTTTCTCTGTGTCGCTTTCTCTCATGCACAATATGGCTCACTGTAGATGTAAGCTGGGGTCTCCCGTTGAAACTGCGGTAGTTTCAACATCGCTTGCAACCTAACCCACTCAGCTTGCAGTAGATACCACTGCCTAGAAACCATTGTATGTGTTTCTGGTGCAGCTGCAAATACAATGGAGTTTCACGGCGAATGAGCGTTGCTGCCCTTCACGGAAGATGTACAGAAAATAAAGATAGATCTACGTGGTGTTGCTTTTACTCTGGCAACCTGCAGCGACAATGTTTTACTTTCTCTCTGCATTTTCAAAACCAACGACAAGTGCATTCAATCACGAGCGGTTATAGCATTGTAATAAATCACGAGAGAGGATATTTCATGAAATTTTAAATTTATTATATTAATTCGAAAGCACGTAGAATGACATTAATCCATCTATATATTTCGCTTCCCCTTTGACACAGATACCTGGCTACGTACGCTTTTATTATACTTGACCAGGCGTATAGATATTTTAGCGTTCGCCGGTCTGACTACGTACGTGCTTGATTCTACTTTGTCGAGCACGCTATTATTAGGATACGTTAAATGTTACGACTCTCTATGTTTTGCTACTACTCGAATTCAACGATGTTTTTTTTTTAAACTGATCGACCCTCTAATTAAGTAGAAACGGTTCACAGCCGCGCAACTGACCTCAGGTTATTTTTAATGACGTTACTATGATCGGAGGAGGATAACGGCTATCGATTACTTGCTTACTTAAACGGGGTACAAATAGAATCAGTGTACGCTGAGACGTAGCACGCGCGAAATTTTATAGCGTGCAATCTGTTCCTAATTCGTCGTTGGTTGAAAAACGGTTGAAAAACAAAGTATAATTAAAAATAATTTCTTACTGTAAACGGAGCCATCTATTCCGGTCACATACTCGTTGTTGTATACAATGACGTTCGCAGGTATCGTTAAAATTCGTTTATTCCGTTTGTGACGAACGAACACTTTGAAAGAGAAGTGAACTGGAGTTGAAATGGACGCAAAGACGTTCACTAAATTACCGTTCGCTTCCGTAATTTTGGATACGTCTTTCAATTTAATTACATTCGCTTCTTTTCAGCGTACTTTTCTCAAACCTGTTAATCTCTGTTTGCAAAGTCGCTTTACTTTCGGAAACAACTCGAGAGCAACGCTCACCTTCTTCGACGTTGCACGCATGTATATATATTCTACATTCCTCCATTTGTCAATTTTTCCCTTTACGTTATACCCGCTACAGTTATAATCCTCAAGCTGAACAAGCTTTTTCGTTGCGACGCTCGCGACGTCTCCATTGTTTATGACTAATTCGGCATCGACGAAATTAGAACATTTTTTGCAAATTAGTAGCGTTGGTAAATTGTGTCAAGACGCAGTTTCAAAGAACGATACGACATTATGTTGGAAACGTACGTAAACGCGTTATGAACGCGAATAATGCCATTGTAAAATATGAATTCGTCAACCTAAATATGAAAATGTACCTTTTCAACCATGCTCGAAGCAACTTGTTAACATCGCAACGGAATAATGTTATCGAATGAAAAGCCGGCGCGTAACTAACGGATATTCATAGAATGGGTAAGTTGGTTGTTCCTTTTTGCGGATCGCGAGGCTCGACGAATGACCCCAGCGTATTCCGCTTGATACGCGTCTAAAGAACATGCAAAACTTTATGCCGCCGTTATAAATTTCATTACTTTCAATTAGCCACGGTAAACAGGCCACTGAGCAGATTGCAGCGTATGCGTCCGCATTAACTACATGGCTTATCGATAATTACTGATAAATTTATCTTGTGTTAGAGCAATATCTGTTACGTCGGCCGACTCTCTGCCCAGACCGGGCCACACGTCACGGGCAGGATGGCAACCAGATGTCTTCACATCCTTAACGCGTACCCTCGATAGTCTCAAGTACTCTCCATAAATCCCAGGCATTTTCTATTTAAGGTCCTTCAGACCGACCAAATATTCTTTCACCGAATAGTTTATTATCTACTATGGGAAGATATGGGAAAGTTGGTTTCTCTCACGTTCAGTATCTTCCGTTCGCGATTTTCTCTCGAGGGCGGCTAAGGCCCTTCCTAGTCTACCAGCCGTCTATTATCCAATCAGAAGCAATTTCTATTGCCCTCACTTTCCTAGCCAAAATTGTCATGAACAAATCCGATGGTTCCGTGCGCGAGACACACCCATCCTTAGCTTTCCTCCGCCGCAGCATCGTCACCCAACGGCACTGATTCTCCATCTTTCGAACGGTCAACACCTTTGACCGGGCTTCCACCTTTGCATCAGTCACTTACTTTACTTATACATACGCACCAGTCTAACTATATTCATCACAAAGTTGTTGGAATAAACTGTAACTTATAATTTGTTATATCAGTGTCATATTCGATTTAACTACCTCTATTATCCTAACCGAAATAGGGGATCGATCATTTCACGGTGTCGATTGTCTAATCGTAACGGGAATTTACAACTCCCGTTGACGTGCTTACTCCGCGAGTGAACGAAACAATATCCAATCGCAATACCTGTTATTAGATGTTGCTGCTATTTTACCATTCGTTTGTAATAGCTGATTCGACTAGTCGAATACAGCCCTGCACAAATTATCCGTGAAATTGCCAGAATAGCGTAGTATCGTGGATAGATTGTCTAAGAAATATCGGGTGAACTATAAATAATGTTGCGAGAAAGCCTAAGTGCCTACAGGCCAAAAGGGTCTGGAAACTTCAATGGACCGAGCGGCCCATCAATATGTCGTCGATTCTTCAGTCGAATAGTTAGGCGGAAAAAGGGCTTACGTGACCATGGCCGCGGACGGTTGCGAAACACGTACGTGGTGGGGCTATGAGAAAAGACAAAGGAATGCTTAAGGGAAAAAGACGAATTAACAGGCAGTCGTGAGTTGAGAGGTCAAAGTGTTGTCGAGGAGGATGTCCCGCGTGAAAGAGAGCGTTGGAACCGTGGTGACGAGAGTTGTGAATTAATTATTTAGATGTATTAGTTATAGCACATTACTGTATTTAGTTTACGTTAAATAACGTTTCCTATTTAATCCATTGTGAATAGATCTATCGATCAATAAAATTAACATATAGGATAGAAATTATTGGAAACTCTAATTTCTAATATTTCTAAATAAATAAAAGAATCCTACAATAGGCCTGCCTTTCAGCAAAAAATTATTTCCTTCGATGTTACGTTTACTGACGAGTCTGATGAAAATTTCATCGCGTCTACCCTGAAATGTACCCCAGAGTTCCCTGAATATAGGGTAAACATCGAAACGCGATCAAAGACTAATGTCTCGTTTCAACCGACATCCTTTGGACTGAATTTTTATTCCACGTCTCGAAACGACGCGGAACATTCCGTGAGATCGTATATCAGTAGGTACTATTGCGAGGCCTAGAAACTCCCTAAAAGGATTAAACTGTGATAAAGATTTTACGACTGTCCATCTACAGGAAATAAGGCGTTGGTTCGTGAAATTTTTCGTAGAAGATTGTAAAGTATCACTAGAGTGAACTTTGACTCGTGTAGTCACAAAGAAAGTCGTCTGTAATTCGTAAATAAATAAATAAATTCGTGATTCGTTGGCTCAAACATAGATGGATCAGAATCGATCTGCTATAGCTGTCTACTTAAGGAGCCATATACGTTTCCATACGTTTTATAAATTTATAGAGAGAATCGTATCGTGGAGTATCCGATGTGTAGTGAGACGATGTTCGTTCTTCCAAGCTTTTTACATTCTTGTTTTTGTTTGTCGACCTGGCTAAATTCCTAGGAAGCGTAGACGAACTTCTCGAAGTACAACTTGTAAGTGAGAATTACATAGTGACAATTAAATTAAGCAAGTTCAAGTTACGAGGAACGAAGGATTAGTCAATTATAGGTTCCGGTAAATTGCAATTCGAGGCAACGAGCTATGTCCGACTAACTACGAGAATTAATCTACTTTCTCGACAATCTCACAATCAGCATCCGTGTGTTTCGCGTTTCCCCATGGGTATCATTGGTCCAGATTCTCGAATTTACGACGGAGTATACGTCGATGACAAATTAGGTTCGCGTATCACGTCTTGTCGTAAATAAAATTGCACGATCGATGAAAACGGTAATCTTGTGGGTCGGAAAAGTTGGAGATCGATGGAGACGTCGCGTTGCCTCGGAACAAAAATTCCTCGACCAGAGTCGCAATCGCACAGACAAGAACAACAAGTTTTGAAATTCCGCCCGCGGTCACGAGGATGAGTTGGCGGCGTTTTACAAGCACGACGTTATGCTCGCTTGTAGTAAGAGCATACCTTCAACTTTGGGTTATAAAACCGTTTACGGGATATACAGAGTTTCGTGTATCGCGTGACGGTCCCGGTTCCCATAGGAAGAAATACGAATACGTGTTTTATATAGGAGGTTTAAACGGTCCGTGTAGATAATACCTGCCTATAGAGATGGCGAGCCAGCAGGCGGCGTATTTACGTCGGTTGGTCGTTATCCGTCTTCGCCTTTTACAGCCGCGATACCACGCACCGCAATGGCATCTCTATATTACGCTTCGGTTTTATTTCACCAGCAGCGCTTCTCGATCGAAAATCAACCGATAATCGACGGATGACGCTTGAGGAATTCCCTATCCCGAAAGAGATCCCAGCCACGGATCGAATAGCGATGCAGAGAAAATATCTTGCCGCCGCGCTTCGCCATCGTTACAGCCTTTCGCTCTTTTCTCGAATTATTTAGCGATGCGTTTAATACTTTGCCGATGCATCGCGACCAGATTATCGTTCCACGCTAACCATTAGCCTGATATTGAATTAGCAACCTTACGCTCCTCCGTTCCAGGCATTAAACGTCATCCTTAAGCACTGCACGGGCTTCCTCTATGATAATTTTTATAATCAAGGTAACGTTTTATACGTACTTATAACACGATACACTCGTTGCAAATTATTATCGCGACTACTCGTTTGGAAAGCGTTAATCTCTTATAGAAAACGATTATTTCGCCGATGTAATTGAAATGTTTTTAAATTTATTCGCTCTTTCACGGGACGTTCTTAAAACACAACGAAAGGTGCGTCGGTGTTAGCTGGTTGCCGCTAGAAAGTCTCAATTTAGGTCAGCGTTCTTTCGCTGTAACAAACAACGTTGTCGATTAAATCAACACCGGAACAAGTCTACTCTTAATCGCATCCTACTTCTTTGACGTACTCGGCTCTGTACCTTCGTACCGCGTATCTCCTGTACTTTGTATCGTCGTGTTGACTGTTCCTTCAGACTTTGACAGGAAATATCTGCATAGACGAAATAAAAGGAAACCAATGAACGAGCCAAAACGACGTCGGTTCGGTCGCGGACACGTTAAAGAGCATAACTCGAACGATTCCTATCCGTTTCATCTTCTCCGAATCGAAGGTTCCGAGCGTTCTCCACAAATAGTCGTTGCAAAGCGAATAGAAGAGAAAGAATGGGGATAAAACGCGGTTAAGGAACCGGGAAGGAAGAGTAAAGGGAAACGGAACGAGCGTTAACTTCCAACTGCAGCTAACCTAGTAGTCTCGGTCTCTCGGCCAACGAGATTTATATGTTTACGCGCTTTCTATTTTCTGGGAGTCGCGACTATCCTCGTTTTATTTTATCCCGTCGACCCCTATCCCGTGTCCTGTTTCCATCCGCGCGCGTCTTGCGCGATTCAGGCTCGCTCGGCGTTTTCCACCGGTAGCGTGCACACGGTAGCCGCGAGAGGTTCGTTTGGCAAATGGCCAACGCCAGTCACCGGCCGAAAACTGTTTTCGACAGAACCACCTAAGCGATATCTTTCCGTTTCTAACGTTGTCGAACTATGGCGCGTTCCCATACCGTTTCTCGTTCATTTCGAGTGCGTGTCTCCATTCTCATATTTCTTGTCGACCTTTTCCATCCTTTTGCCGCATCCATCGTCCGTTCCCGAGAAGCGTCGATTCAAATTTCCCAGCTTCGTGTTTGCGACTTCCGACTAAGTTCTCGCTTATTTCCGTTCTTCTATTTCATTTTTGTTTCCAAATGTACGAGAAAACGAGGAAAAACATCAAAGTGCAAACTAAACCGCGCTGACTGCACAACTCGTTCAGGCTGGCCTGGCCCTCTTTTCTAGCTGGTGAAGCACCCACTGAGACTCATCGTTTCTCTTATGCGAGCCCTCCGAGCTAACCTTTCCGTTGCAGAGTACTCGAGGTGCCTTAAGCGTCTTCAATAGACCGAACCTGCCGTTATTCGGTCTCTAATCGAAACGCAATAAATTCCAGGTCGGTCGACTTGCATCCTATAATCTACGAGAGCCCCGTTCTCTGTTGTTCGCACTGTGCTTCGACCGATTTAGACGATTCCGTACGATGAACAGGCATTGCATCCTCGAGTGGTATTTAGCACGACCTACGATCTGGTTGCATTTTCTACTCGTGGTACGGGCTCGTGTTTCCGTGGCAGTTTAATACTATCCTTGATTCGGTTGACACCGATTACGCTTCTCGATGGAAGACGAATCACGATTTAATCCAACTTCGATGCGACAGAGCGTGCACAGCACTCGACCCAAGTTTACGTTATAGGTTTCGGTATCGAGTTTCGCTGGTCGAGCATTAATTCACGCATTGGCGAGGTTCGAATCAAAGCTCGTGAAGGTCTAATGAAATTGCCGTGAGTATCCACCATCGGTGACTTAACCGTCGATGCTGCCCTGTTACAGACAGTTTCTCTATTTACCAACACATGCTTGTCTCTTTCTCTTTTCTCACGCACGCTCCCACGCACACACACACACACATTCTCTCTCTCTTCGTTTTGGAATTCTGGATATGGGGCATTCTCTCGAGGTGATACCATTATTGAATTTCTCGCAAGGATTTCATGGCCGAGAACGCCGACAGTTTACTCGGTTACCGCAACCATTTTCGGTTATAACGTGCAGACTCTGATTTTTCAAGAGAAAGATTTTTTTCGAAAATGTGTGGAAATGCGACGTCGTGAGCCGAAGAGAAGACGAGCGACGACAAAATCGCGTAGTAACAAAAGAAGAAGCATCTTTCGAAGATTTGACAATTTTTCGTTGTATATGTACTTTTAAGAATTCACGCTGGAGAACCCTGAAATATGTTTGCACCCCTCTCTCTCCGTCTATCAATCCCTTGCTGCTATTTATAAATCGTATTACAATAATAAAATCTATCGATCGAAGGGAAACTCGTCGGTTTGCCTTGTGAAAGTTTGATCAAAAGCCGACCGATGAATGTTGGAAGCGCGTTTCATTATTTTTCCAAAGGATGCAAAGAGCGAGGCGAATCAACTGCGTAACTACGTTCGTCAAACAAACGATTTTATCTTTTCCGTATTACGACCATTTTTCCGACAACGCACCGCACCGCAATGAACGCATGAACCGGTAAACTAGGAATATCGAATAATCCTCTTTGAGAGGAGAGGATGTGGGAGCGGAAGCGATAGGGATACAAGGGCCGCGCATCACGGGACTTGCATTATCAACACGAGAACACATAAGCTGCGGTTTTCTTGTAACCATCGTGCAATTACCGGTAGCTGGAACGCGGACGCCGCGCGTGGGATGAACGCATACATCGGTACACGCGTGTGCGTGGCGCGTGTTCATTGAAATTTTGGCCGCACAATTCTCCTTTAAAAAGCACAAAGCTAACGGCGAGAATTCGTTGCATTTCAAAGGTACTATGCGCACGCAAATTTCGAGGCTGTTTTGTGTGAGACTGCAGCGAGGCAACGTCGAGGGCGACAGCGAAAAAAGAAAAAAAAAGGAGTAGTTAGAAGAGTGGGAGGAAAGACGCGGGCTGCTGTTTTGTTCCGTGTAATTGCGACACGTACGGAAGCGTCAAAGGGTTTTGTATTCGTCTCACAGTTGGGTAGCGTTAGGTGGATTACTCTTCACTGTTCTTTTATGCACGCGTTTTTCCTTAATTGGTGGTCAGGCGAATCGACGTTCACGAAACGAGAACGTCTTTGTCTGGAACGCGTGTCGTACCACTTTCGTTCTTACGTTTCTGGCTGTCGCTCCCTATAGGGTAGACGTAGGTAATTTGGTGAATTAACGGAGGCGTCGACGAAAAGGATCGCTTGCCTGTTTTTTTTTCCTTCGTTTTTATACTCCCTCTGCGCCTGCGAATGGATCCCTCCGTTCGCTAACTGTACGGAAACATTCTCATTGGTAAAACTGTATACCATGTAGCATGCTTTTTGTCGAGTTTATGTTAAACATCGTGGCAACTATTTCCCAAAATTTCCCGTGGTATTTCCCGTTGCTTGCTCGAACCGTTACGACGTCTATTTTTTAATATCCAGCTTTATGTATTTTCAATATGTCTCGATGGTTCGAAATGTTCAGGCTATTAATGCATTCTAAATTAGATCAATTACCGCGTTGCTTGAATCCGCTAGTATTATTAACTCTTCTCGTAAATGTACCGATCGAACGATTCTTAATTCTCTCTACAATCCTTGTTTTCGATTCAGCGCATAGTGGTCGCTTGATTTATTGTTATGTTGCGTATAATGTTAATGCTACGTTAATTCGATCAGAGTTTGCTTATGTAAAATTGTATACTTCTTTCGATGAGCAGCAATTAACGAAACATTTACACTATATACTGTTTGCAATGCAAACTAGGTTTTTCATTGTGGGACAAATTTAACGACCACCTAGTTGGTAATTAAAAGAGAAAACGATTGAAGAACTGCATTCAAAAGTATGGTCGCATACGCACAAGGAAAAGAAGCGAGAGAAAAGAAATAAAGTGGCCTATATAACGGTACAGAATTGCAATATTCCATGATAGCGTGGAAGAAAGACCGAAGGAAAGTTGCTTGAAATAGAGAAAAGAAAGAGGAAAACTGCCAGCACATAGAAAGGGAGTGTAAATGCACATATCATAGAAACTGGAAGAGAAAACTCCTTCGAACACGTTGCACGGATTCTTTTATGTCTCTGCATTTCGTGTTCGTGTCTCTTGCCAAATAATAAGGGAATTACACTGTAAAAATCTTACTCTAATTCCAGAAAGCTGTAGCCCGGAAATACGATCCTCTGGGAAACGAGAATTTACGAAAATGGGCCGTGAAATGATCGTAACGCTGGAACGAAGTTGTCTTTCAGGTCGAAGATTTATAAAATGTAGTCGCTGAATTGGGAGCAAAGTCTTTTCTCGGAGACTGGCAATTGTCACGTTCACTAACAACACTATTATTGCTTGGTAAAGTGAACGTATAACGCAATGGTATCGGTAATCCGTACTTACTTTGGAGTATCACGTACTAATTGCCTGCTGGACTCTAATTGCATTTCCAACATTTTGAGGGCTAAGCGAATACAATACTGGCTTATTACGTTTCCTGCATAGAGAGAACAATTAGCGATTAGGCTTGCTTCGAGCGAGCTTCGCCAAATATACTTCTACTACAAACACTCTGTATAATAGCATCATTTTCGCTAGCCAAACGCTGGTCTCGAACCAAAATCTTCGTCACTTGCGATACATAGCGTTGCGGATTAATCGCCACGCGTCTATTTGAAAAACGATCGCTTCGTTTGTCATAAGTCGTCAATTCCGATGTGATTAAGCAACATAGAATTGAAACGCGAAAGAGCAGACGAATAAGAGGCGTACACTGGAACCATATCAGATTATAATTCCTTAGAGCGACATAAAGCTTGGGATTAAAGCTCGAGAGAGAAGGGTGAGAAGAAGCAGCCGTGCTAGATTCAAGTCTATTCTTCGTTATGCAATCCGTATTCGTCGGCAATCAGTAGTACACTCGCCGCTACTATTCTTCCTCCATCGTCTGTACTTTCTTTCCACGATTTCAGCAACAAACTTGAGCGTTGGTTAGATCGACGGACCAACGGTAACCACCACACGCCGTGGTGGTTTTAACCACGCGATGAAAAATCGCATTATTCACGAGTGTCGGAGTTGCACGATTCTTCGAGACGAGAACAGCTTCTGGATTCGTTTTGCTTTTTTGCTTGCAAAGCGAAATCGCTTTTCCCCTTTTGTTTTCTACTGTCACTCGCCCCTTGTTTCCGGTATCGCGCGTAATTCTAGCATTAAGCAAAACCGTTGAGTGCCGTCGCTTGGACCAGACTGCATATTAATTTAATTTTACTTACGTAAGGTAGGCCCCGAGGCTTCTGGTTAAGACACTAATTGCGATTTTTAATTAAGGCACTGATTCAATTACGTCCTTTTATCCACTCTAATTATTAATACCTGGCATACAGACGACCGGCTTACCTTCTCCTGCGATGGAAACTGATGAATGGACTATAATTTCCAAAAAGGACACGTTCGTTTCACGAATAACGTTGCAATTCCGTTTACATGGATTTAATTGATTGCGTCTCGTTGCAAACCCGGTTTTAATCACTCCCTCAATCGAATTACGTTCACTATCGTTTTAATGAAATTACCAGATTTCGTCTTGAGGCAGCGATTAATTTGTCAACATTATAGACGTTATATATTCTTTATTTTTTGAAGAAATGGGACAAGTACTCTAGAGACGTGTATTGTTAACGCATATCGATCGAAGTCTTCGTATTTTGTTGCTCTTCTTCCGAAGGTTGTATATTCGTTTAAGCGTTTGTATAAAGGCGCACAAGCAGCATAATAAATCTCCTTATTGCTTTTAAAGCTACTACTCTGTGCACGTGAGCTTAATCGCTGTATCTTTTGTGTATCTTCTAGTATTACGAATGTTCGAGTCAGTTTCTTCCAATTTAAGTTCAGTTAAATCAAGTTTGCCAATTTTTGACGAAATAAATAATTCGATTTAAAACTTTGCTCCGTCGTAAAAACCTTCATCGTTCTCCATATAAATAACATATATCGAACATAAAAGAAGATGAATTCGTACGATTACAGTCGGACGACTGTATGTTTGACGATTATCGAATTGGAAAACAATTTGAACGCAAGCGTATCTTCTTTGTCAGGTATCTAAGTGCTTAGACCAGCGAGGAGAAGGTAGTAAGATGAGTGGGTATCGAGGGAAAAAAATCCAAGAAACGTCGAGGCGAAATGGAGCTAGTCGACGAATACGAGGGACTATCGCGGTATAGGATCGCAATAAATATAGGCCCTCGTCGAAACACAGTCGGACAAGTGGTCGAGAGATCAACCGAAAGAATAAAACAGGGGAAGGCGCAGGACAAATCGATAAATAAATTTGTCTTTCGTGGGAATTCTGTTGTCTAATATCGGTTGAAAGCTTTAAGGTATTCAGCGATCAGTCGCCCGAAAGACTTGGGACAAAAAACACGACTTCCGTGATACATGGTAGAGAATACAGGGGAATGTTATTCGTCGCTGTAAAAAGCATTGTTGAAATGTATATAAATCATTCGAGGCAATTATACGACGATAATTGTATTTTATCATAAAGTTTAAGAGTAGCGATGAAAAAATATCGATCGCGCGATTTTTCCGCGTTTCGGGGTTGTTTCCTTTGTAACGGACAACGTAACACGACAAGGGAAGAAAGACGAAAAGTTTAAAAAAAGAGCGAGTCGGCAGCAAATTCGTAAAATGATAAATTCAAGAGAAGGTTGAGTAGCTGAAAGAGCAGTCGGGAAATGGGCAGAGGACCGGAAGAAAAATGCGGCCGCGGACGAGGGGTGGGTGACGGCTGGGCGGATATATTTGTCGTGTTCCAGCGGATCCAGATGCCTGTAGAAAATTAATCAAAGGATGCGACTTTAGGCAAAGGAAGAAAGGAATGTTGTGCATCTCTGACTGGAGATTTTTTAGCGAGGTCGCGAGCGGATAAGGAAACGTTTCCATTCGCAAGAAATATTGCACAAACGTTCCTTAGAGAAACGAATCCTGAATTCAACGCTCCGTCACCGCTGATTATTGTACCGTCTAAAAAGATTCTTTAGTTTTGTCGATGATGCTTTTTAAAGCGTATTGTTTTGGACGGAACGTTCCCTGGAGCAGAACAAAATTCGCAGCGTGCCCGGATCTGCCGATTCCGCCGCGTTGATTTTGTTTCGTTTATTAGAACATCCTTGCCAATTCGAGACAAAGCGTGCTCGAGAAATTGCTGAAACGATAAAAATTTCGACCAAAAGGATAACATTGGGAATAAAGGTGAACGCATGGCCAAGCCGCTTGACCCGCAATGAACATTGTCGCAATTGCTTCAAACAAGAGACGAATGCTGAAGGGAAGAGAAAGAGGGAAGGAAGGAGATCCACGAACTCGTTTCTCGAACATTTGCGACTCGTTAATGTTCGGAATTTCCATCTATTCGAATATCATCGGCAGAAAGCAACGTTTTTTTCCAGCGATATCTATATTGGCGTGCTTTCGTGTGCCGGAAGGCCGACGAATTAATATACACGCGAGTTCATTAGCACCGCGGATTATATTGACATTCGGAACAGTGTGCACTGTCGTAGTGTGACAACTTGATGATTAATGGTTTACGCGAACACGGTGTTTCGTGACGAATGCCGATATACTGCATTGTACAAGTATATAGAATACTTTGCACTGCCATCCAGTGAGAATCGATCAGCTATTCCATAGTACGTTTGTGAAGCCACGTAAATTTGTTCGACGTAAATTCGCGTTACGTCGCGAACATCGAATTACGGCCTAGTTCCTCGGCGAACGATTTCGAAGGACCTTCGAGGTAATTAGCCGCGTTCGTTCGGGTGAAACTAGACGTACGTTTACATATGCGGTTGAAAAGCTCGAAATTGTCCCATATTCGACGCTAATACCGCACGAGACATCTGTGACGCGGCTCGATAACATCGCGTGCGTCGTTCTCAAAATCTTAACGCGACGGATCAGTCTCTTTCCATTTCGCCGTTTATCTGGACGGGCGAGAAATATCGGCAACGATGCGTCCAAGTTCGGAAGCTCGTTACGTTTCTAACGAAATGATAAGCTCTCGCACGCGGGATGAGCTATTCGCCGTGAGCTTCGAGCAAACTTTATCTTCGCGAGCGCTTATCACCAATCCACTGAAAATTGTTCGAGAACTTGAAACCTGAAACAATTTCCCCGCGTTTAAACCCTGTTCAACTTTGCGCTGCCGAGCCAACAGGTGCGATGATAATTCGTTAATTCTCGAAAACTACCATTCAACCGGCGCGGCGAGGAAATTATTTCGCGTTTATCCCTCCCTCTTTGTCGCGTCAAACTTTAACTAACGCCACGCTCTCACCCGCTTCAATTATTCTCGCGAGAGTTCTTGTAAAAGCGGACCTAGAGATATCGGCCGTTCGTGCTTCTGATCCAAGAAACTCCGACGAGAAGTTGAACGTCGGCAAGAATGGCCGGTGGAATTTCATGAAAGAAATATCGCGCGACTGAATTGCAGGCTCGCCCGAGAGATCGGAATAGACGTTCGTTTTGGAATGTTATCTGGCAACTGGGCCGTGGAATGGGCGACGGAACAGGCCGACGACCGTCCGAAATCTATGCGTAACGACCTCTGACTACGTAAATTCTCGTCGGCTTTAAAGGTTTCGCTGGCACGTTAATTTTCAGTTAGCTTACAGTTCGCGGCCTCCAGGTACTCAACGAGCACGAGCCTCTCCTAGGGCCAAGTACCATCGTGTCGGAATAACAGCAAAGGTTGTTAAGTCGGGGCTTACGGCAAGCCGGAAGCTAAGTGCATTATCTTTTAGGGGAACATGAATATAAAAAATGATAACTCTCCGAGTCACGGCGTTGCAGAGAAAAGTTGCTGGAATTTTCATTACCCTTACCTTGAAACTTCGATATAATCTGTGTTACAGATAATTTAGCCTTCCTATTCACCTCTTTTTTATTGTAAGTTGGACGTAGTTTTTCTTTTTAAATTACGACGAAAGTATAGTTTGCCCGACACTATCCGAACTCCAGTGTATTATTAACTTCGTAGAAACTAGACTACATTTTGATCGCGTTCTCCTCCGGTAAGAGAGCCGTCTCGAGTTTCCCGACGTCGAGAAGTTTCGTATTGAAACGTTTTCCGTTTCCAGTTCCTGTCAGCATACCGACGAAAATCTTGCCGGAAAAGCCGCGCTTTTCAAAAGCCATCGAACTTCGGATACTTAAAAGTTGGCCGACTCGGTTAATACAATTCCCGTGTTTAACGCAAACGACGAATTGATTATACGAAGTAACGTGCAGATAAACTTTTTGGTTTAGAGAAAACCGGAGGCTGGATTAATTCAATATGACGGGGATAATTCTTGGATAATATCCAGATCGTGCTACGAACCAAACCTTCCAGTATACGTATACGTATACTTCGAAATTCCATTTACGTTTTGTAATGTAAAATACATGGTGGATAAGATGCTTGTATCGCGCAGAGATCCATAAAAATACGAGTAATCCAAGGTGAAGTACAGAGAAGGGAGAGGTAACGGCGGATTAGGACAGTGACGTTATAAAGGAGATCGATAATCTAAAGAAGCGAATCTACACGGAATTCTAGGTAAACTGCTGGTAAAGTTTGCTGATTGGGTAACGAGCTGTATAATACCCGTGTAACCCTTCTCGATTGTCATCCAGTCAAGAAAGGAAACGAGAGACGGACTGTGAGAATTCGAACGGCGAAACTCACCGGATTCGACTTCTCCGATATTGGCCGTCCTTTGACCGTGCAACATTCGGCAAGTTACGTCCTCCGTCATACTAATAGATACACGTGCATGGAACAAATCTATCGAAATGTAACTTTGCTATTAACCGAGACGCGCTTGCTATGGTCTATTTGATTTGAACTTGTTTGATTGATTAACAAGAACTCTGTCGCGCCATTCGATGGGAACGACTCTGCACGAGATACCGTGTTTAGCATTACGCTTATGGCTCGTTGAAAGATGAAGATAAACCGAATGCATGTTGGCAGACGGCACGAAAGAGAAAAGTTATAATTGTTTTTGCGACTGTGTTACAAACTATTACAAAGTTCCTACGCTAGCCGTGAACAATAAGACTGTTATTTTACTAACGCGGCACGTTGCACAAAAGTTAATAAGTATCGATGAAGATCGTAAACTAAATACGCTTCCCTCTGAAACAAACGTTCAAGACATTTGTAATTTTCCGTGGAAAAATGCGTTTGGATCTCGGCCAGGATACAAAATTTCCTATACACACTCGCTGCCTGGTTACAGCGGTACGTAACTATAATGTACAAATATCGGTGTCCACGATGATAACTGGTACAATGCTTCATAGAAATTTCCTCGAGGAATGTTTATCACCGCATAAACTGTATTTTGCGTGCTCGCTACAAATGCTGGGGCAACGATGTAATGTTTTCATCGTGCGCGGCATTTACCAACTCTATGGATTTTATTTAAAGATATAGGTCTGCTTATAGAGCCGTGCAATTAACGAGTCCGCTTGTAGATAGAATTTACGCTTTTCCGGCACACTTGTGCAACGTTTCGCCACGATTTCCTTCGAGAACCAATTCCATTATTAGCAAACCAATTTCACATCTTATCGGGATAACGCTCGGAACAGAAACACGTTTGCCTTTGTTCCGGACTGGCCGCGTTCGGTGTAGCTTTTCCATTCGTTACGAACTCCCTATGGATTCGCCAAGTCTTGCGAGTAGCTCAAGGCGCCTTCGTTTCGGTCATAAACGCGACTTGACCAGACGGCGGCTCCGTTTGGAACTCACATTCATCGAGCGAGTTATGAAATCGTTTAGCACACCACAGGCCGGAGATACTCTCGAGCGGATTTCAATTTGGAATTCGCCCCGGAGAAATGTGCAAACGCGGAAAGAAACTCGTAAGCTATCGGGTAGCAAGAATTCGTGGCTGACGTATTCTCTCAGTGGAACGCGGTGTTTTTCAATTTCGTGCGGAAATGTTCGTGCGTGGCACCGATAAAATAACAGGGAAACAAGAACGCCCGGTAGACGTCGAGGACTAGCGAGAGCTTGTTATCGGCATCAATTTCGAAATATCGGAAATCTTAGCGTGTTGCAGTCGTGTTCGAGGGATCGAGCGTCAGGGAAAAAGGAGGTCGACGCCTTCTACGTGGAGACAAACGTTTACTTGGCTGCCATGCAGCTCGACACCCCCAATCTGCCTCTTGCTTGCTTCCTTCGAATTTCGTGTGCACACATGCCGACATCGTTATCGGCGGATTTATCGTGCCGTGCTAGAAACTTATGCAGCTCGAGTCACAGCCGCCAGTTTTACTGCCTCTAATCGTCGGTTGCCCGATACGGTCGCACGTCTCGAAATTAGCGGCTGCTGTCTTCTTACGAACGATTACAGGCGTTCGGAAAGTAACCGTTTCGCTGTGAAACGATCTTTCCGCGAGATCGTCGCCCATATTTCTATCAAGTAACCGCTTTTATGCGCCGTTTTATCGTCGCGTTAATTTGCGATGCGTGGCGTGCCGATCAATGTTACGAAATACTGACGAAATGGAGTGCGGCGGAAATAGGAAACAGGTCAGGCAAAATGTAGCTGGTATCGCTCGTTTCGTCTTTACGCACGCGCAGAATCTTTCGACGCGTCGAACAAATTGTAAAAAAATTCTACGGCAGGGGGGGGGGCGGACGAGTTGGAGTTTTTATGCGACAATTTTGAATTTAAGTAAGAACGAAAGGTAGCTCCGATAATTGTTTATCTTCAATTTATTTCCCGTGTCTGACAACAGAGCGAGGCTGTTAAACGAGCCGATAGAACCACGAGATCGAGACGAGGCGACTGATTCGCGGTACATTCGACAGCCGCCCCTTTCATCGACCGATCGAATCTGCCGGTAGGGCGTCGTTATCGGTGGGTTCACGTGCTAGGCGTTGCTGATGAATGGTCCCGCGTGTGCAAAGGCACGATCGTCACGCAAAACGTTATTTATAACTTTGGCTTGGAATCTTGTACGGTTAGTCTGTGCAATTTTTTTTTCTTTTTTTTTTCTGAATGGACGTCTTGCAGTTCGCACCGTGGAACGAGATTTCAAACATGAAACCACAGCTTTCGTTAATTTGCAAGCTCTCGCGTCACTTAGAAGAATTTTTAAACGGTTAAATAGAAATTGGATCAAACTGAAATTGGATCGATGGAACGCAATGAGCAACTACTCTTCGTTATGCACAAACGCTGGCGAAAGTTCAGTCAACGTTTTTCTTTGAGAAATGATTTAGGAATTTGCTATCCATCCAAATGAATTACACCGACATTGGCTCATAATTCTCTTCCTTAACTCGTGCAAGCTTGCACGAACGGAGAACGTGTATTCATTGCGTGAAAGCAGAAGTTATTATATCAGTGTCCCATATGCGCAAAATTTCACTGCAAATATTTCAGAAACCGAGGATTATGAAGTAGATTTCATCAAACTTTACTAGATAGTTGTTAAGCTTGAGGTATATGTAATACGAGTTCCACTAACGTCATTTGTTTCACGATGTCGTCGAAATATTACGACCGTGAGATGTAAGCGCCAATGTTCGACGATGTCGTAAACGCGAATACTAATGATATCTGATTGCACGTGACACGCGGAAAATTAGGATTACGAGCAGATTTTTCAACTTGTCGCTCGTCATAGCCCTTCGTATTCTTTTCATCGTGTTACGCGATAGCCATTTTCGTTACAAACGTGCAACTCGTTTCGATTTTAATCTTGCGATATGCTTTCGAAATAATATTGAAACTCCTTTACCGCGCGTTTACGTTTACCATAATTCCCAGCCCTCTCTACCGACAGACAAGGTTCTGTGCGTGACGTTTTCCCGACATATTATAATATTCATCGATCTTACGTTGATATCGTGCGACAAACACTCGACAATCGAATCGACAAACGAAACGAACATATACGGGATACTTGCGTATCCATCGTGTAACACCGTGAAATTATTCTTATAGCCGATAGACAGTGGAGTACAGCTAATCGCTAACGGTTTCCGGTGGTTGGTGCGGGTTATCGCGTGTACCCCCTGTCATTATACACTCGCGTGATCACGCACATGCGGTTCGTCTAATAACATGCATTGATAGCGTGCTCGATAATCATGGAAACAGATTTATACGATGGAAAACAAAAACAGCCTGTTATAAGCGCCACGTTAAGAAACGCTGCTCTTCAAGTTTCTTAAGCATACGTCGAATACGCAAGCGTCTGCCGAAAGAAGCACGATGTTTCACGTTTTTGCTACTCGAAGTAATCAATCTCGACGACGAGAGCGGAAAACTTGGAGCGAGTTCGTTAAAAATGCTTTAACTAGAAGTCTTTCGAGCGAAGCAACGTTTACCTCGATCGAGACTTTTCGTTGCGCCTAACCATCAACCTCCGTCTCGCCTCGCCGCTCAAACTCACAGCCTGGCAAAGAGGAAAAGAACACGAGGCGAGTCCGAAGTAGCACACGTCGACGCGGTATCCCGATAACCGGCAACCACGCAATTACGTCGCTTTCCTTATTATTGCGGTATTATCGTATACAAAGCGCATTAGCATATCGTTGCAACGGCGATGACGGCGATGGTAGCGGTACCGATGGCGATGACGACGGTGCTCGTTATATCCGCGTGCAACGTATTCTCGTTGGAATCAACCGAAGGAAAGTACGTAGCAAGCAACGAGGTTACGTGCGATCTCTCGCAGTGGGTAGCCGGTAAGATTGGCGGTCAGGCTGACAGGCGAAATGGACACGCAGCTGAATCTCAAAGCCTATCTCGCGCCTCTAAAGAGTATCGTAGATTTCGTACCTCGATTCTGTACTCCTTGCACGCCCTGCCACACTTTCTGTCCGTGACACACAGTGCCGTACGTCGTGACCGACGCGAGCTACCCTTAACACTACACCTACGCTGACCCAGCATCGTGTCGGTGAGGTTCGCTCGCATCCGTGGCATCATACGTGTGTTTCGAACCTCGGTGTGTCGAGAGAAGTTTACGTGTGCGCGGACCTTGTTCGTGGACCCTCTGCGCGTTTCCACCATCACAGGAGGTGGATCAGAAGCGCGCATGCTCCTACGGCCAAGAATCACCCCAGTCAGGGTAAATCTGCCACCGAATCAAGACGTGGTGCGTGTCGCGTCGTCCTATATACCATGTCGCGCATATAGACGCGAAATTTTTCTCGAGAAAATTGATATTTCGTTTGGCGAATCGAACCTCTCGTGAAAATGAAGAGCAATCGCGTGGCAATTGCCATCGGAACGTATCCTCGCGTTTACTCGTCGTGTGAACAATGTGAATCGTGTGTAGTAAAGTTTTGATCGGACTAAAAACGAAATATTACTGCGAAACGATTGTAAACAGGCACGTGCGACGATGTTAAGATCATTCTTTAAAAAACGTTACATTATACTGCGATTATTTTAGGCCCTAAACGGGGCCAGTTCGCGAGAAGAATCTTTCCGCCGTTTTCATGACGCTTTTGACCGAGATACACGGCGATATCAAGTGCATCGAACTTTCGGTCGGTTAACACCGAAAACGACGAGATAAAGCCGCAAAATCGAGGAGATACGTTGTGAAGCATGGTTAACGACATTCTTCTTTCCCGTGGATAGAGTGATAAATGGCGTTCTCGTTTAATAGGAACGCGAGAACTCTTCAAAGGAATTACGTCCGCGAACACGTCACGGCCTAGCTTCCTCATCATGGAATAAACATCGAATTTTCCACTTTTACCGTAACTCACGGCAATCGCCGGAATCTTCCATCCTTGACTCGTTTTCGGGGCAAAGAACTATCTCAAGAATCGATAACCCCGATTGGAAGTTGCCTGGTGTCCAGTTGCCAGGTGTAGATCGAAGCAGAAACAGATCGAAGCGTGCAACGTATATTCGAGAATCGTTGAAATAATTGGACCGCCGTGTGCCAACAAGAATCGGCTGGAAAGTTTTCCGCGATACGATCACGGGAAAAGTTTCCACGAAACGTTTCCGACGCGCGTTTTCTTTTTTTCGATCGTTACGAGTGAAAGGTGGTAGTGTTGAAACTTTGGCGTCGACCGCCGGCCAGGCGAGTGTGTGTGTATTTATTTTCGGCTTATTTCCGCGCAATCATCGAAAACGTCCTATGGGAAACGTGAACGAAAACACTGGGCGTCAGGAGAATTGGTCGAGCAAACGAGCCGTGGTGTCGGAACGAATGAAATTGAACTAATCTCGCGTGACCCTCGGGTCACCGAATCTCGTGGCGTTTATTGGACGTCAAGAGTGTACACCGTTTTCGTGGAATGTCGATACGACCGCGATAGGAATTTGTCGCGTGGTGCTAGCATGACAGTGGATGGACAATGTGCTGTCATCCAATGAAGAGGATGTGAATCGCTCTAATATCAAAGTGAACGCGCCATCAAATAGTCGCGGACATGGCTTTGAGGTGGCAGGCGAGGCTGTCCATTGCTGCCATACTCTTTATGTGTACAGAAGGTAATTATTAATTAATCTAAACGGTATTCCGAATACTAGAACCGATTACGTTGCTCCGTTTAGATCGAAGTCGGGCAGCGTGGGTTGCGGTATACCTTGGACTGATTCGCGTCGAGATTTGACCACCTGATCTAACGGACGA
The DNA here is from genome assembly GCF_041682495.2 of Bombus fervidus. Classification (NCBI taxonomy): domain Eukaryota; kingdom Metazoa; phylum Arthropoda; class Insecta; order Hymenoptera; family Apidae; genus Bombus; species Bombus fervidus. The sequence continues at coordinate 14,322,472 of NC_091521.1, read as the reverse complement.
GTAGAAGTTATTCGATTGAAAACGTAACAGCTATAGAGCGGCAAAATGGTACAGCTAATGGAATTACCGGCGTGCATGCGTGCGTGCGACGCGAATTTATCGTATGCATTATTCATAAGTCTGTGGCCCTGCCTTGGGAATGATACGCTCCGAGAGAGATAGCCTTTTCTTTCCGGTGTGAAACGCAACACGGTCGTCGTCAACTACACGAGTCCTGTTAATATCGATCACGTAAACTAATTACGCAAAGTGGCGCGACGCGGCGCGCTTCAGGAACGTATTATGCACATAGAACACGCGCGCGATCCTTTTCAAAATCGAACCTGACTATTTTTCTCAACCGTGAATTCGCGCGATGATTTCTATTCCGCGTTTCATACCCCGTTTACAATATCGCTTGGAGGTTCTTACGTTCTAGACGAATGACTTCGGTAATTTGGCTCGATACTGTACCCGGCCACGGCCAGACTTTGTTCACAGTATAATCCGCGCAAAGTTTAATCCAGTAAATTAAATGTTTGCCTGGTACTGTGCAAAGTTGAACCGCGAAAGTTTCGGGTAAGCTGCTAAAGATCACGGGAAATGTTTCCCTGTGTTGAGAGAAGTGGCAAGTACAGGCGGTGCTCTAACAATTTTTTCATTTAGAACGCTCTCTAAGGATAGTTACCTCGTTATTATTTATGGCTATTTCCCCGATCTTCCGATTGGGATTTGTTCGGAGATGTTTCGCTTTAATTGCGAGAATGCAACGATCAGTAAGTGTAGAGATACGCAACTTTCCGCTAATGCTAATGCGTTGGGTAGCAACGTATTAATTCGTTGAAAATAACTGAAATTAAACCGCGCACATCCTTGGCTATAAAGTGACTCCGCCGAGAGTAGCGAGTTTTCTCGTGGAGTTTGTCTTTTCCTGTTTTTACCACCAATTATCATTTCTCAAAAGTATTTCCTCGTGAAATAAATTGCGTCCTATATATTGTTTCAAGCCTGCGAACATATTTTTCCTCCATTCTTGACTTCTTGGATGTGAACGATATTTTTATGATAAATCCGGAAAAATGATTATCTCTAGAGTCAATAAATCGACGACCTAGTAACACTTTTTGCATGGCTCTCGTTTTTATTATAAAATCTCACTTAACCGATTTCGTCGATCATTCCGTTCCGTTAATTCGATCGCTTTGTGGGTTCATTGACACATTCGTGATCAAGATTTGATTAAATTCACAGTCGAATTCGTTTTACGCGACTGGCTTTAATTACAATTAAAGCGAAATATTATATCGACAACCCTGCTTGTTAATTACGGCCGGTTATCTCATTTACGCGTTTCAACGATTGATACAAACGAGCCCGGAAAGTTATCAGCGACATTTCGCTGTCCAAATTCACTAGTAAGAATGTACGATTTTACAACAACGACGTTGCAATATAATTTATGCTAATAGCTGTTGTAAAATCCGATGCATTTTATGTATGTCGTTATTTTTACGTACACCGAGCTAACTGGCTCTAAACAATGCAAGTAAAATTCATCCGACGGATAATAGAATAGCTCTTCCTAAAAAACCTTCGCCCCTTTTCATTAGCATGATAAAACGAGAGAAACCAAAAAAAAAAAAAAAAAAAGAGAGAAGAAGAAAAATATGCACTTGGAAAATTTCGCTAAAATACGGGATCGTGGAGTGCATAACATAGGTAATCGCAAAGCTACTACGATGTTAAAAAATCGGTACGGTTGATAAGATTTGTAAGGGGAAAATCGATTTGATTTCATTTTTTATTTCAATGAAAACTACGCGTTGCGAGAAGCTTGGATTTCCCGATACTCAGAACCATCACAAATGGGAATTGAAAACTGAGCTTTGATCAGCAAGTTTCCTCGTAGTTCTGTATTAATGAAATCATTCGTCTGTATTCGCTAAAGTTCAACTATTGGTTGGTTCGTTATAAAAATTTCAATTATCGTTAACCTCGATTTTCAACGTTAAAAAAATTGGAATTTATTTTCTCGTGCGAACAAAATTAAGGACGGTTGGATTGGAAGAAGAAAAAAAAAAGGGGGAAGGAAGAAGAGAAGAGAGAAGCGCGAAAATGTGACTTTCGACAAGAAATTGTAGCTTATTTTAGACAGAAGAAATGTTACTTCTTCTAATCGCAGCCTTTGTATTTATTGGTCGCGTGCGTCGTCGTGTCTCCGTACAAGTCCGTTGGTGGCTATTTCTTTTCACACGGGCATCCCCGGCAAACGTAAAACTTTTGGAAATCTTATCTTATTGTCTCGCTTCGTCGCCACCGAGTTTTGTAGGTTTCGGTGGATGCTATCGAACTCGGTCGACGGAGGAACCATTGTGATTCCTTTATCTGGATGATAAATTGGACTATCCTTCTTTCTCTGCGAGTTTAAGGAAACCGATCGTGACTGCCGTTTTGTGGCAGAACGATTTGTTATAATTTTTGAGCGTTCAAATGATCGTAAAGAAAATTCATTTACAAAACAGGGGATGATTCGTTTCGTCTTGGGTTTCCTTGCTCGATTGCTCACGGAAAGAGTAAATCTACGGTGAAGAATGATTTTCATTTGCGCGTAGTTGAGAGGGAAAAAGATCGTTTACGGGGATTAGCGAAATTGAAACTGCAAGGAGTTCGTCTCATTTTCTCGGCATCCGTTATAAAAACGGTAGAATCTTCCTTCTTAATTCCTCCGAGATACACTGTTTTCCTTTTTATAATTCTCGCCGGTGGAAAGTTTTCAGTGTTGCCAAAGCGAACGACAAAGTCGAAAGCACGAAGTCAAATGGTAGCAAATTGACATTTACGTAATTCGATCTCCGAGCAAGCTAATTGTAAATCCGTTTATGGGGAAGTTGCGGATGTCGAACATCGCGGTTTGTAGTAAAAAGCAGTTCCGTCGCTAACTTTTTCTAGAAAAACCATTTCGCGTGCGCCAGCGATTTCTCATTATCGCGCTAATTTTATATTCGACGATCCGATTCGATGAAACTTTCAATGGTCTGGCCGATCGGGAAGTATAGTATTACTTTGAAATAACGTTTCTTGGTAGTTGGCAGGTGCTCTGTCAATTCGTGAAGTTGCTTCGGTCGCAGAAGCCTCCTTGGAGGGAGCAAGAAACTTCGTTTCCTCGAAATCGCTTTATCTCGCTACTACGAAACCCGGAAAGAATGACGAACCTTGAAATAACTTTTCGCAATAATAAAACGCCGCTTCCAGAGTAAGAGTTTGTCTCGAGTCGATCTCGTAGCCTGGGGCGCTGCTCGTTACTCGACCGGATTTTCTTCCGGTCTTTCCTGCGCTTCGAAGGAGACGCGACCGACCAATGGGAAAATAAAGTAGCTGGTAATTATTTTCGCACCTTGCGAGATTCAGCAGTTTTCGCTTTGTTCGTCCTAATCACGAAGAAAGAACGAACCTCCAAACTTTCAGTTCATCGCTCCAGCGCTCCTCGTGTAATTTACACTGAATATTTCTTCGCTGATGAAACTCGTGTTTATTCTGGATATAATACGATATCGCTTCCGTAGAAAATTGTGAAAATTTCGGACATCTTGGAAAGATTTGGCGATACGTAGGTAGACGCGCGGCACACTGCGTGCATGGTGTCGCGGCCTTGTTAATTCAAAGCCCTTGTAAAGTAGGAAACATTAAGTTCCGGCGTGTTTTAATTACGAGCCTAAGCGCGAGCACCCTCGACCCGTTTAAGCGTGGGAATCTGCACTAGTCTCCTGCTGCATTTCCGCGTCACGTGACGGCTGACGATAAACTCACAAAATCATGGCCGTTCCATTATTTCGCGACGTGGCCCACTTGTCCTATAATGGATACGTCGTGTCGTCGGCTCGTGTTCATGGTAGATGGGCAAAATCGACCTTTGCACACTGCATTTACACGAGAAAAGAGAGAATAGACAGATAGTAGCTCCAGACGAAGCTGTGTGGAGCGTGGGGTGGATGAGAGACAAAAAAAAGTTGGAGGGACGCTTCGAGCCTTTATTAATCGCTTTTATCTTCTGCTACTCTCTTGAAACGTTCTCCTTTTTCCTTGTTCTCCTCTCTTCCTTCATCCTTCTTGTATTATTTTCTTCTCTTCTCTTTTCTCCGTTTCGGTGACGCGGCACGAGAGCGAGGCGATGCAGCTCGTCGCAGCGGAATGAAGTAATGAAATCTGATCTCAGATCGTTAACGGCTCTAATAGGTCTGATACGGCGATAGATTGCAAGGATGTGCATTGAAACGCTCCTTAACCTTCCGTGGCGACACGGCAATTTATTATCCTTTCGGAAGAAAATTTTTTTCGCACGCTGCATATTACACCCCGTACTACCTATAGTTTTAATTTTGCGACGATTACCGATTTTTCTTTTTCGCGATCATTTTCTCGTTAAAATTCTTCGAGGTTTTTCCAAGAACAAATTGTACTCCTTTCTTTCTGCGAACAATAATTCTCTGAAAAATAACTTGTCATTTAATTTGGAAGTACAACTCACGATCAATATATCGTTGTTTTACAAGGCAGGGCTTTTTATCATTGAATTCTTTTTTTTTTTTTTTTAAATTAGCCATCTACCATCGTTGCGACGGTGAATGTTTATTTGTTGTAGCTATAATTGCCCGACCAGCGGAAGTTTAAAACGTCAACGAAACAAATAACGCGGCTAAAAATTGCGTAGTGATGGTTCAACCATATAAATTACAAAAGCGCAGCGTCATTGTTATTTAAATTTTTCAGTTGATTTTTCCTTCCCAATGCTGGAACGGATGGATTTAGTTGGAATTTTCTACGAATGTATTTACAATTGTATTATTGTGTAAATATAATTCGCGGTTTTATCCTTTTGTGAAATTTATTTCCATTCTGTGAATTCGATATCATTTCTGTTAATCTCCGTTAATAAATAAATCATATTCTTAAACTCATTAAAAAATACATTCAATCTTTATCAATAATTTTCCTATAATTCTTACGTTGCGATCGTAGCAGCTGCAATCGTATCTAGAATATTTCAGTGACACGTTGATTCTTCGTTGATCCAAGACAACCGTATAACATACGCGTATGTCGTTAACCTCCTTCGTACGTATAATGATATTAATGTAAACGACACAGTTGTGATAATTTGAACTAATGTTATCTTGGCTATAATCTCTGTTTGCGAGAAAGTTCAAATTCTCTCTCTCTCTCTCTCGAATTTTCCTCCTTATATCCACATGCTGTTTGTCTCGAACGGCACACAAACGCAAATATCGATTTTTATCTAATAAATATCCATGGTAATGAGAAAGGCAACATAAATGGGACGAGAGTGGTTGGAAACTGTGCGAATCTTGTTCGAGCGCTCGAACTAGCGACTGGAACTTATCGCGGCGCATATATCAATATTCCCGTCGTTTTACTCGCGTCTTGCTTCCACCTACAAATCATCTCTGCAGCGGCATGCGAAAGTTATGTCGACAAACCACGTACGCGTATACCGCGCTATTTATTTCTCGCAATCTGTGACGACGGAGGAAAAAAATAAATAAAGCAGCCTGACCGCATAGCATCGCGCAACGCGCGCCGAGAGACAAATCTGTGACGTGTCACGCGACCAGCTCCGCGTGATTAAATTACATTGCCTATTTAAAAGATAAGGAGAACTCTGTTATCGAACTTATTTATCGGACCCTGCGGGCTTAACGGGCTGGCCATTCGAGGGAGACCGATGTGCCACCTTATGGTTTCACCCAACCCCATTTAATTCCCTGAGTTACACTAAATACGCACGTGACTTGGCGGAATAATTTACCGCGTCCTGAAAAGAACAGCTTGTACTCATTTTTCTTGAGCGCGCGTCCCAGTGGTTGATTAACCTCACGAATTCCTCTATTGCATAAATTAATTCAATTCGCGTGGGGCAATTGTATTTTTACCGGCACGCAGGCCGATGAAGTTTGAGGTGAAATTGCGCCGGATAATTCTTTCACGGGGGTTTTCATGCAACACGGAGAATTGGAATCTCGCGATGATCCACCGTGAAATAACTCGATGAAGACCCGTTCGTTCAGAGCCCTCGTGGAATAGATGCGTTTTTCTCGCCTCCCTTTTCTATCGTATTTTCCGACAATAATGTATTTTTCGGTCGATCGTCAGCCACGGTATTTTTGTTGGATTTCAATCGTTGTGCCGTGATTGTTCCGAGTTTCTTCTCGCGTACGTAAGTACCGTACGAGTGTACATAAATATACGTAAATCTGGAACAGCGTATTTTATTCGATTCGAAGTTAATCGGTAACATAACCGGAAAGTACAAGTTGCGGGAGTCGAAATAAGACGATAACTTCGAGGAAAACGATCTTTCTCCCGGGTGGGACAGACCGATCTAAATATTCAGATTGCCGTCGACGAAACCTGGGAATTCCCTCTCGGTATTTTCCTGCTTGAAAATTGTGGCGAAATGCGGATAGAATCAGACTGGCATCGTACTAGAAGTCTCTTAAACATCTTAATCTCCCCAACGTGATTCACGTGCGAATCGTCTGCACCGAAATATAGCAAATACCTTGTTGAATCGGGAATTTCGGTTGAAAGCGATGCAGATCTTAAGTATACGCCGCTCTATCTTTAATTACGATTTTTCTATATATATATATATCTCATTATAAACGATACATAGTACTTCATTAGAGAACGGATTTACATTCCGAAATGTCGGCTTACGTTTAGAGAACTAGCCTAGAAGTTCTGTCATCGTTTAGAGCATACACAGTGGTGTTAACGTTTAACTTGCAAACAAGGCACATTTGAAGCTCGTACCAAACTATAATAGATCTTACGGAGTTAATCCACGGACGCAGTATCTATTATTCCTATTATTACGACACAGCGTAGTCGTTACTCGGTATTCTTTAAACGGCTCTGCATTAAGTTATAACCATTGGACACACGGAGAAGGACACACGGAGCGATAAAGCCTACCGCCATTCGATCCATGAAGTTTCAATATTCGTGAAATATCGTTATGCGTCCTCTCTATTGCAGTACATTTTATGGCAGCGCAATAATCGCGACATGCAATATCCACCCGCACTTTCGTGTCAACCGTTTCGCCGCTATCCGGCCGTTTCTTTTCCCTTGTGAAACGGTTGGGTCATTTCTCTTCGAGACGAATAGTAGATACTTTTCTTCCTTGATGTCTGCCTCGCTAGCTCCAGGCTTGATCCTACGGCTTACTCGACTAATTAAAACGCTCGAATTCCTATGTAGCTCGACGTCGACCGTGATAATAGTCGCTTTTTGCGCACAAGCGCTTAATGCGCTGAAACAACGGCAGTAATATTCGTTTTTAGTCGACGATGAGGATAACCGCGTCGCGTAACACGAGTCACCGTTCATATCAAACGGCAACGAATGACGACGGTTCCAGTTACCAGAAGTCAGCGTAAGAGAAAAAAGGTACTCGGTAGTACAGGGATGAGTGCAACCGGCGGATCCGGTTTTTTCTCACCTGGCTGAAAATGAATGGGCCGCAATTTGTCGCACTAGCGCTCGTCCATAAGTCATTGAAAATTGTCATTGCAATTTATCACGGACCCCACGAGTGTAATTTTATTTTCACCGGATGGAACTTTCAACGAGATCCATCGTTATTTTCCATTAAGCGCGATTTGCCGGCGATAAGGAATGCTAACCGCGTTCAATCATTCTGGCAATTACGGTCATCTCGCGGCTGAGTTTCTTTGTAAACTCGAGGGAATACCAGGAACTTTGCTACCTGAATGAAATATCTTTGTAGAGTGTACATTCGCATGACCAACCGCATAGCGAAGCATTCATTCGTCCGGCTATTTGAAATAGCGCGAATTACAGATATATCCCAGCCACTTGAATGAAAGAATATATGTATTCGTATCGCGGCAGCTTTAGCGAAGCGATTTTCGGTATCTCGCAGTGCGGCTGCAGTTGCTTAAAAATATTCGTGACAATTTCTCGGGATCAGGTTACCAATTGTAATTCAAACGAGAACCCCAATCTCATATTTATGATCGCGGTGCACAAGAAAATTTCTATCGTCATGAAATACGTGCATCGATTACCGTATCAACCGCTACTCGATGCAATCGATATACGATCCTTCCTATAAAGTCAGAGTACATTTATTTATTTTACAGTGTGAATTTTATTAACTGTCATATATCATCTACGTACCCATATACGAACTTGAATAGATCATGATATTATATAGCTGTCATATGTCTATAAATATTCATAAACTGCTAAAATAAAGTCCATTAACACGTGTACATCAAGATAAATGGAAGTATAGCGAGTAAATTGTACATGCCGGAAAGAAAAACTGCGCCCTTTGCCGTGTCCTGAAAGCTTTCGAACGAAATTCAACGTTTCATGTTATTCTATGAATACTGATCGTTCTATCTCACGAAACGTGAACGTGTCGACAAATTTTCATCGCCCTTTCTTCATTTTGTTTATGTGGTAGGTCTGACAACGACCAAGGTACGCGTAATAATGTGTTAGTAACACATTGCTAGAAAGTCGGTGTGGGAAGCAGGCTCGCATACAGGAGAGAGACAAAGAGAGAGAAACTGGGAAAGTCGGGGAGGTGACCTCCGGAGTGCACGGAAAAGCTCGTTATAAGCTCTTGGAGCTTAGTTGTTGCTACAGAATTAATTAAAACCGGCACGTGGTAAATCACATAAAATATCTACGAGTAGGAACGTGCCCCCGACTATGTACACGACGGATTTAATATATCGCTGTTCTACTGATCACTCGATACGGATAATTGTACAGACAAAGAATAACTAATATCGTTAAACGTTCCTCGTTGATAATTTGCACTTCTTTCGATGTAGTAATCGAAGATTGTAATTAAACTTCGAATTAATAACCGATAGTAAGTTTATATGTAGAAGTAAGTTATATCGATATAACGTTACGCAAGAGAATAAAGGAAAATTCGTTTTCTTCACGCTAGGCAATTGAAAAAGTAAGTTACGCAGGAATGCACGTCGATAAATTAACATAGTTGGAGGGGCGAATCGGCGGTCGGCTGCTGTTCATGTATATTAATAAACCACGTTATCGCAAACGCATTTCAAGCGGTTGGACGACTGTATCGGACTTTTCTTCCCCATGATGGATTACGAGAAAAACAACGTTGAACGATACAACCCCTGCGAGCTAGAGGAGGCCTTTCCCTTCGCGCCGTTCTCAGCCAACTCATTCTCCATCTAATTCACTCTAAAGCCGAAGTGTAATGAGCTCTGATCTAATCTAATTCCGTCTAATCTCCCTCCGGGTATAGATATAACCAACGGCTATTATGTTTCTCCAAGCAGTGAACCATGGAGTGTTATATGCGTTTTCCTATTAAAAGTACCCACCCCTGTTCTTGTATTCGCGCGGAACAGCTTATTTAAGTACAGGCTCGCGTAATAGTTTTCCGTTATCTTCCGTTTAAAATGTTCCTACTCCTTCTTCCGCGTTAATTCGACTAAAGAACAACGGCGAATGAAAGCGTCGCTTCCGCATACACCCCGTTTCGCAAAATTAGGTATTCAACAGATGCGATAAATTCATTCGTCTTTTAATGAACAACTTTGGCTGGCTTTCTTTATCTGGTGAAACGATTAACGATAGCTCGCGGTGTCATTTATTGCTTGTAAATTTTTAGTCGATCTTTATTAGCCAATCTCGTAGAAACGTGCGCGCCAATTTAATGCAGAGAACGACCGCAGTAACGATTACCATGGAAATACAGAATTAAAGGAACATTAATATTCGCTAATTTTAATAATAGATAATTCAATAATCAAGATTTACGATTTACCAATGTTCGGACTTTCGGAGAAATTTTGGAGTCGGTATTTACGTTTTCATAAACATTTTAACCACGGTATCGAAAGACGAAACAAATTTAATACACGACTCGAATGCGAAATCTGATTTTCGACAACCGCGCAATAACGGAGCAATTTGACCTGTTACTCTTCATCACCGTGAAATAACAGAAACATGGGTATGTATGTCGGTTTAAAGTCAATTATTCGATACGCTCGTGGACAATGTTATTGGGCGTTAAGACCAAAAATGATTGCATTTTTCCCCACGGTGTCCGTTAAAACGTCCAGCGCCGTCAGAAATGTTACCAAAACAAAGGACGATTGATCGAGCAATTTTTCTTTATTGTTACAGATACACTCAGTTTAGGAGATCGTACGATGGACAACATGGATCGACACGCGGGTCAAAATAGACCGCGAAACCAGTTGCTGGCAGATCCTTCCGGGCTGAAACCAAAGGTGGAACCTACGTTCGACTACTCGCAAAACACCAACGTGACAGCACTAATAGGAAAGACCGCTTATCTCACGTGTAGAGTTCGCAACCTGGGCGACAAAACCGTAAGACCTTTTGCTACATTGATCATCTTTGATTCCGATCTCTATTGTCCGTTGACGTTACGAAAGAATTCGTGCTCTTCCACCGGGGTAATTTCCAATCGTTCCCGAACATTTATTTCCATTCGAGAGTTGTTTCTAACTTGCAATGCTGGCATAACGCGGAAAATTGCTAGAGACAGCTTAATGTCCCAGAAAAATGCTTGCTCGTACACTCTGCACGTTATTCCGCGGAATTTCGACAAATTTGTGGCAGAAAGGTAATCACGACAAAGGCCGGTGCACCGTTCGCTGAACAAGGGAGGAAACCTGATCTTCGTAAGGACCTTAGGAAAGCGATTTGCAGGAAATAATCGAGTTGCTCGGGCTCGATTGGACGCTAATCGACCTTTAAGGCAACTGGAAACTCAATTTTATCGCAGCTCGCGGTTCCGACGTTGCAGGTATTGGTCGATCGAAAGTAATGCGCAGGTATTCGCGATATTCGAGTTATAACGCAGCGATCACGGTCTCGAATTATTATATGGCGCGTGTACCACGATGCGAGGTTTCACCTTTGGAACTCTGTTACCAAGTAAGTATCTCGTTTGTACTAGCTAGCAGATGTTACGTCACGATAAAGCTAAGAGGATTCTGGACAAGGAGTTTCTTAGCGTCAGCTTCTAACATTGAAACAACATTTTACGTATTCGGTGTTCACGCTATCGCGTATAAACATACTTGCATGGATAAGTTTTTAGGAAGGTAACGAGTATCGTTTCCGTGATAGTTTATCGTTCGTAATTTTATAAGATAGCAGCTAAAATCTCGGAAAATAGTCGTTTCGTCGGATGAAGTTGTCTGCTTCTTTCGAAAGAGAAATCGCGCGCTATCTTCTAGTTATTAAATCTCCTATTTTCGTTTCTCCAGCAAGTTTCATAGCTGCGAATACATTGCAGCTCGTAGACACAAGCCCGAGTTTGATTAGTAGCAAATATACGAATAAAATTACGCCGAAAGAACGAGTGCAACGAAGATCGGGGTAAAAGAGACGAGATCGTAGCTGCAAATACGGGTGCAGCGCGGAAACAAGGCCGTTCAATTTCGGTATTTCGAGGTGTGTAAACCGTATTAAGTAAATTCATTATACAGTCGAGGGCCGACGTACCTTAATTTCATTCGTTGTTCCGCGTCAGCCGTGAAATTCCATTTGCCCCACGTCCGAATTGCTAGGTCATACGGATTTCCTCGATACGTGATTCTCATCACTTCGCTCGCTACCCAGACGCTTTGACTCTTTCGTATTATTCATCAATGAACGCAACGCTATCCTTTTTATCGTCTTCGTAGCATTTTTAAATATCCGAATGGAAGAGGATGTGCGAGAGTCAATTTTCAATCACGTACGTGACAATTTTATTTTACATCCTTCCATATCCATAATTTCGAACGTACTATCGTAATTTTGGTTACCTCGGTGTCACGCTGTGTATCGTCGTTTCGATGGCTAAGTTCGAAAGCGTTAAACTGTTTCTGTTCCCTTATACGAGATACAAGGGAGAAATAGCAGCTCCTTAGACGCTGTCAAACCTAAACTTCTTCGACTAGATACGCTAAGTAGTGCTAACACGGACTTGTCCTCGTAGAGTTCGTATGCGAATTCAGAGTCGCCGGAGGCAGCTGCCTTTCCCGGTTTACATTGAGGGATAAATTACGGAAGATGTATCGGTGAACGTGCGAGACCGAAGATTCATAAGCTTTCTCACGCAAATGACCTACGCTTTGTGCACCAACTTTCAGTGCCGATTATTAATGTTCTCGCCGTTGTTGCGACGGCTATTGTACAGGCGTTTTGTTAGGAACCGAGTACACGGTAGGTCGACGAACTAATAAAATTCATTGTTCATATCTGCGCGTGATACTCTTGATTTTACGGTTCAAATTTTCTGACAGGCATCGATCGTTTAACGAGCGTCGAGCACGTAATAAAAATAACAATTACCTTCGGTAGGATTGAAAGTATTCAAAATTAATAATACGAAACTTTCACATTTGCCAGGATATTTATCAACTTGAACGAACGAGTTAACGGGTGAACAAATTTTCGTCGCGTCTTTTAAATCGCGATCAGTCTCCATTTGGAGCATAATCGAAAGAGTTTTAATCCACGAGGCCACGGTATTGGAGGTCGTAGACAAAAAAATCGTCGAGACTTTTATTAATGTCGAATTAAACGCGAACATCGAAGTCGTGCTTCGGTCTGGCGCGTTTCAAGCGATTCAGATTGCCCAGCTGGATGAATCGGTTATCCGATTACCTTTTCCCTTTTGCGCTGCTAATAGTTCTTCGGCGGAAAAGTCAATTTCTCGCGCCAATAGGCTACAAAATAATTTCTACCACACGATATCCGTCTCTGACTTTTATCGCGATTCGTCAAAGTGAGGTATCTTGACTGACCACCGACGATAACCTACAACCATGCTGCGAAGTAAACAATTCTAATTGAAAGACGCGAGGCGAGGGGAAACTCGGAAATTTTTCTGAATCGTTCTCTTAACGTCGTTACCTCCGAGGAAGAGCCTGACTCGAATGCCAGTTGTAAAGTATGGTAGACCGAATTGTAGCGTTTCAAAGTTAGTTGCTACTCAGTGTGCGTTTCTGAAAATTGCAATTCTACTTACCAGACATGCTTCTTGTGAAAGCTTTCTTTTACGTGACTTACATCTATGTAGTCTCCGAGAGATTCGAATGAAATTCTACGTATTCGTTCGCCTAAGTCTCGCTAAAGTGTACGCAGATGACTTTTGGTTTACCGTGAAAGTAGAAGCGGATGAATACCGGTCGATTCGATTCGTCCGTTTTCGGATTTTGGTACATTCGCGTCTGCACGACGAAAGTTACTTTACGGAGGCAGACTTCTCCGAAGTTTACTGGATTACTTTCTCGGTAGAGGTGAGCACATATATGGCTGATGAAATTATCGTCGTCCCCGAAGACGTGAAAGTTCAACAGGAGCCGAAGTTTAAATGTCCCTATCGTCGGAACAAATTATGTATTATACGCCAGCCGCAAAATATTTGCAGATAACGGAAGCACAGCCATATTGAAGTTTCTGACCTCTCACCCCGGATTCTTGAAATATTTAGTGGCGCGACATGACGAAACGAATGTGAAATATTGATCAGGCGACAACGTTCATCGTCCCTCTGCGCGATTTACAAGAATTTTTAAAAAGATTTTCCAAAGTTGTTCCGCTAGTTACGATATTCGCTAGCTTAATTCTGTCTCGACTTAATGCGTGTGTCATGCATAGACAATTTATGCGACGTAAGTTTTATCACGATTTCCGCGTCTTTCGTCCAGCGAATAGTATCGAAGTCAAATCGTTTGAACTTTGATAGAAATTGTATATTGTTATCAGCGAATTCGCTTAACGATCGGTCGCGTCTATTCAAAGCAGTCTGCTCGATCTTGCTCGATTACCATCATTGAACCCACTTTGAAATTCCGTTTGCAAAGGTATCCTGGGTGAGGCACAGAGATATTCACATTTTAACGGCAGGGGCGTATACCTACACGAGCGATCAGCGATTCCAAGCGCTTCACAGACAAAATACAGGCCAAAATAGCGAATGGTCTGAATGGACTCTTTGCATAAAGTGGGCGCAAGAGAGAGACCAAGGGCTCTACGAATGTCAGATCTCCACTATTCCCGTCAAGTCGCACCAATTTCGCTTAAACGTTGTCGGTAAGTTTATCTCATCCGTTATATTATGCGCTACTTATACCGTTGCGGAGTTCGTAAAATAATTTTCAAACTCTGTCACGTTCTCGAATTAGAATCTCTATAAGTAATCTATATGTATGGCGACTGTAACGAAGCTATCGGTTTTTATTACGTTTCGCATCGGTTTCTCGGGATTTCCAACGAGGGTATGTAATACGCTCGTTACCTTGAAATCGCGCTCTTCTCGCAGAGACGTTTCATAAATTAATGATGCAGATGTATTAACGTCGCCAGGGGAGAAACTTTTGAACCTAATTTTGGAGAGTGCGATACGACCGAAGCGGGTCTCGTTATTTCAATTACAATGACCTTGGCTTTCGATGAAAAGCTTTGGCTCGTTAGTTCTCGCGAATCAGTGAAGTACTCTCGTTCTCTTGGCTCCGTGAATATCGTCTCCGAGAGGTCACTCTCGCGAGAATAGTGTTCCCTCTGCTCGTGAATTTTCGTATCGCGTACGCATAGAGCAGTAAGGATAGTATGAGTGATCGAAACGATCGAGGAAAATACCGTGAGTGAAAAAAAAGGAAGTCGTTCTTTATCACAGTACCGACAGCGACGATACTCGGAGGTCCAGATCTGTACGTTGGCGCGGGCAGCACGATAAACTTGACGTGTGCCATACACTTCAGCTCGGAGCCACCAGCCTTCATCTTTTGGTACTACAATGAGAACGTTTTGAGCTATGACAGTCCCAGGGGCGGCGTCTCGGTGATAACCGAAAAGGGTAGCGACGTCACCACCTCTTGGCTCCTTATCCAGACGGCGCAACCCTCGGACTCTGGGGAATACAGCTGCAAACCCAGCAACGCCAATACGGCGTCCATCAAAGTTCATGTCCTAAATGGTGAGTGTTTACACGCACGATTACGTAATCTTACGATCCGTAACGATCGTCGAGCATAGTGTTAACTCGGATATCCATTTACTTTTCTCGAATCTCCCGTTACAAAGTAAATATCGGCGGATTTATGTAAATATTTATACAGATCCGAATGTAAAAGCGAATTATTGAATTTTTATATCTTCGTTAGTATATCTTGGAATAAAAAGAAAAAAGTAAATATTTTCTATCGATCCGATTTTATACAGCTCTTCGTAACAGGACAATGTTTCTCAGACAAACGGCTCCGGCTTTCATAACGTACAGATTTATTTATGGTCGGAAAGTTCGCTCCGCTGGTCTGAGCTCCGCGAAATGGTATATATTCGCAACGATTTGCCAACGAGTCGTAAAAACGGGAGGAAATTATTTTAGTACTGTCCAGTGAAACCGTCGTTGACGGTAGTAGTAAGTAAAACTCTGTCCGTTGTCCGAAACGAGTTTCACAGCTGATTCGAGCATTTGAAACGACCATGTCTGCGTACTCTGGATGGTGTAACGCGAGCCGTTGCATCGACCAACCGAACAGAAATTTCGCGAGGGACGTTCGCTTTTGCATAAACCATCCCGTTAAAGTGTTCGCTTAACCCGTTAATATTCTCGCGAACCTGGCTCGTGGGTGTGTTAATTCGCACGTTTATTTCCGTTCGTCGGCAGCTGGAAAATTTCGGCGAGTATCGCTTGCACCTGTCCTCTCCCAGATTTCCTCGGCATCTGGGTCCTCGCAATCAGCCTATCAGAACTTGGCAATTACGCAATCGCCAAGTTTTGCATGTTTATTCAGTGACGCTCTCACGGAGCAAAACGAGTTTCAGCGTAGCGAGAATGTTTGCCATGGTGTTCGCCGTTTCTCGATGAAACACGTCTCCAGAGATAGTTGCGTTAATGCAAGTTTAAACAAAATTTTCGGTATTTCCGTTGGTTTTGTACTGCCATCCGTGCCATTTGGTATTTTTAATAAACACTGTTATTTCCAATATGCTATTTCCTGCTATTTTCATTCTCTCAATGATCGCGATCTATCGTATTTCCATTATACATTTCCACGCAATTACGAACACGTAATTACATCGATCTTGAAGCAAGTTATCGATATAGAAAATTTTTCGCCAGAGATAAATCGTTGTCGTACAATTCTTGCGAAGGTAAGTCGTTCTCCATGGCGAACAATAAGAGGCGTGTCGATCGCAGCCGACAAATTTCAGTCCGTGTAAATTACGCGGATTCCAACGTCCGCAGGTCAAGGAATTCTTAGGAAGTGGCACGAATCGGACCAAAATCGAGCGGAAATTGCATTTCAATCCGTCGCATAAAATACTCTGGTTGCTGTGGGCGTCGTTTAACGAAGAAAGGAGCAACGAACGGAACTTCGACACGGTTTCCAGTCTTTCAAAACTGTGCTGCCAGTCAAAGTACCATTGAGAAATATCACGGAAAAAAAATTCACGGAAACGTTGAAAAGATATTTTTACGAAACCACCCGTCCTAATTCTCGAAACCTGTTCTCTCTCTGTCTCTCTGTCTCTCTCTCTCTCTCTCTCTTTCTTCCTTTCCCTCTCTCTTTACGCATTCATTTCGACGAATCTTTTCTCCGAAGATGCCTTGAGCTTTGATTAAAACGTCTCGATACCATTCCACTGACTAGGATGAATGATTTAGGTTACTCTTTGCTACGTTTGCTTATATTTTTTCACGAGCAACGCAAATAATCTCGCTCGTTTATCGTGAAAAACTTATTTTCCCTTCTTAGAATTTGTTGGCTTCTTTAAAGTCGAGAAACCGAGATGTACCGTTGTACATTAATGCGACACTCACGAATAGAAATTATGAATAATATAATTGGGGAAAGGAGAAACATCTCGCTGTTGATACAATTTAACGCTCAGTTCTCTTAACTATTCCAATGAAATTTTCTCGTGGAACAGATACGTGTAATTTGTTTCTAATAAGATGTATTAAAGCGTTTGTAACCGAGCTGTCCGTCATGTTTAGGCGTAATCAAAGCCGTTTGATCTTTGAACCTCATTCGCCACAAGCTGACTTGCAGGAATCCCACAACTTCCAATATTAATTTAATAGAAGACCGATGAAGGACCGGTCACGCGAGAAAGTCGAACAAAGCGTTCTACGTGCGATTATGCGCATTAACGATAATAAGAAAATTGTTTAATTCTGACGAAAGAGAATGGAAGCGTGTTAGGCGAAGATGAGAACGAGTGAATTGTTTGTTGCAGGCGAGCGACCAGAAGCGATGCAGACCGGAACGGCGGGACCTATTTTATCCTCCAGCTGTCTTTTGGTGTCTCTGATCATTTTGTACATATCGTCGATGTAAATGAACGTCGAATGAAACTAATCACCGTCACTGCTACGCCTCGTACGATTAAGCGGGCAAGACACTGTAACGACCTACAAAAGTACATATTGGGGGGGAAATTTGAGAATTTTTACGAAGCAAATGACGGGAGTAAATCAATTTATAGTTTATCGCGGTTACTATGTATACGTTTAAACAAATTTCTCCATCCATTTTTTGCGTATTCAATTTCAAGGTGTTCGCTGCGACATCGATGCATCCACCTTGGAGACGATTACACGTCATGCGGTTGATAAGATGCGGAGAAAACAAAAATATTTAGAAAGTATAAGCCTTCGTTTATAGCTCCATGTAGGCGAAAAATAATAAAATGGCAGGATGGTGAAAAAAATGTTGAACTTCTGCGAAAAAAATTGAACGACTTCGCTGATGAGAAACAGGAAAGGAACTATAATCAAAAGAAGCCGTACGTGGGGCCATAGACAATAGGTTTTTCCTACGATAATTTTCGTACGTATAGTTTTTCTTATAGTCGAAACATAGAAAATCGATATTTTTACAGTGCCCCTTACAGTGTCTTCTGCCCCTTAAACGGAGCTCGAGTTTGTCAGGCCACAGTCACGTTGAGATCGCGCTACTGTTTGCAAAAATCAATGGGACTGGGAACGAATCGATCTACGAATTTCGCGCGTCTATCTAATAGCATCGTGCTCGAGATATAGAATATCACGAACGCAATGTAAGTATTCGCACTGGCGATTCGTTACTCCGACATAGTTTACAACTTTCACGTTCGATCGTATGTTTGTACCTGTCAGTGAGTCGCATTCACGCTAATTTTGGTCATCCAGTTCTGGTCAACCACAGCTACAAAGGTTTCCCGTCGTCTCGTTGTAAATGCAAGAATAAATTTCGCGGAACGAGCACAGATCTTCCCGAACGGCGTCGCGGTCGTCACAATCGTTCGTATTTCATCTCGTTGGTTACCACTGATAGCGTGCGATCCTTATACGATCGCAACGAGGGAACGACGAAACAAGAAACGCGAAGAAAACGCCGCGTTACACGGTCCCCGATAATCGGCGTATCGAGATTTAATGTGTATGTATGTCCCAAGAATGCTGGAATATATTGTATGTTGGTCGAAAAGCGTATAGTTAGAAGAACGTCGACGCTAATACCGAAGGTAAAGATGGTATACCAAGGAAAAGTTGGTTCCGTTGGAAAGGAAACAAAGGGGATTCGATAAGCCACAGTGAGAGAAATCGATTTACGAGAGGTGTAAAACCGAGAAACAACCATCTCGCTGCACGCTCCACGACTGGTCGAATCTACGAAATGCAGGATGCGCGAGACAGCATTCACGAGGAAATAAAACGTGACTCGATTGCAAGATCTCGTGCTTCCCCTTTTCGAGGATCGAGGACGCACGGCTATCCAGTTGACGAAAGTAATATAGGAGAAATGGAGCAGCGGTCTCGAAAACCGTTGATTAATCGACGAGACGAATTCGCCTTTTCGTCGCGTCACATAGAACCACAAGCGAGACAGGTAACACGCGTTATACGTCGAATCGTCTGGTGATTTTTAACGAGCTGCCGCGTAGCGGGCAAGTATAAACGTTAAAATTCGAGGAGAAAATATCGTCGTTCCGCGTGACAGCTACACGCGTGATACGAATGTTAATATATCTCGGGGCGAGCGCATTACGGCTACCGCGGCTGAACGTGAATCATTGTGGCGTGTCGGACGAAAAACGCTCGCAAATCCCTTCCAGCCGATTAACAGTCAGAAACGCAAACATTTCTCGATTGAAAACAATTACGGGGAATTATTGTTATCGATCCAGTCGGAATAATCGTTGCGCTTTGAGCTAGCGGAATTCACGACGATCAGTCGCGTTCTAATTTCCAAACGTTTACGATGTTCGTTTATAAAGCTTATCGATTCGTGTCAACCGGGGAATATTCGATGAATTAACCGGATGATTTTTAGCTCGCCCTGTACAAACGGATTCCAGCTTTTAAACGATTTTGTTCGTGCCTCGGTGATTATCCGTTGACCAATTTTACTTCGAACGCAAACTTGTTTAAAATTATACGAAACATTTTACTCCGACGATAGACTCGTAAACGAAGGAACCAGAAAGCGTGCAAATTTTGTAAGCAAAAGTCAAGTAAACAAGATGCGTTTCGTTCCGAGGAATTATTCGTGTTATTCGTATCGAAGGCGATCGACGACGATAGTTTCAGAAAGCGATCGTGGCGAAACCAGGAGTCGGACGCAAGAAATTCTGCGACGTTTGATCGATCTGTCTTTACGGTCGTTACACGTCGTAACGACGTCGTCTGGACAAACGCGAGCGGAAAGCGAAAGACAGTGGCACTCCGGGTGCGACTACACGGAACATAGCTGGACGTTCGAATTGAAAGCTAACACAGCTGGCAAACTACGACGCGACGGACGATGTCGCTCGCTAGATCTGTCTGTTTGCCGTTGGTTGAACGGGTATTAGCGTCGACGACCAAACACGAGAACCTGTACATAGCGTCTGTATTATAAATTGTGGCCGGGTGATGATAGTTACACGCCAACGACGCGAGCGTAAATGCGTGCACACGCGTTGCGTGCCACGCGGTATTCTGCCTCGTCACGGCGCTCCGACTCTCTCTCTCGTCTGAACACCGGTGTGCTGGATCTAGTAATCGCGTTTACCGCGTGAAAATCGAGTTTCGCGGCCGAAGTGGTTCCGTGTGAACGACCCACAAACTGTACGTGCGAACCTGCGTCAGGTTTCGTCGGTGTGGCTTAATTATCGGACGCCAGATCATCGCTAATATTCGGATTTTACTCGCGAACGGTCGAAAATGGCGCACGAAAAAGCGAACTATCGAAAGCAATAAGTCGAATTTTTGAAAGTAAGCGGTGATCTAGCTTCGTTTTCCACGCAATCGAAGAGTTTCGTCAGACTATTCCGTCGTTCATCCTGATCGATGATCTGCAAACTCTGTATGTATGTATCTCGAACTTTTAGACGACTTTCCCCCCTAACCCCTATGAATCTTTTTACTACTGTGTACATTTTTCCTTCCTTTCAAAGGCTTCCCGTCGACTCTGCGTACGTGACACCGTAAAATGGCTCTGTCGTCTACACACGTAATTATAAGCAGCCGCGTTGGGATTGACGGATCATCGTTCTGGATCTACTTCGTTCGCGACATAAAACGACGACAATTTTCACTTTCTATTTGTGTGTGTTTCCATGTGATATCCTCGCAGATACCCGATGAAAGTATCGCGCGGATCGTTCCTCGCGTCCAACACAAATCGAATCTCCCTCACATTTTTCTGTTCCTACCACGGTGGCGATTCTTTCCTCCAACTTGGATTAGATGCGCGCGAATGGTCGAAAAAGCTGAAAGGGGTCGAAGCGAAGAGAGGGAACGAGGGAGGGCTAGAGCTGAAACTCTAGCGGAGCCAGTCAACGATCCGGAAGTTTTTCGAGGGTGAAATGGGAGTTCCAGTCGATACACGTGCGGCCGACGAAACGGAATGTGGCCTCGTTCGCGTACACTCGAGAGAATAATTGCGTGGACCTTAGGGGAAGCAAAAGTTTCGGGATTTTTCTTCGCTTCCAACGGAAACTACGTGAAACGGATAGGTCGCGGTCCATTAAGCAAAATCGTAGACTCGATCTCACCTCGCGAATTGCGTTTACCTCTAGCGCGTCGCGAGCAACCCAACGATACGTTATTTTATTTTCGTTCTCTTCTTTTCTTTATTTGTTCTATTGTTAATAGCGTTTCGAAGTTAACTTGCGAAATTCTATTACGCGCTGGCCGATGTACTCGACCGACTGTTTTTTAAAACGAGAAACACGTTGAGACGTTTCGGATAATCTCGTCCGGTAATTTCTTTCGCCTATATCGCGTCGTCATTGATACGATAAATCGTTTTAGAGTTTTGGGAAGGAAAGAATCTTATTTCATTCCGAATCGTTGCAGGCTGTAGTAATTGATAGTCGTATAAAAAGATAAAAATTCTCGGGGGACGACTTAGAGTCAGCGTTTTAAAGGAAATCGATGAACGGTGAAAGAAGGTACTTCGAGGTCAGTCCGCGCATCGATGTTCCACGAGTTTCTCCAAGTCGAAATGTCGCGCTTTGCTTAGCATATGAAACGTGAAACGAGGTAAACGCTGCATTCCGCCGGGACAAAAGAGAAACAAAAAGAAAGAGAAACGCGTCGAAACAAACTCCGGATTCTGTTCGTTCCGACTGGACAGGCTCGTCGTGAATTGAATTGCGCCTGCGAATAGAATTCGATTTGGGGGGTTGTCACACTCCGCTGGTCGGCTTCGATCTTGCTCCCCTGACTGTGTACAAATTGCTTTACCCTCGTGCCGGCCACTTTGTTCCGGTATTCGCGGTCTTCTCATCGCTCCTCAGAGAAAAAAATGATATCGCGATGCTGACATAAACTGTGGAAAAAGGGAAAAAATACGAAGGGACGGTAGCAGCGACCGCGGCTCTGCGAAAACGCCGCACTCAATTCTTCCCCGATTCTCTTTCGACGCGATTCGACTCGTTTTGCGATACACGCGTTACCGCGACGAACGACGCTATGTTCTTTTCGTGTCTTCGACACAACAGACTAGCCGATTAAACGAAAAATTCACAAGCGGAAAGTTCGCTATATACAGCGAAACGGCCATTCGGCGGTGCAAGCGATTACGAAAAATAAAGAAGAAAAAATGAAGAAACGAAAACGGCGCGTCGTAGACACACTTGGCAGCCTGTAGCTTTTAATCGACGATACTAAACGAGTGCGTATGACGCAAATGCGAACGAATTAAACAGAGGGAGAAGATAAACCCTGGAAGAATCTGTAATCGCAGTGATATCGTTAGATTAGATAGGTATATTATTGTACATACTATAATATTACGATGTTTAATAAATAAAAACGTTGAAAGGAAGGGGACAAGAGATGTTTCGTGGCTTTTCTCCGGAGCCATGCTGCCAGTTGCCTGTGTTTCCTTGCTTTCATAGATTCGAGAACCGGTTTCTTCGAGCCGCGGCACTTTTCCTTTGTCGCAATTTCTATCTTTCAGGTCGTTCCGTGAAAACGAACGGATCCCGGAAGACAGACGGTAGCTTTTTCAGCGCACGCCCTTCTTCAGGAGTCTTTATTCGGACTTATTCCGAGCCGTCTATGATCCTTTATCGCCGACACGCTCCCTTTGCCGGTGATAAGTAACTAAGGAGTATCAAAGGACCTCGTTGGCACCGGTGACACCCTTTCACACTGCATTAATGTCACGTCGATGCATTCTTCGAGTTTTTGTTAACGGCACCGTAATCAGAACGAACCAGTAAACATCGAAACGAGCTGATGCACAAACTATCGTAATTATCTAATTTCTCGCGTTCGTTTTTCATGAAAAATGAAAAAAGAAACACTTCCACGTTGCGATCCATTTCGGTCTCGTTAATGGAAACTTTTACAACGGGGCGGCATAACAACTAGAAAAACTCGGGACTTTCATTAGCTCGTAGAGCACTAGTTACGTGACTGACTTGTAGTTCGCCAATTAAAGATTCAAGCAGTTCAACGAAGAAAGGCGCGCAACGTTTATAGTTATCCTGATTAAACGGCCAGCACGTCATGCCACTTTTTTAATGCGATTTCTCATCTTAACGACCCATCAATGGAGGCATATTTTGCATGTGCTTCGATAATATATTGTCTTGAAGCGAACCTATTTTAATCGAATCACGATGAAATGCAACAAGTACAGAACGCGTCCGTGAACGTAAAGTATGGTACATATTTCAATTTCATATATTGTACGAGTATACATAGCGAGGAAGAATAACGATTGTAACGAAAATAAGAATATGGAAGATCGTTTTTGATAGAAAAGGAAGCGTAGAAAACACGAACAATGTTCTTCAAATTGTTCTCTGAAATTTTAACGACGTGCGAATGTTTCTTGTACCCATTAAATAATGATATTGGAGAAGAAGCACACGTAGAGAAATATCCGTGAAACAGAGTTGCGAAGGCGTGACTTGACAAGACTATGAAAATTGAAACTTTAAACGTCGCGGATACGGTCCGTCGGTTCCTAATAACCGCGAACTGGCCGTGCTCCAAATTAAGGCTAACTGGCCGGGAACGAGACATCTTTTTCCAAGTTTTACCGAGGCTGAAATTCGCTGCTCGCGACGTGCTGTTTTCATCGGAACAGGCGGGAAGATCGTGAGAAAGCAGAGAGAACCGTGTTTTCGGGCCAGTCGAAAGGAAGGAGAATTGGTCGACGAACAAAAGAATGGTAAGTACTAACGAGCCAGCGGAGTTAACGCGCATCGAACCAGGTGGAAAAAAATTTCATGACGCGTTCAATTCGGGTCGCGTTTCAAACTTTTGCTCAATTTCCCCTAGCGATTTTTCCCGGACACGTGCAAAAACGTGCCTGTATATACGTTACACACTTTGCATCTCAAATTATACGCACTTTCAACTTTGCATCTCTATTAAAAATAATTGCGAACTTCGATCCAACGCGAAGAAAAAGAAGTAAAACCATCCACTACCGAAACTCGATGCATTTTTCTTGTCGGTGGAATTTCTAATTATCCGTGAAATTAATTGCCGGCCGTTGTGCAAGCCACCCTATCATCGCGTTCCCCTTGAGTTCTATATTTGTAATGCGCATCTTTTTTCTCTCAAGAGAAGGTGAACAAAACGAAATGGCAGCCGAGAGGGAAGCGAATTCCGCGTACAGACTCGTGTTTGCGTCGACCGGCTTACGAGGAGTCAACGTTACGAACGAACTGCGCCTAGCGAACTCCCAAGGTAGGTTTAACACGAGTCATCGTCACCAACGGGGTTACGCGACTGTCACGGGTGATTCATTCTGCGTGCAGCAGTTACTGCGAGAACACAACCGAGGTAAGTTTTGTACGACAAAACATCTCGAGTCATATGCATATTTTTACAAAATAATATTTCCTTAGGTTTCCATTGACGCTATATCTGACATATGCAAAAGAAACAAAATGTTTTTACGATCATTCTGTATAGTCATCCCATTTTAAAATTACGTTTCCCTATCGTCGTTCGGTACGAAGTAATAGCAGTATATTCGAACTAAAACGAAAAGATTCACAGAAACCTGATGTACGTTCCAGAAGTTATCGAAATGCGGAAAACGTTACGTTCTGGTAAAAAAAAAACATTTCTTCGTTCTTCTCTCTTTTTTTCATTGTTAAAATAATTGGGAACCATTCCTATTTTTTCTAGAAAAAGCAAATGAGTTTTCTTCGAACTTCATTTCGAAAATAGAACTCTATATGAAACCTCAATGATCGCCAACAACAACGTTCGCCATGGAAAACCGGTCGTTGAAAAAAATATTTAATTTTGAAAAAACGAACGAACGTTACGTTCAACTTCTATCGCGATTCTTCTCGTCGTACCATAGAAACTTTTTTTGTTCGTATTACTTGATCATTTTCATCGACCGACGCGAGCAACGACGGTGAAGCGACATGGTTGGCTCTTCGGCCCAAATAAAATTTTCAACCTGACGAAAGTATCGCGACCGTAAACGTTTTCTGAATATATCTTCTACTTGCGCGTCCAGCTTTACGGTACACGTGTGAGGCGATGAAGGGTGAAGGATACAACCAAAGAGTCGTGGGTAGAGAGGGATCAGGAGAGAGTAGAAGGGGTGAAACATGGTAGAAAAAGCATCGGACGAGCTAACGTTGCTGTGAAACGACACGTTCGAACTGGATGCTGGTTAAAGCAAAAAGATAAAGAGACTGAAGATCGAGAGAAGCGAAAAGACGAAGACGACAGATAAAGAAGGGGCAAAGCGGACAGCGTTTTATAGTCTCGGCTAGATGATCTGGAACGTGGCGTGGTAGGGAAATAAAAAGACCTCTGGTAGAACAGTGTAGAGGGAGACGGGGTATTGGACACGTTACAGATACGCTTTTTCCATTAACCCTTTCTTGACACCGACGAATTTACTGTTCTCGAAGAGTAATGTGTTAACGAACAGCCGAGAATTCCTTTTTTTTTTTTTTTTTTTTTTTTTTTGTTTTGCTCGAACGTGTCTTTCAAACACTGAGAAATTGTATTATTTAAAGAGAATCGCGTTTTCGAAAGAGTTTCCTGTCCTTTCGTTGAAACTGCACTTAAGTAGAAAGTTCCGTGCGGATCGTTAACGCTACAGAGCAGCTCGTTACGACGCTTGGTGTAGACATGTCCCTGTAAATTACCCAATTTATACAGACAGAGGCAAGGTAATAGAGGAATCCGGATAACATACGTACCAATAAATAACACGTGGGTGGGCTTAACGCGCGAGTTCAGGTCTTAATCGATGATAAAGCACGTTTGAGAAGATCCCACTAATGACGAACCGGTTATTGCTGAACCACCACTGTCTCGGCTTGCTTTGCAGGCACGATAAATTATCCTTTCGAAACCGATCGGCCTGTTTCGAAACTCCAATTATGTCGCGAGCTTTGAGAGTTTCCGGTGACGTATGGTAGACGCAACGATATACCTGCTTCTGCGTCTTTCCAATACCATGCCGGAAACGGTTCTTTCGAGGCCTTGACCGAACTGCTTTTAGCTTTCTCGGTAACGAATCGGAGAAGTGAGAGATCGTTAGAATTTAATACCCTCCTGACTGAATCCTATAAGTTGGCGTCCTAACGAGCTGTGCAGATATGTTACCATGTAAATAGATACCTATTTCCTTCGTGCTAACGTCAACGGTTTAGCTGCCAGAGAGAGAAGGCGAGATTTCAGTGTATCGACCCAATTTATTCGTATTTTTGAAATTTCAGCAAGTCTCGTCGTCTGCGATTAATTCGATTAAAATCTTTACGGCATTGCATTACGATTACGACAGAGATTGTATGCTCGCGATGCAATTTTTCCTTCTTTTAATCATAACGGTAGAGTTCGAAAAGTCGGCTAAAGTACGGATTACAGAGTGGTAGCGCGTCCAGCGGATTAGAAATGTAAACAGTTATCATTCTTCGACGAAAATTCAATTTCCAGCATGCTCGTGGGTATGACGTAACTCGCGTCGAGAGCACAGGCTATTCGTTTTATCGGTGCACTTACAAAATTTACATATTACCGCGGTAGCCTTTAAAAGTAACGCTCATGATATTATGTGCCAGCGCGGCGTGCTGCGCACCGTTCACTCAAGGAAATTGGTTATTTCTCTGGAAGGGAAAAAAGTTCTGAAGAAAAAGCAAAAAGGAAGAGAAAGGAGGATATCTATCCAGTTAGCTAATAATAATTTCACTTCCATTTAGCTCGCGTGATAGGACGTGGTAGAAGATGGGGCGTTGGACGACACCGAGAGTTATAACTTGACGCGATCTCAGTGGGTTTCGCGTGGTAGAATTTCGGACTAAATGGCAAAGTCATTTCCCGGAGAAGGTGACAATTATGCGGACAGTAATTAACTGTGGATAATAGCGGGAGGAAAGGTAGCCGCGATAGGAGAACACGGAGATGG
This sequence comes from Bombus fervidus, assembly GCF_041682495.2. Classification (NCBI taxonomy): domain Eukaryota; kingdom Metazoa; phylum Arthropoda; class Insecta; order Hymenoptera; family Apidae; genus Bombus; species Bombus fervidus. The sequence goes on along the minus strand of NC_091521.1, from coordinate 14,295,536 downwards.
TTTTGCGATTAAGTTGTACATGTACAGGCCGTTTGCACAGACACAGAGAACTCTGCTAGGCGACGCGTTGCAACGAAGATAAGCGCTTCCAATTAACGATTCAAATCAACCGTGAGAAATTGGCTCGAAGCTGAAATTTCCACAGGCAACGGGCTACGATCTTGAATCGATCGAGAATGGTTCAGTAGAAAAGAAAGAGAAGTCGTCGGAGCAGTGATTGTTTGCGAAATTTGTCTCAGGTTTATGTCGTAACGTTACCACCACCAACGAATGGAATCGATACATTCGCGATCGAGGAACTTAAATTACGGATTAAGATGGAACGCAGGCTTAACGTGGTACGCAGAGCTTGAAAATTTATTCGTTTGGAAGTTCGCCATTGGCGACGCAGCTTTCCACGATCTTGCAAGATTATTCGCCTCCAGTGGAGAATCACTTCGTCGCCTATCTCCGACCTCTTTGTTTGCCAATATTTGCATTTTAAACAATCGATCCAACACCAGGGCTATGCCCGAATCTTACGAACGCTAGGTTAGCGACGCTACGTTGTTAAGGTAATGAAAGTACCGCTTTTAATGCACTGTTACGCGGGTAGTCTGTGAATTCATTTCGCTGTCTATTATCAGATTACACGGAAATATAATTCGAGATGTATCTCGAACTTTTCCAACATCGATTATAACGTTTGTATTACGTTCGACTAAATTCCCGTTACCTAGACCAGCACTGGAAAATTGATATTGAAATGAGAATGAAATTGAAATCCTTAGCCACGGTTGTCGCAAGTAATCCGATCAAGTTGTTTCTTTCCGATATAATTCGTTTACGTTTCGATGATAATGATATTATATAGCTTGCGATACAATGAGAAAAATCAATTCGTTACCGAGCTAAGCTCGATTGTTAAATATAAAATAAAACAAATTTATTTTCGCGACAACCGTATTTCTTTGTGTTAGAACCTTATTATTTTATAATATCGATACAGTGGTATTAGTATACAAACGCGATTAACCAAAAAAGCGAATATCAATCGCAAATATGGATATATAGTTGAAAAACTACATATCAGATTTGACGCCTTCAGTGTTTTTAATTGAAATCCATTTTAATTGAAATAGCAAACCAATTACAGGGTCGGTGTTAAAATCCATACCGAAACTCTAAGAGGAAAACGTGCGGAATATTTTAACACAGGCCGACAGTTTGTTAGCTTTGCTACTCGCTTCAAACAACCACTCTTTCCCGGGTCGGGAAAAATCCTTCGATTTTGACAATTTATCGAACAAATTAATGCTATATCGCGTATGTGCTTGTCAGCACACGTATGGTACGCAACAATTTTTAAAATATCAATGCATTTTACAACTAGAAATGAAGAAACATCTTTTTGAACAAATGGATTCAGGAGTATTCAGTAATAAAATTTCATCAGAAATTTTAGAAATACAGTTCATATATTAGTGTACTTACGTCTATCACAATTACGAGATACATTCGTTTCATACATAGTAGATAAATAATATTTGATTTACATATATCAGTTGTTTCTGTGATATGGAAATAAAATATTTATATAGCACGTAATACAGAAATAACATAAGGAATAAAATGACGTAGAAAGTACAATCCACAAAACGAATGGCTCGCTATCGCATTAGATTGGCTGCGAGTAGTACATCCATACGTTGTACGCGACGTCATTTTCCGAGTTTATATTTGCTTCTATAGGAGATATTTTATTCGAAGGTACACAAATACTACATTGTGCGATTCCGTAACTTTTTCGGCTATCGTAGTTTGCGCGTATATCTGTCTGCGATTTAGCAACCAAACCAACGCGTAACACTGGAATAAGAGGTACAACAAGGAAGAAACTAGGATCGCTGACACGGCACGAAACTATATAATAATTCGATAACAGAAAGTTCGGTAATGCGAAGAAGGCGAACGAGCGTGAATTATTTGATGGAATCGCGAGGCAGTTCGCGGCTTCGCGAAGTAAAGGCTTCATCGAAGATGAAATGAAGCGAGGCGTGGAAAAGCAAAGTGGAGCGGCGAGCACACCATTGTCGTAGTCTCTTAAATGGGCCGTGCATAACCGCGTGAGAAATGGCATTGTTTTGATAGTCGACTGAGCGACCGACCGCGATTCGAACCTCGCCGACTACCATTGCCTACGCTCGCACCTAAATCCACGACCTAACGTGCAAATAGCTTCGTACACACGCGCATCGTCTGCAGACGACTGCGCGACAACTCGACAACGCGTAATTGTTTCGTCGTATCAGCGACTGCGAAGCTGAACGCCTCCTGAACACCGCAGCACGTTGAAGGATTGCACCAGTACGAAATCGCAGCCAGAGCGGGTAACTCGTGTGCGTTTCCGAGACAGCAAGTACTGTACATAATTCTAAGGTGAAAAGCAATTGGCGAACAACGTCCTCTAATATTAGATCTCAAAGGAGAGAATGCGCGAAAACATCGGTCGAACAGCAACGTACGAGCACGAGCAGACGCTTGTAAGCGTGTAAACAGAATGTCAATGTATGGGAAAAGGTGTAGATATTGGCATCGCAACGAACTTCGGAGGCAAATGGGACAGAGGTTTGCGCGTGTGTGGATGCTGCACCCAACGACTTTAACAGAAAAGTTTGTTCACCAAGTGGAACATCAAGCGGCATTCTATCGCGTATGTTGTTTACAGGGTGTGTACGCGTCCCATGTAAATGCACAGTTCACGGAGCACTCGGTGCAATTACAATCGCTGCCGTGTCAGCGCGTTTTATCGTACAGATTTCAGATTTATGGGGCTGTAGCTTACTCGCTGTCGAGGTATTTCTGGATCTATCGGCGAAACGAGGGAATCAACATCCATTCCACCACCTTTCTGAATTCTTCCTCTTCTCCCCGTCATTCACGGGATACAAAACGAAAAAGTCGTTCACAGTTTCGAGACGGCAGAGGATCGGACGACGATCGCACGCATTCTTCGTTTGTAATTCAGCGAGAATGCCACGACTTATAGAGATATTTCTTTTAATCTTTTTCTTCCCCTCTTTTTTTTGTTCCTTTTTATTCTACCTTACCTTGCTACCTAATTTTATACTCGCTTTTATACTATACTATTATCATTATTTTTATTATTACCATTATTCTGTACAGTATCGTTATTCTCATTATAACGGTCAATGGAACAGCATTCTTAGTACGTTTAATTGATCTTAGAGTTTTATTAGTCTAAATAGCTTCAATAATTTATTTCTCTGCTTTTCTCTCCGTTATATTTTAATTTTTATGTGCGACTGCTGTTTCGTATTTTTCGTAACAAGGGTTCTACCCCGTTTTCATATACGTTAATTATTAAATATAGATGTCTGCGATTTCTAGAGGGGACGCTTTTCATCGAACGAGAAAATTATATCAGTTTTGTTATTCCCTCTTCTCTCTCCCTCTCTGTGATTTGCGACCGTCATTATAAACAGATATCCGGCTGGTGCAATTTAAATCGAGATTGAAATTTAAGTAAACATCGATAAATCGACCATTCAGATTTATCGTGCACACAAAAGGCTGTAATCAGAGCATGTTGGCATAGCACAGGGGACGCAGTCACGGTGCATATTTTCCACTTTACTGCGATCGGTTCCATGCAACGTCCGGAATATACATGACTTTTTTTTAACCTAGCTTATCGATAGCCATAACCGAACGAAATAGGATATGGAATGCGAGGTGTGAGGTGTAAGGTGCAAGGTATGTGGCGTGTGTCGCGCAGCGTGTGACGAATTTTCGACACACGCGATTCCGTGCATCGAATTCTGTTGCCGATGTTCGACCTCGCGAGAGTAATTTCGTTTTCAGCCTGTTAATCGCGTAATTGGACGCGCATGACTTTCGGTCGATGATCGAATTGGTTTCGGAGCATAATTTATGAGGGCAATTCTGCTATGCGCGCGTCTTCCATGAACGTTGCGCGGTTTAGCCTCGATAAACGGAATCATGATCGGGTCATTCGAGCTAACAAATCGCAATTACTGGTTAATTTTCTTTCCAATTAGTATTATTCTACTAATATCTTTCGGTTTGGGTATGCGACGAGTTCACGTATTAAACTATCGGTGTTAGACATAATAGTTGGAATAATCACGTCATCTTCCTCATCGTTAGATATTTTCTCTTCATTTATTTGCGTACTTTTCGTTCGTACAACAGAAGCTCATTTATCTGAACGATATTTTAATTAATGCTCGATTAACTCAACATTTACTGGTTAAATTCATTTATGTAAAATTGCGCCCCTATTATACCAACGAAAAATAATAGGTAGTAGGGGATAATTGGTGAGCTCCTGTTATACGTACGATCTCCAATTATATAAACTGTTTGGCCCCGACAAGTTCAGATAAATGGAGCTGTACTACGCTCGCGTGATTCCGCAATTGTTTTATTAATTCCTCGTTTATTTGTTCATTGACGAATTCATGGTACCGTCTTTGTTAACATATGCCGTGCTACAGACAAAACATAACTATAAATAAACCACATCGGGAAATATACATAAATAAACTATTTAAATGCGAATAAACTTAAATAGCGACGTAAATGTTTTTCCATTTTTCATTTACTCGTTACATAAACGTTTAACGAGATATCTCGTAGTTTACTGACTCAGGACACAGAAATTTTATTCAGTGACGTCAGCAACGAGTTTTAGTACATTTTAGTATTACATCTGCGATTTAATAGAATTTGCCTGGCAATAAATGGGTTAATAGCATTAAGTCAGAATTCTCTTTCTTTTTCTCTGCAATCTGTAATCACAGTTAATACACAATCCAGTCGCGACAATTCTGCGTGTTTCGCTTCACAGATATCTTAGCAGGAACAACGAACATCGTCTACAACGTTGATACACATATTTATTCGTTGCACGAGCCGTTCTTTTGCCAGAAGTTCATACATTACGGATGCTATTGCTGCATCGAACGGATAGGTGAGCACAGAGTGTATTTCTTTCGGTCACAAAATTTTTCTTCCTTCTTTTTCTCTTTTCTCTCGTCTCTTTTCTCTAGAACTCCAACCATCGTCTATAAACTTTTGACCAGCGGCTACATCTTTTAAGTTGTAACAGCAACTTCACGGAATTTTGAAAAACCTTGCTCGAGGTTAAAAGTTTATCACGAACAACGAAAACGACCAGACGGAGAATGCTAATTCCGCTGTACCTTTTAGGTGGTATACGCTGTTCTTCAACAGTAACATGTAGAGTCTGAAAAGGCTCTTTGTTCTCCCGAAGGAAATATTTAAGTTTTATTTTCTTTAAAGATAAAACGCAAAATCGAGGCAAAATTATTCACAAGCTTAGCACAATTCCATTCGTAAATCAAACGAATTTTTCAGTGGATCGAATATATCACGATCGCTAAATCGATACGATATTTGCATATTAACGAAACGTTCGATGCTTTATAAATAAAATCGGAGTGGAATAAACGAATGACACGCTTTCTCGTATCAGACGATGTTTTTGCTGCTGACGTAGCGCTTCCATGTGCTTTTAAAGCTCCAATATCTTTCATTATACTCAACTATTGATACTAATGGAATGATATTAATTTTAATTAAACCACAAGTTGTATTCTATGCATCGTTTTGCCAGAATCTTGATTAAGTAGTCGGTTTAGCGTTTAGTCAGGCAGTAGAATAGGTACGCGTGTCGTGATTACGATTCGTGTTGCGAATTTTGAGTGGCCGTCCGTTTATGGAACGGACAGGCCCATTCCCTTCTTTAGGAAATTCCGAATTACATGTCCTCCCTGGGCTGTAAACCTAATGACTCCGAGGTCAGGTAAAATACCCCGGGAAAAGCCCAGCCGGAAAGGCACGATGGACAGACGAAATCCAACGATTGGTAGGGAGAATCAGCAACATAAGAGGGCAGTTCGTCATGAGACATTGTACCGTGCGGGGAAATACTTCACTCCCAACAAGATTTTACCACCGCCGTGTTCATAGCATCACACTTTACTTTTATACGACAAGTGCAAATACAGTGTTAGATTACTCCAACACTCGATCTATTGAACCTCCTCCGCCTTGAGCGTTAAGTCATTCGAAGTACGCGATATCGACCGATCGGTTTGACCTGACCGGTTGCTCTTTAGCCGAGAATTCGCAACAATTCGGTTACACCGAAAACAAACGTAACGGGTAACAAAACAATACGCGATATTGATACGGTGCAAGCGAATTCTTTTCGAAGTATCGAATGATCGGAACATAATAACTAGTATAATCATTATCCTACCAATGGTAGTTTCGATTGAAATACGACTCGTTGTTACGACTTCGGTCTGAATGGAAATCGAGATTAGCGCGATACAGATCGATTTAATCGATAACGGATTTTATTTCGTTCTTGTCAGTACCTGTATTCCGCAACTCTATTGCTGCTCGCGACTCGATATTCCATCACGTTTTTATTCCATTTTGTGACGTTGCCGATACTTGGCCACTGTGTATCGTTACCAGCGGTGAAATCATGAAGATACACATTCGTTTGAACGCGCACCACCCGTGACCCCGACATTATTGGCCTGCTCTGCCATTGGGTCTTCGATGCTTCGTGCGAAATTCAATTTCTTCGAGCGCAATCAGCCAACTCTATCCGACACTTCGTATTATTCCATTGCAAAACTGTGACTATCACGGTGCGCCGCTGTTCTGTCTGCTCTCGCCAGTTCCTCTGCGACCGTTGTCAAACCGATGAACGATATATACTGTTCTGATTGTTGCGAGCGAGGTCTATGTACGGGAAGAAACTACGGGAGTTCCGCTTTTACCCGACCTTTCACTCCGAAAATTCAATCGTATCTTTAAGCTGGTTTCGTTCGATCGGCCCAGACGATACGATACGACACGAACTTCGAGATTGATAGAACCATAGATTTTTCACTGGACGATTTTTTACCGGATTATCAAGTCCGAATTATTATTTATTCGTAAATTAATATATATTATTGACGTTTTTGTTTTGTTTTTTTTTATTTTTTTAGAATAAGGATGAGAATGTATCGGGTGTTCCAATTATAAGGGGAAATTCTTGAAAGGCAAGAACAAGTTTCACTGCTGATAAAGTCGCAATATTCACGAAAGCTTTCCTACCCCGGTAATATATCACCGTTGTGTATCGAGCTAATCGGCCGTGCCCTAACATCATCACGCATTCTCCGAGCAAGATTTAACGAACGTAGATTAAACGATCTATTGAACCCTGCGAGGATATGGGTACGAGCCACTCGGGCTATGTATATCACATAGGATGGCACGTTATTGTTCCGAATCCATAAATTACTTTTTGGGGAACCGGTAGATATATATCGTACAGAAGAGAGAAAGAGAGAACCGCCAACGAGCCAGTAATAATTCCTCCTGAAATCACGAGAAGAAAAATATCCTCCGCTCGGAGAAGCTTGTCGCGGCACGATGCCCCTAAACGGCCGCACGAAACTTTCGGCCAGGAAAGTGGGTCGTGAGAGAAGAAACTTTCGAAAATTCTATTCTATTCTATATCACAGCCAAGTATTCGCCCTTCTCTCCTTTTCTTTTCTTTTTCTTTTTTTTTTTTTTTTTTTTTGGCATGCTCCTTCTTAAACTGTCTCGGCAAAAATGCGTTTACGTAACGAATCTCCGATTTCATGGAATTTAAGTCTGATTTATGTAATTGTCAAGCAAGAGGAATTCATAAAAGAAGCCTAGTCACTGCGATTGCATATTCGATCTCGTAATTATCATCCTCATGGTCGGACGTTCGTACAGCGAATTGCTTTTCGGCGATTCGGTGAATTCTGGTTGTGTAATTTCGCCGCTTTCGATCGAACAATTGACCGCGAAAATAACCTTCTAATTACGCGCGTCGCGGCTTTATTCACGAGCGATTAATCGCCGCGGAACGTTATCCACGAACGAGGCTCGTTGCTCCGCTTTGGAAACGTTTCAAAGTCTGATATAATTTGACCCGACGCGACGTTTGCGATGTGAATGATAAGGCTTTCGTACGGATTTCAAACGACCTAAACTCACGGCGAGATAACAGATCTGTCGTATATTATCGCGTGATCTTCGTGTGCGACAAGCTCGTTAAAATGTTCATTGCCTAGCTCGGAATCGAATTCTTTGTACAAAGCGCCGCTAACATCGAGACCGACTTTCGTCCTTTTGGTTAGAAACGCAGAACGTTTGTGTAGGAGTTTGCTTCTTGAACAGCAGAAAGATCGAAACATTTTTATAGTCGTCTGTTTATGAAAAGCAGTTCGCAACGAAGTATTTCTCTTGGTATTTGAAAGAATAATAACGTTCGTAGTATAAAGCGCAGAAATACGCAAAATTTCACCGAGACGTTTGTTATTACCTAAAGTTGGTAGCTTTATCGAATAGATATACCAACCGGGAACGTTGGGTCAGATCGTTACGATAAAAAGAAGCTCGCATACAAAGTGGAAACGTTGATATGCGCTTTTTGGAGTTCTGGTAACGCGCAGAGCAACGAGTGTACTGTAAAACTTCACTATGGCCGTTCTTAAAAGCGGACAAGTTATCGTTTGAAAGAAAGTTGGTTTCACATAACTTAGACGCTAAGACAATCGAACGGCGCAAACGGTACAACATACGAGCTCGAGAACTATGGCATATTACTTTCTTATTTACTTTCCATTGATCTTTGCTTCTTGAATTTCTGCTTTTGATCTCTCTTCTCGCTTTCCTTGTTCAATTTGCAGTACCAATTTTTATAATTTTTACTTCTTCTAAATAAAAACAGATGTTTCAGAAATCAATAGGTCGTGGCGATGGTGGTTCGATAGAAGCTAGGACTTCAGTTCTGTTCAAATCTCGAGATATTCAATCCTTGAGATCTGAATTATCTCCGTGTTTTTTTGAGATACGAAAACATCGAACTTGTATGCACACGTACGCGTACGCGTGCAAAATCATTCTTTCGACTGATATTGAACCTAGCCACGATCCCCAATAACACGCAAACGTTTGAAAAGGACACTTCAGAACGTTATTGCGAGCTTTTGCTCGTTTGATTTTTCGGTTACTTTTTCCCACGTGCCACGATTCTCGTTTAGTTCGACACTTCGCTTGAACACATACAAAGAGAAGCGGACAATCAGAAACGAAGAAAGACGCGTATACGGGTTCCTGTATTGGCTTATATCAATTTATTGCCTTCAGTGAATGTGTTTATCCTGTAAATATAACCTATCGCAGAACCCTTTCAGATATAGTCGTAAGTAACGACCGCTCTATGGTTCTCCTACGGTCCACTTTAGTCTCTCGGACCGGAACTAACCCCGTTCGAACGCTTAAGTTTCAATTCGGACCACTAATATCCGTAGGTCAAACGAACGATCTCCAACAGTCGGATACTTAGCGCATTCCGGAGAAAAGTTCTACGTCGTTGAAATTCGACTGGATAGTTTATAGATCCGAAAGGTGTTTCAAACAATAGCACCCTGGAGAATGGTTTAGCTGGAGTGTGTTCCACTTGTTACAGGCGCGCTAGCTAACCCGGAAAGCGAAAGATGCGAGCGCACCCCCGAGATTCGGCCAAAGTTCCTAGCGTCCAAGTCAGCACGTCACGGAAGATTAAGCTTCTTAAAGCTTGCAGTGTCTACAAACTGAAAAACAGGATGAAAGTTTCGCTACTTCTGCTCAAATGTTTCCACGAATGCGACAAAGTGCAGGTTAATTCGTCTTGTTTAATTTATCGCTAATATCGTCGAACAGTGGTAGGAAAAGCGTTATATATAAGGTTTGTACGCCAACGAGTTTCTAACTTTACGACAGCGAACACAGGATTCTTCGTGTTTCGACGAAAGAGTCGAGTCCTGTCAACGGTCGCAGGTATCGGAAGAGTAGAGCGTTTCGTCTAGCAGAGATTGCTCTAAGGAAGGGAGAAAAAGTTTAAAAGGAAAATTCGTGAGATAAAAGGCTCGGGAGCACGACAAGGGCGACCACAATCGTCGACCAGGGACAGGAAATCCAATTTCATCCTTAACTCCGGTCGAAGGCAGCGTTTGCATCGACCTTAATAGAACCAAGTCGAAGACAGAAAAATCGCGTTGCACCTTTTGTTCGGACCTTCCTCGAGGATCGTTTGAAGTTGAATGCAAACTGAAGATCCGTTTGAAGTGCTATTCGTGCACGGGGGCAATTCGCGATTCCGTTTAACTGCGATAAATTAACATTAACGATCGATCAGAAGCGTTGGCGTCTCGTCGACCACAGCGTGCAGTTCAACCAACATGTTTAGTGGACAATGTCGTTTAAGCGATACAATTTTCTGCGATTTTCATTTGCGATATTTATCGATTTAATAAGCTACGTTTCAATTGCCAGTTTGGAGGACGTTCGTCAGGCTGAAGAAGCGCAATTTACGTCCAATCTTTCGCCGTAAAACGTTCCACGGCAATATTCCGTCGAATACAATGACAGTACTTGACGAATATCTCGAGGGAGCGTTAATACGACTCAAAGTAAGCGTAATTATTCATTCTTAATGTCTCCCGCGAGCAGTTAGAACGCGAACACAAAGTAACCCGTCTATAGTGCACTTATCGAAAATTACAGAAACGCCGTAAGTCTCGTCTAACAGCCAACAATCCCATTTATATGCCGCCCTTACCACTTTGCCGAAATTGGTTTCAATTAAATTCGAAACTTACTTATCGGAATAACGCCACCGCCTAAAGACGCTGCATCGTAACGAGAAATAGCAGAGGTGTGCACAAAACGTAGTCTCTTGCAAGCAGTTAAAAGTCTTAGATTAATCCTGAAGATTATTTGGTTGGATTGCTTAAGCGAATTAACCGGGCATGAAGCAAATTTAACGAAGAAAGGGTTTAAACCTACGAAAGGACACGACCGGATATACGTTCATCGGTTAAATTCGTCTTCGGTGACTGCGGAAGCGGTATAGAATTCTGGCTTAGCTTAATAGATCTGGGAAGACCGCAAAGCACAGTTCACCGTTTACACGGATGCTCGAGACCATTGACATAAACCGACACTTTCCGAAACTTTTGAATTGATCGGCAGAGTTTGAACGCTACACAGGAGAGGTATTAGTAGAGAAGAGGCGCCGGTTACAACGTAACTATGTGTAATCGTTTACACGTATACGTACGTACGTATCTTCTACAAATGCCAAGCAAATGGAGGATTTCTTTAATCCTGTTTACGACTGTTCTTTATTCGATATTTGCGTATGTCGTACCGTGTTTCTTCTTGTTTTTGCTTCGTAATTTCATATATTAGGGACATTCTGGAACAATAGTTGCCCGAATAACACTCGCTCGAGTATGGCATCGAGTTTATAAACTCGTACGCGACCTGATGAGCGTTTGCAAAGTTCTACTCCGGCGCATGGTGGTAAATGCCATCTCTTAGGTATTCCCTTGTCAAACAGTCTCCGACGCACAGAACGTTTTCGTAGAATTTAATGGAATTAAACCTGTCGCAACGGTGAATTGCATCGCATCGCGTCGAGAGGGTAGCGAGATTGGCATAAACTTAAATTCGTACGCGGTCGCCATAAGCGTTCCAGCTTCATATCGAAGTATGTATACCTTCGAGGCATCGAATTTTCCGCTGGCCACCGAAAAAGCGAATCCCATTTTTGGGACGAGCAATCGCCTTTCGTTCTCTCGTCCAAGAACTTTGCCCCGGTTTTCGACCATCGTCGTAGTATATATCCGATAGCCAAAGTGAAAAAAACTGCAGCGATACCTTCCAGTTTATGGAAATAATATTTTTCCCGATTGCCGTCAGTCGACCCAGAAGCTTTTCACAGAAAATATTTGGAAGTTCCTTGAATATTTTCCTTGCTACTTGCATTTCTGTTGAAAAAATACGATTGAATAAATAAATGTGAACGGTTCTTTAACCGTTCGTCTGACCAACGAATTCGGAGAAAGTTTTTCGGAGGAGGACGAACGTCAAAGTGTAGAGTAAAGAATTTTTATGTTTAATTTCAACTATAAATAAATAATTTCGAAAATTCGTTGTTCACCGGGTTTGTTCGTCTTGTCTCGAAGCGATAGTTAAATATCTCATTAACAAGAATCAGTTAGTAACGCGATTCATTTCCTAACTATCCTACGAACGCACTGACTCGCGAATAATTAATCAAAAAATGCTTCGGTTGGAAACTCGCATGCAAGCGCGGATAGTGGATTGAACGAGGACCAATAAGGACAGGTACGAACGTGATTTAATTTAATTCAAGCTGTTGGTCTGTCTCGTCGCGATCTGATTAACCTGGATATTTTAATTTCGTTCGCGATGTAATTTTTCTAGTTAAGTGCATTCAGAAGGTAATTTCCTTCGAAACGATGGAAGATTACGTCTAAGCTTGTAATTCACAACGCGTTAGAAACAAGTAAAATCCGTCGATAGTTACTGTGAAAGAGTAGTCGATATCCATCCGTATACTGCCGTGAAATTGAGGACAAGAGTAGAACGAGACGCGAATCGAACATGAACGCTAAATCGACGATGGCCTTAAAAGCAACCAAAAGTCTCTTAGTTTCTTCCATATCGTCTTTTTTCGCAAACTTTCCACGATACGCATTTAGGTCGATGAAAACCAAAGAAGAGTGCCATCGTTCGACCTTCCAAGCTGCTGGAAGAACTTCGTTAGTCTCGGTTGGAAAGACGCGATAGAGAATAGTTACCTTATCGTGATATAGGAAACGTTTCTACACAGAAGTTTGACGCGCCCTTCAACGAGTTCCATTTTCCGCTCTTTTATGTTTATGCCAGGAATGGGTCATCGAATTAGAAGTACATATACTTTGTCCAATCTATTTCGTCGGTACTTTTCCTGATAACTTTTGGTACATCGGATCTTTCATTTAACGTAATAATAGAAATGCGACAAAAGATCAGTTTACGATCTTTCTTCTCTATTACGATTATACAAAATTCTAGTATTCTGTGCGTCTAACACTTTACAATTTTTCTTTTCTCCTCGTTCTTTCAAATTGTAATAACAGTTCGCGCAACCACGCTGTTCGTTCCGATCAGCATTTTTTTACATCTCGATCCAATTCGATCTGTAATATCTTTAGTGGATTCAGGTCGTGCGAGCGAGATCAGCAATCCATGTACCGTGCGACTCCCACCTCCTTCGTTTTTAAATAATTCCACCGCATAACTGTGACACGTTGCACGGTTCAGTGGTTTATGTAGTTTCAATACGCGAGGCGTTAGCTGGAAGAGGTAAATTTCCATATCCGTGCGCACACCTTTTTCTCCTAGAGCTAGCAGCTTGTGTACCATCGACATGTGTCGACGAACAAAAAACATTATACAGCTTGAATAGAGGGCAAACATCGCATTTCAATTGCGACGTATCGATTGTTCTGCAAAACGAGCGTGTTGCACCGAGCGTAACGCGATACATCCGCGGGCTCGCGAAGATCGAAACAAACAAGTGTCGTATCCCGTGCCGGACGCGCTACGTTGCTGAATTTATGTTTCATCTGACCACGTCTGTCCGCTCCTTTTTAACGCTGTTTTTCTTTCACTCCGTCAGCGATGTAAACACGCTTTTTTTCCAACTAACTACGTCGTCCTCCAGGAATAAATCGGTCTCAGCCATTTTCCACTCCTTCGCTGCTTGCGATTCGGGGTTTCATTAAGAACAGAACGAAAATTGCTTTCTCTTACTTTCTTCCAACTAATTTCTCATCTCTAAGTGGAGAAGTTTTCTGGATATTTGCTGGTCCATGAGAAACGCCAATTTTTCACTAGCTGTGTGTAACATTCTGTGTCACGGAAAGTTAAGCACGTGTGTCTAATTGTACCGCTTTGTAGAGTTTATTTGACCGATCAATCTATCGCTTGCAATGATCTACCAATATTTATTACACGATCAAAAGAGCAGCCGTACTTTTATCGATAAGAAATGTCAGGATTAACGTGGAATGCCATTACGTTACGCGGTTCGAGAGATGTTCGCAGTGCTAATTTCATCTCTTTTGAAAGCAATTTCACGTTCAAACAACTTGTTGGTAGATTACCTGCTGAAATAACATGGATGGATAATTATACTTTTGTATTAGCGAAAATCTCTGTAATTGCATTATTGTCGGATAACGTATTGTCATATTTGGTAGTCGAATCGTTGAAGCAATAAAGATGGAAGTGAGTTTGTAAGTTTTTAATAAAAACTGTAATACGGTTCATGGATTCACGGATATTTAATGACATCGCCGGTCTGATATTTTTTACGCGGATGCAAGAACAAGATAGAACGGAATAGAAAGTAGACGAACATTTTTTTGTTGCTTCGGCATAGAGTTGCATCGAATCGCCATTTTCCTCGTTTGGACGATCGCAAAATCAAAAGTGTAACCGAAGAGACCCTTTTGTCTCGCCAAACCCTTTGTTCTCGATCGCTTCCTTTGCGGCCCTTCGTTCGTACCACAATTCGTTCTTCAGCAACCCTTTTCTCATTCTATGATCTCACCTCTTCATCACCGGTCGACTCGACTCGACTCGACTTTACTCGCTCCATGCCCACCCTTGCCCCTCTCGCCCTTCTCCAGAGTGAATACACTTTGGCCAACAAAAAAACTCTTAATTGCTGTGCAGCGTATTACGAGAAGTCGTTAAGACCGAATAGCAGAATCCGTGAGAAGCTGCTACGGGATTCTTCGCATCATAATAGACGGGCCCCCAGGCTCTTTGTTGTTTCGTATAATTTCGCTAGAATATTATGATGTTTTTAGGGGGCGAATTATTTTCGAGAGAATGATTTCTAGTCAGCGAGACTAAGCCACTTTGAACTAACTGCAAAAAAAAAAAAAGGTACAGAATCGAAGGGAAATTAAATTTCATCGAAATGCTAGTATTTTTATGCTGTTTATGTTGGAAGAGAAAAGAAGAAATATTCGATTTGATGAAATAGACATCGTTTGTTTGAGGGGATTGGCTGGAAAGTCCGATCGACTACAGAGATATTTTTAGAGGCAGATGATCAACGAGAGTGAAATTGATCGCACGGTACAACGAAATAAATTGGCAAGTTTCCTTGCCTTGACACTCCCCGCTTTGTGCTTTGCCCTGTAATCGCAGTAGATAGGAGATGGAAAGAACAATTGATAAACGTTTATTGATATAAACGATGCAACTGATATTGTTTCGCGATTATTAGTAATGACTCTATATTTACGAATACCCATAATCGAGTGGTATCATCCAACCTGATCGAGTTTAATCGGATTTTAATTCATGTATATTACCAGCTAATAACCATAACAATTTTCACAGGAAATTCTGTTAATTCGAGTATTCATCCGATTCGAGGATTGAGTCTGAATAAAAAAGTATGCATAAATCTTCAGCCCTCGTTAAAGCTATTCGACAGCCAATTACGTTACCGCTGTCGAGGGTTTTTGTGGATGTACTTTACTCATGGAAGCGTTCCAAAACCAATTCTCGAAGGAAATTTACGGGTCACATGGTATAACGTATTCAAAGGAAGATCGTTCATCGTCGATGACGCCACTTTGCAACCGTCCATACACGCCGATACTCGATAAATTATTGCCGCGTTATTGCCAGTCTTCTGCTCGACTTCGATCTACCAGAGGTTGTGTATAGTCTCCTTCGTCAAACTTATGTACATCGTGTGCGAAAAGAATGATTACGTATCGATAGTGACAGCCAATGTTTGATGTGCGACACGTTGGTAAACTGTTTCAAAGATTGACCTCGGTTTTTCACGAGTTATTAAATCAATTGTGGTATGCATTTGACGATTCGCGAGAGTTTGCGTTTTTTAGATACGAAAAGATTAATTTCGTAAGCAACCAATATTCTCGCGATAGCCGCAGCAACCCTTCGACGAAAGCTTTCCATGTAAAAGCAACAAGTCTACTTAAAAGTTGGTTTCGTGGCAGCTCCTTAACAAACCAATTCTTCAAAAGTAACGTCACAATTAGTTTGGCATCTGGCGTTTATTCGTTCGCTCGTTCTATTCACGTATATCGACCAGGATAAGTACATCATAAATCGCTGAACGCATCCGAGGTAGACGAGTCACCGCTGAAAAGACGAAAGGTCGCGAGAAGCTCGGGCACGCGGACGTATCGCGGTGAATGAACCCTCTCTCGCTAACGACTTTTGCTCTCGTCCCTTCAATTTATTCATTTTCTTTGCCGGTGAAACAATACTGGCCGCTCTAAAGGCGAGAAAACAGAGAACGGGCTACAAGTTGGCTACTCGTAAATTTCGCCCTGCTACTTAAATCGTTCGCTAGGTTAATTAATTAAATTCACTACCTTTGCGCCAACTTGCTAAATGCGCTGGCAGGCAAGTTTGCCTTTACTCCCTGTCCCTAAACATCGAATCTGTTTCATTAAAATGTTCAAGTAGATCGTTTTTCAAGGCAATTTATAACAGCAGCTGCAATTAATCGATCGATTTCTGAAAATACTGTTACGCGCTTCAGGCTACAAATTGCAAAAACTCCAGCCCGACGCCGAAATCTGACGATAACTTTTCGTTTAACGACACGAAGTTTAAAAGGGAACGAAACTGAAGAGAGAATAGAAAAGTTCGATGCGACGATGCGTAATCGAAATATTTGTTTAAGGGAGAGACGAAGAAACTGTGATAGAAGAGTAGCAACGAGAACTGCGTAAGGACGCGGTGAAAGGAAAAGGAAGATGCGAAAACGAATAAAATTATATCCAGAAAAGAACACTCTTTAAGTCATTATACCGGCAACCATAACAGGGTCCGTTTTACAGCTTAATATTTCTTAATGTTTCCTCAGCCGATATAATTAATTTATGCCTCGAGTCTCGGAACTTTCTAATTAAACTTCACTCACATTGCGCTTCAGCAAATGAAACATGGAATTTCCAGCGATCGCTATTGCCTCTATTCAATTAATAGTATCTTAAATTAATCTGCTGTTACGTTCATTCCAAACTCCGAGGCTACCTTTGTTTTAATTCCATTCTTTGCCTTCAGTCGTATAGTCGCGTGATATTTCATCGACATGTAATTAAAAACAACAAACAAAATCGCTTCAGGAGTTGTTCAGAGGGTCGTCAAACTTGTAAATTCTACGCTGTCGCTAGAATGTCGTAGTTACCTCGTTATATGACACGACATCTACAAGAACGATGAAATTGTGCAAACTATTTAGCTAATTAGAACTAAATTTATTCCTACGGAAAATATATTAACTTTCCGATCGACAATTAATCTTAATTAATCTAATCGACTTATTACGTGAAATATTGCGAGATACCGCGATTCATACGGGACTTCTATCTGCAAGGAAAATATCGTTTTCATAATTTTCCATTGAAATTCAAATAATCGAAACATCGTTGTTGTATTGAAAATAGAGATTGCGGTCGAGAATTCTTTCAAATGTTTCTAGCTTGTTCGTAACGAGCTTAATTATAGGGCAGCAGCATGGATGCGCGTTAAACGCGATGTGGCATCGCTAATAGACTTATTAATACATTAACTAGACTGCAAGCGGTAATTCATTTTCGGGGATCCGGCTTCGTATTTTCACACTGGCCATTTATTATAATACTTTTGCGTGAAACTCGCTGAGACACAATTAACTTGTGCGAATGTTAGCCCGATACCGTAGATAATTAAATCATCAAAATGAAGGGAGCGCGGTCACGATGCATTTAAACCTTATTATTAAATTTCCAAGGTTGTCGATTACATTAGAGTCTGATGCGATAAAGTACGAAATTAACACGATGAATATTGTATTAAAACGTTTTCAAACAAATATGCATTTTCTGCGTTGGCAGGTTAACCGACGGATTCTCTCGACTGTAGATAATTAAATAATCAGTTGATTAAAAAATACTACCAATACAGAGGCTGCGTTGAAAGAAATTAAATTAATACGCAGGCTAATTAAACAGATAGAGATCCCTAATCTACGATATTGACATTTGCTCAAAAAATATTTCCACCCGCGATATATCTTTCGCTAATTTTCTCACTAATTCAGTCTTCGCTAAGTTAGCATTTTTTCAACGATTCGCGTTGATGCGAGAGAAGCATCGTTTACGACGAAATTTCGATCGATAATCGCCTATAAGAGAGGATACGTATCCCGATCGATAGTAAAGCTATGGATACGATATAGTTTTAAACGCTGTATGTTTATGAGAGGTGCGCGATAACGGGTTGCTATCGAACCCCAGTTGATCGCAGCACCGTAAAAAGTGTAATTCGAACAGGGGTAATTAAAACGAAGATCGATAAAAATACAAGGACGAATTTTATCGAATGCCGAATAATAAATAGCATTATGTTCGAGTGAGACTTCTAGGACGTGGGATTTACGATTTAATCGGATAAAAGATAGTTGGAAAAATCATTTATCCGTCTATTCCAAATAGACCTTCGACGTCGGTGTTTTATCGCGTTATCCAAATAAATCGATAAATAACATTAATTCTCGAGAGAAAAACACAGGCTAAGTGCCAACTGGGGCGTCACAATATGTATACAAGGATTTCTCGAAAAATATCGCGTAACTGACTGATACGAGAACTCGCAGGAACGCCGATCATTATCTAGGTACAATGACTAATTATACGAGCAACGCTGGCAAAGCAAATGATCTACTGAAAACAGAGATACTGAAACGTGTCACTATCAGCAGCGAAAGTATCCTTCGATGATTGATTGACAGACAATGGCCGGCGCTTATTCCCATGGCAGAATATGACCATTCGCAGCGTCGATAATCGTCATCAGGCTTTTTTTTTCTCATCGATAATCGATGCCGATTGGTTCGCAGCAACCGAGCAATGCCGAGGAAACGCGAGCGGCAGGTTGTGCAGAGAGGTCGGCAAGGGTGGAGGAGGCGGTACAGGTGTCGATCCGGCATCGTATATTTGCGAAAGGCAACCAGAAAACTGGAGCACGGTTTAAATTACGAAGCGGTAAGCGATTAGCGATCCACGGATTCGAAATCGAGGCTCGCCGTCTCGATTGGTAAGTGCGACGTAGTAAATGGCGCGATGGCCTGCCGGCAGATTGGCTTTGCACGGAGAAAAGTTTTGTTTGATGTTTCGATAGCCGCGCATCCAATTGGCCCTCTCGTGCCAGGAACCCGCACACGTACATCGGCCTTCGTTGCATCGGGTAATTTCGTTTCGAGTGGACTCGTGTGACGAGCTCGAGCCTGGAGGTCGAGAGAAACGACCAGAGAGGAAAAGGGAGAATGCAGAAGGAAAAGAGAGAATACCGGTACACGGTGGAAAAGAGGGCAGAGGGAGGATTCTCTCTCGAGTAGTAAAACTCCATCCAACGCGACTAAACAGAGAAACAGAGAAAGAGAGTCCATATCGATCCTATTGCTTCGTGGAGTGGAAACGGAGGAATATATAAAATTTTCTCGGCCCAAGAGGGTGACAAGGCAAGAAAGAGAATATCGTCGACATGGACGATATCGTTGATATACGTAAAAGGAAGCGCGAAAGCATTGATATCCATCGCGGAGAGATTCATATCCGAAATAGGGCGTAGACGTCAATAGCCGTGAGGGGACTAGCGATGTAAGCTCGAAGCACTCGTTACGCTCCCTATCTATATCTGTCGCTATAAATATGTTTCAAATGATTTGTCCGCTAACCACGTACATATATAACGCCAATTTTCGACAAATGATCGCGCGTCCTCCTTAATCTCACTTTGCACGTTCGTTACCGCAGCACGAATTTTGCTCATTGATCATCGATCGCGGCAAAACAAAACAATAGAAACGCGTGAAATTCGACCACACGGCTTTGCATCATGCAATGGTCGTATTTTACAGCTTAACTGATATTTATTTAATATCTTTCTAGTTGATTGGTCGTATTAAATGTTAGAGAACCTAGCGTTGGTCTTATTTGTGTCCGATCGAAGGAACTGAACGGAGTTATCGCAATACCTCGCGTATAAATTAGAGTTAACTCTATCGGTAGCTCTGTGAAAAGGCTATTGTCTCGTAACATCGGTTGTAAAAATAAACAATCTCATGCATGCATTTGCACAATGCCATAAATACGATACAATACGAAAATTTCAAAAATATCAGCGACTGAAATGGCAGACATAAAGCATACATCGGCAGCGTAACGAGAAAGTCATGGAAACAAACGCCGTGCGCGTTAAATCGCGAAAAATAGCGATACAGCGATAGATATCGACATTTTGTTTCGTCGAAATTATTGGATTAATAAATTGATACCCAAAATGTGATACGAGGGTGAACACAGAACAAGATAAACGCACCTGAATGAACATATTCTGACATCGTGGGTTTGCAAATTGCTATGGTATGTGTCGTCGCGTCGGATTCATTTAATATCGTCTCCTCGGCGTCTATAGCGAAACGTATGACATCACACATTCCCGTATTTAAAGAATGGCGTTCTGAAAAATGATATCAAATTCTTGGGATGGAATAGCGTACATTGTAAACGAGCGACCGACGTTGGAACTAACAAATCGCGTTCACAATTTTCGCTCCTGATGAGCAATGGCTCGCAAAAGGCGTCGTGTCAGGGAGCAGAATAAGAAAAAGCAAATCGAAAACGAAGAGACGTACCGCTAGTTGGCAGACGCTGTGTTTAATAGCGATCGTAAAAGCCTTTAATCGCCTTCTTCTATCGGAATCTATTTCGCTGCGAAGTGATCGCGTAATTCGAGTGCAAAACGATTTAATTAAGGAAATCGATCGCGGTCGAGTCGACTGCTGGTTAGGTGCGAGTATATAACGCTTTCTCCCTTAAACTGCTAGAATCGGACACAGCAAAACGACGAAGAAATCGTTTCGTTAGCGTCGATTGGAACTCTTAAAAACTGTACGTTTTGCAATAGCTTGTCCCTCGTTCATCTACCTATTACCAATTTCCCATTCCCATTCCTGTGAATCAAATCATTGTTGGCTTAGACTTCGTGAATTGTAGCATCTCTCGATATCGCGTTAAGTCGATTCATTTTTGTTCGGCTTTTATAACGGCTCGACCATACATTCAGAAAGGAATCGAAATTCTGCGAGAATGGAGAAAATTTCGTAGAAAGTTAACATTAAAATATATCAGGGATAGCTTCTAACGATTTTGTATTTTATCGTATCGCGGTATACACGCGTGTCTTTTCACACATAATAATTCTTAATTATTCCACCAATATTCGGCTAAGTTGAATGTTCGTCGTGCACTTGGAGTACCCATACTTGAAGCGCAACAAAATGCTGCGACAAGCGAAACATCGAGCCCGCGCAGACACAAGCGGTAGAAAGTGTATGCAAAATCGATGCTGTCATTCCCGAAATGGATTTCAAAGACGTTTTAAAGTCGCATAAGGATCCTTCATTCTAGTTAC
This sequence comes from Bombus fervidus, assembly GCF_041682495.2. Taxonomy (NCBI): domain Eukaryota; kingdom Metazoa; phylum Arthropoda; class Insecta; order Hymenoptera; family Apidae; genus Bombus; species Bombus fervidus. The sequence goes on along the minus strand of NC_091521.1, from coordinate 14,274,089 downwards.
CTCTTCCTCTTTCAATCCGGCGAAGGTATAAGAGAAGAAGTTACAGAAGTAAAATATTGTAATGCACGGTGGGCCTTTCAAAGTGAAAAGAAAATGAAAAGGTAGGGTAGTTAAATGTGAGTACATTTCAAGTGGCAGAAGAGAAACGGGAAAGAGAATAAAAAGAGCTCGTCTCGTGTCACTGTCGATTCTGGGATTACAGTCTCTCGCTTGACGACCCTTTTCACCTTTTCAAAGTTCAAAAGAAGGGTCAACCCCTGAAGCTTACTAGGGGTCATCGAATTCGTCTCCACGGTCATGAGTTAAAGCTGCGGTTTCAGAACTTAAGCTTCCATCGTGCTCAATGGAATCTCGAGGGTTTTCACGAGACGAACGGAATACTCATTTGTTGATACATTGAAACTGTATCTTTTGATTCAGTTACGATAACGTTTAACGCTACTTGAACGTATGAACAGACGAATATCAATCGACGAGTAGCATCACGATCCGCGAGACATCGAACTTGAAATTGAAAAGAAAAAGTACGTCTTCCTTCGTCTCTCTTCGTTGCTTTCTTCGTTTCCGAAAAAATGAATTACGAGTATTTCTGCAAAAGAGTCTAGCAATATCAGGGAGCAACGAATATACAGTGTAGCATATACGCATATAGCACATGTTTAATGTATAGCATATAGATTAATAGGGTTACTATATATCTTGTTTCAACTGTCGTCCATGTACAGTAAGATCTACATCCTCCTTCCTTTACATGATTTAAATTTCATCCAAAATCGCGTGGTAGATATTGTTCTATCGTAACATTGTATCTGTTAGATTGATATATGTCTCATATTGTACCTTGGTGATGTTGGGATGGCAATAATTTTGACAACAATTTACAACGATTGAAAATTGATGGTAAATTTTCGCGAAACATGGGTCAGCGTTGCTCGCGCAAATAGTTTCTACGCGTTGTCTCGCGAGATTGTCCTTGGAAAATTAATTTCGTGTCAGCAAGAACGAAGAGCGCGTCACAACTCACGACCAGGATAACGGGGACAGCAGCAGGAAGCGGCACGTAACGCTCGGGCTCGCCTTCCACCCAGAGGAATTCGTATTCGTGAGATATTTCAATTTACACTAAAGCCATATTAAGACTCGGCACTTTCTTCTTGATTTCCAGCCTGTCATACAGTCCATTTGCAATTTTTTTACATCACCTTTCGTATTACTTGAATCGTTTAAAATATTTAAGAAATGTGAGTTGGAAGACTCAGAAGTGACCGAGTTACTTGGAAAACGAAGGAGTGCTTGAAATTGCTTTGGAGCCAAGAGGAGAACGCGTGCTGTGAACAACGTGTCAAGATCGATAGAAAGTTCCGACAACAGCCGTTCGAATTAGCGAAGGAGCAACAGGAAACGATCTCACGGTAACCCGCTAAACCGACCAAGAGCTAGCAAATGCGCAACGCTGAAACTTTGTTGACACCTAGGTGGCGGTTTAGCCGGAGCTCACGTAACCCTAGCCAATTCCCGAGATTCTCGGAGTGCTTGGATACCAAAAGTCCATGACTAAAGACCACTCGGCTAGCAGGAACGTCGTTTCTCTGCCGGTCGAAAGAGCCAGAGTGGCAACCGTTTCGAACGCTCTTTCACCAACCTTCGTCATCGCGTCACATTCACGTGAACGTTACCGAAGTAGTTAATTCGAGTCCTTGTGATTTGTGTGGAGGGATAAAACAAGAGCGTCGCGACGAGAGGCTAGAGTAAAGCAGTTTCGGCGACAGAAAGCGAGAAAGAGGAAGATTGAGAGAGAAAAGGATAGAAGGTGAAGGGTAGGTGGAGAGGAGACGTAACGGGGCGTGTGCTGGCGTAGAACTGGGCGCGAAATCACAAGTTGCCAAGAGGCATGTAATGTCGTTGGATTTGCAATTCCATTACCGGCTGCCAGCGTATAGGTAAAGGGCGAAAACGGTGACGACGCCGAGATTCTCGTTCCGATTCACGCGCTCTCTCGCTTCGGATCGTTTCTCTTCCCCTTTTCAGTGGCGTTCACCTCTCTTCCTCTCGTTTCCTCTTGTATCTCATTCTCCTGTACTTCTTCTCTCATTTACTTCACGCTCTGCGAGCTTGGGTTCGTTCCCCAGTACCGATCTTGATTCGCTCTTCAACCTCTTCACCCACTTCGCCGTACATTTCGGTTTTCACTGGACGATGCTATACATTAATCATTATATCGATTATGCTGCCGACTATGAAACCACTGTTTCTTTCAACGGTGATTACAATGTCCAGAGTATCGGTTATCCGATGTCCGGAGTATCGGTTATCCGATGTCCAGAGTATCTCTGGACAAGGTGGGCGGAGATGAACGCTGGGCGATTTCATTGCATTACTTTGACCATGATATCTATCCCCCGGTGTAAAGAAATACGTGATCCAGTTTTTTATGGTGGTCAACATACTTGTCACTTCGCGTTACCTTTTTACGAATTAGATCACGAACTATCGCTTCCTACCAATTAATAATGTACGAAAGACGGACGTCGAACACGTCAAATAACGCGCCGTAATTCAATGGGTTGAAGTTAACTCGACGTTTCGCGAGCGGACAGCCCATTTAAGCAAATCTATTATCCAGGCTATCAATCGTTATATGCTGGACGCGAGAATAATTTACTTTGTGTTCCTAACAGTTTTGAAACGTTTTGAACCTTTCGATATAACGTTACGTGAATGTGGCCGATGATAGCGGGTCGGTTTAGCATCTTTTTTGATATAAAAATGAATATCAAAATATCATATAAATAAGATATCTGCCTTAATCATAGGAAGCACAATGCTTAAACGATCTCCTGAAATTTAACGTGGGAAAATTTGGGTTTCCGATTTCCATTTAATTATAATTGGCACGTTAAGCAAGTAGATCGATTACGTCTAAATATTTCATGGTATCCCTCGCAGCACGGTTAACCTTAGTGGAATTGAGAATCAAGTTTCTACACAGTGTACGAATGTACAACAACACCGTAGTCTATACATCAAACCCACGGATCAGTTTTCAGTCATTTTGAATCGGTTTGACAGGGTTGATTTGTAGTTGCGTGATCGTGACGAACCAGGATTTCCAAAGCAAGTAGCTACGGCGTGCAGTCTCAGTTGAACAAGGACAAGCGTAACTCCGCTAGACGCTAGTTGAGAGAGGGTTAATTTAACCCCCTCAGGGTCGTAGGGAGGTGTGGGAAGTCAGGGGTGAGCACCGGTGTCACGGATGTATGCTAATGGAGACCTCGGGAGATGTCTAACATCCACCATCCTGAATTGCTTATATGCAACTAACTGCGTTTCCATGTGTGTAACCACACCAACGCGATCCTCGATCCGTAATGGAATTTGGTCGCGTTTCAAATCGCCAGTTCCAAATTTATTGAGTCCATTAGAAGTTCGAACGTTTCGTCCAATCATTGAACGAACGAAGTTGATTAAATTTTATAATTCTCCGATTCAACAATAGTTCGATAAAGTTAAGAATAGAAACGCGAATATATACTGGATGACTTCGCTTTCTATCGTACAGATTTGTTATCATTGCGTTTATTACGTGATATAGTAATTATTCGGTGAATTTTGGAGGGCGTAGATATATCATAGTATTTTCGCCTTCTTCATCCTTCAGTAACAAATACACTGTCTTAAACGTCATAGTTTCTAGAAGTCATGCGACGATGACCGATCGCCTAACCGTTCCTGAAACTTTTCACAGGGTTCACCGAACTGTCGTCCACTCTTGTAACAGAGTACCTCTGTCTCCGTTCCAGAGTCACCGAGAATGGAATTAGAAACGGGCCCCAGAGGCAGGAAGTCGTAAAAATCCTCAGCATAGAATTTTCGAATAGAGTCTGAAACCGATATTCAAAATCGTATTGACAAGTTCTTAATAGAATAGGATTTAGCAGAATTTCAATATAATCACAGAGATTAACATGAGAGAGTTTTTAAATGACATAACAAAATATCTGAATAGCAATAGAAGAATTTCAAACCAGTAACAGAGAATATAGAAGAGTCATCGGACAGAATTTAATAAAATAGCGATGAACAAATATTTGTCACCAGCGCTCGCCATTTATTCACAGTCCCAGGTTCATCGTTTTAGGTAGTCTTTTAAGTTAGTAGGAGACAACGATAGTATATTGAATATTCAAGAACGATATGTAATACTAACAGTTTTTGCTGTAATTAATTTCAAAAAGACGGAGAAAAGCACATCTAAGAAATTCATTCGGTGTACTCGCCCAGAAAAAATGGCACTGGTGACGTGAAATTCAGAAGAACTGGTAGCTTGGTACAGCATAATGGAGAAGAAGCCTTTGAAAGGAGGATCTAAAAGGGCCGCCGTTAATAATGAAATTACGTCTCTCGTAAAAGGAATATATACCGTGAAGGGACATAGTAGGAACTACGGACTGGCGCGAATACCACAAAATAAAACTGCATCTTAAGAAATAATAAAATGCGAATAAACTGTTGCGGTAAAATTAAGTTATATCTCAAAGAATGACTGCTCTTACGAGTCTTGACCAACCACTGTGTATATAATGGCTATTAAAGCGTACCGTGAAGCCTATGAATTTTTCTATTCAACGTCCCGAATATCCTGCTCGTTGTTAGGTTCTTTTAGCGCGTAAAGACATTTATCCTATGAACATTTATTATAGTTCGTTGATGACCGCCAGATTCGTTGGCCGCGAAATTAAGCAAGTTATTTTCTTGAATTTGCTTCAGAAGAAGATAAAGAGAAGATAAGGAGAAACAAGATATTAGACAAAATGGAAGTAAATCGCAGTATTTTAGAATTGCGTCTATGAACTATTTACGATAATATTTAGCAAACATTAACGAGCAGAGAAGATTATATGTACTACGCTACTTTCAACTTTCAACGCATTGGGTCTAGTTTCCAGCAAACGTAGTCACGACATGACGTTCCATTTTGTAAATGAAAGATAATATGATACACCGATGCTTATCTAGAACCTACAGTAATTTGCATGTTAACTGTTTGCAATAACGTGATGTAGTTTTAAATGAGTGTATTTTATTGTCGAGTCAAGCTCTACTTCGAAGTCGTGAATCATCTTGAATGAATGCACGATGAATTGACAACCAGGGATAATGCGATTTTGCAAAAATCGCTGATCCACGTAACTAGCCTCAGTGTTGGCTACGTGCTCAAAATATCAGCGAACCCGAAAAAGATGGTAGAGAAAACCTACGAAATTTTGCTTTCGGTCGTTCGACGTCCCCTGAAACCCACTCAATGCGAAGGAAATTCAATTGTTAGCTATCTCTCGGCTACTCTCGTCGGAAAGGAGAAAATCTGGAAAGTAGTCGTTAGCGTGATTGTTAAATATTTTATCGGAATTTAATATACACTCCGAAGTTTGAATATCATCTCATCGATTTTTCATCACTGCTTGAAAGGTTGAAAGCAAAACTGTAGTTTAAGTTTGATATTTCGATGTTTTTACTGCCTCGTCTGTTCTATTACTTTCATAAACGCAGAATGCGCTGAAATGGATTGTGTTATATTGAAAATGAGCATAAAACGTTTGCCTTTTATATCTTTCTACAATCCGCGCCATCAAAACTTTGTCAAATGACCTGAAAATTCTTCGAAAATTTCACAAATTCGCTCGCTTGCTCGATTTTACCATACAGCTATGAAGATTTATTGATATTATTTCGCCAATATTTTTGTTCATTGTCGCAATACCTTTGTTTCGTTTCAAATGAATTTTCATATTTGTTCTAACGATTTACGTCGACGAGTAATTTGCGAAAAATGATGAAAAATCATATTCAGTCTCTGAGTCTCAGACTCTCTAAAGGAAGAAAAACGAACGTACCGACTGAAAAAGAATCGAGTTTATAATAAGTATTCCCGCTATTTTTAAATGTTTCCCGAATTACCATATCGCACGGGATTTGCATCGCATTTACATTTTACGACCCGCGCGACCAGGTATCGCAATTACATAGTACCTTACAAAGTTATTACTGAATTTTCAAAACGCGAACGCAAGGAAACCTCTCGGAACCGGCTCGGTACATTGCGGCGTCCCGTTCGATTCTCTACATTCGCGATTCGAAAGTCTGCATCAATAATCAAGAATATCGGAAACATTCTATTTTAAATTACCTTCGCTTCCAGATAGAATATTCTCAACGCTTTGTTGACAGTATTCTAAAGAAACAAAGAAGACAGGAAGTGAGATAGAAATAAATCAGATTTTGCATCGTTTGTTAGCCGATATTAACCTCGCTTGTCAAGTTCAATTTGTTTACTTACTCGGAATATTACGTATACGTTTTTCAGGCAAAATAAATTATTTCTTTAAACTTGTGAATTTTTAACTCGGCACTTTGCATACAAAGTGTTACTATTACACGATGTTTTCTTTTAACAGGAGAACATTTTTTTATCTGACGCGAAAGGATGTTAGCCGAAACTGAAAAGTCAACACCAAACACAATAACACCTGTCTGTCATTAATAACTTGATACATGAGCCAAAATGGAAAAACGGAAACAGGTCACAAGGTGCCAATGTCCCGCGATCAGTGAATTTAATGGAATCGAGGTCACTCTATTGAATTTGAAATTCGTGCATGTTCTCGCCGTGATCCGCGTGCTTTTGAATGGCGCGGAGATATGGGCATCAAAGGACGATGATTGGAGTTATATGAAAGCCAGAAAGGGGTTGCGTTCTACGCAAAGAGTCGTAGCATTGCTGAATACGTGGACAACCACATTATATGCATGCATTTTTTAAAGAATAGAATGTAATATCAAAGTGTTGTCTCTAATTGAAAAAAAAAAAAAAAAAAAGAAAGGATGGGATAAGCTTAAGTGGAATTTCGACGTTGACCATTCCGAAAGATAAATCCCTTTGGGTATCATAAATATGTATTATTTTATTAATTAAATTAAATTGGAAATATTGTTGGTTAGTGGATGAATATTGAAAAATTCTGACTAAGTTGCAATTCGTATGAGGAAGAGCTTTCGTTTCGTGGTGTAATTCGTTGACTTGGTTAAGTAGAGGTATGCTGCAAAATTGAATTCAAATTCTGTGTATCGCATCGCGGTCGTAGCTCGTATCCTCTGAAAGTACGTGCATACATACGTTCGCCTCGGGAGGTTTCAAATAAGTTTAATGAAAGGGAAGCTCGGCCTCTGCCGAAGAGAGTCGAAATATCCCCAACAACCATTCAACGAGAACAGCGGCCATGGAATTTCACGAAAATTCCACGAACCATATCGTATTCCACGAATGGTGACGTCATTCGAAAAGTAACGCTAAAAGAAGCGAACATACGGGACGCCTGAATTAACTGTCACGCGACAGAAGGATATTTTTTGCAGTAGAGCTTTCGGTATAATAAAATATTCGATACAATACGAAAGAGAAGGTCGAATGGAATCTTGTTTCACTGCTTCGATAAAAATGTAAAACTTTCCGAATAATTGGCGTGTAAAATTAAAGGACATATACCGACGGTCGTATTGCAAGCTAGTCTCTAGCTTGCAAGCAACCTCTGCCATCTCATCAACAGCTGTTTAGGCATACACGTTAAAACATTGCGGTTGCAGTTATAGAGTAGGTAAAGAGATAGAAACGAAGGTTTACCGAAAGAGATGGTAACGAGGGTAGCCGGTGGTGTTAGAAAGGTCGACTTGGAGTCGATGGAGGGGTTTTCCAGCTGAAACGGGTATACCAACTTTATGATGTTTTTTGATGCGACAGTACGAGGCCAAGAGTGGAACGGAAATGAACTCGAGAGTGCAGCTTCCTATCTGCTTTTCAGCCTTGCAATGAAATGGACACAGAAGCACTTTCGTACTCTGTAAAACTAGGAAATACGCGCATACTATTTTCATAGGAACCGACCGCATTATGAATCGACCGCCTTCATCTCGTTTTGCTGATCACTCAGTGGTTGCACAGCGTTGTACGCTTCTGCACCTCACGGATTGAAATACCACGAATAAACGGACTGCCGTCGTATTTCCATGCCTCGCATACGACCGCCTTTGCTTCTTAACGAATTATTTCCTACAAACGTGTCTCTCTTCTACTTCCTCTGACTACCGTTTCATAAATAATCCTAACAAGGTAATTGCTTCAAGCCTTATGGGACGTTCTCGTTACTTTGAACACATAATTTTAACGTAGCTCTAAAATTTCGAATGAACTTCTCTTCTTGAAGATAGTTTGTGACGCAATTTTACGTGTTTTGGTAACTCGCTGTAAAAGGTGTCTTCTCGAGAGAACAAAGCAGTCGTTATTGTATAACACACAAAAGTACGAATCATTCGCGAATATTATAATATGTACAACGTTCATCGAAATAAACGTCTCTGAATATGAGTTTATTTTAATAAAACGAAAGAAAAATTCCAATGATATCTGCAGTACTAAGTTACAAAAATTTTGTTTATAATTGTGCTTTTGTGTTTTATTGCGAAGTAAAATAAGAGAAAAAGAAAGAAGGAAATATCGAATTATTTAAAGGTCAAGTCAACACGAAACTTGTGTCTATATTCTAGATTTTGTCAATAAAACGATATTATACATCATTTTTTTACTGGAACTAGCTCGTATCTCGTGACGTTCGATCTAAAATATTCCAGTCGAATTTATATTCCGCGGAAAAAATTTAAATTTGAACCTAGCAGAATGTCAACAATCGTGACGAGTGGTTACGCAGGAAAGTAAAAAGTCAATGAGAAAATGCCAGTTCCTTTCAACGTAAGGAATTATCCGTGGCAGATCGCAAATTATGCAATCGCAAAATATTAATAGGAAATACCAGCGGCGTAGAAGATATAAAAATTTTATACGTCGGTGAAAAAGTTTCCGGAATTTCTGACGATGAAAGATTTCGCTTTACGAGATTGCTGCGTATTTTTCCGGAACTGGTTAAATTATTTTATACAGCGAAATTTTTACTTTTGACGAAACGATAAAAAGAGATAACTTTATAACATGAAACGTTCTGAAAGAAACCTTATGAATTCATTAAATTACATTTATGTATTCATGCCGAAAACAAGCAGGAGAATCGCGCAACGTTTTAAGAAACAGAGGATTTTTCAAGTTGAATACGAACCCATGATTTGTTAAAATTTGAAATTAATTCTACATGTATTTTATCGCTGAAATAAACGCGGTAATTTTTTGTCTCTTTGGTCTTTAATGTCGATAGAATTGCTAAAAAAAAATTTGTTACATTGTAAGTCGTACTGTAAATTTATTAATTATGCACTATTTATACATACAAACTTGCGAAAAAATTTGCATTGAAAATTCAGTAACTGGCATAGCCAGCTTTTTCCAGTCTGAGTATGATTTGACTGAACCCTTTGAGTGCTTGTATCTAGCAAATCCGAAAATCCGATTTACTGTGGCAGGTAGCCCAGAACAAGGGCGACCGAAAATGCAATTTTGCCAGCTTTTATCTAATATTACGACCACGTACTCGTGCCTAGCGTATTTCCAGAAAATATGGAAAGACGAGTTTCCATATCCTCTCTGTATAACTTCACGCTGCGAGATATAACTACAGATCTAGCGGACACTCTGAAATATGCTTATCGTAAGAAACGTTGAACAGCATAGATTATAATCGTGGACGATAGAACTGATTCGTTACGTTTTTTCACGGCGAAGGAGAAAGGTGGGAAAATGTTAAACCTGTAGCTGGTCTCGAGTCACTTGGGATACGCGTTCGTATGAGATCTGGAAGGGCAGAGAAAAGATGGAGATACGTCGAAAGAGGGGTGGAACTAGATTTCACGAGGCAGAGAATTTCTCGATTCATTTTTTACAACGTCCTGACGTTACGATGCGTTCTTGATAAAGCTAAAGCGTGTCAATCGCAGAAATAATATCCGAAAGTGGGGTTAGACACAGATGGGTGAAAAAGGTGAGAACAGGATAGTGTCCGGGTAATCTAAATGAAAAATTTTCCATTTCGTCGCTACAGCTATTGAAGACGGGTCAGTAAAACGCATCGATATATGGAAATGAAGAATTCGTTTTCGAGAAAGCATTACGCTTACTTCCTGCTGAATTATAATATATTCGTATGCACGAAAGCGGAGAATTTTGTAAAACAGGCCGAAAGTATCAACGTACTGAGACGATTAAATTTTTCTCTTCTTTTTAAATATCTTTGGACGTGATGGAAATTTTCTAACTAATTTTACGTTCTCGTACGAGCTTCTATTTGTAGATTAGCTCGGAGAATTGGAAATTCCAACGCGTTGCTTGGTTATAAATTTTCAGTACGTAGATTAACTGTCGTTATGTTTTATAGGTTTTCTATGAAATAACATTTTGATGGAAGTAATGCATGAAATTCACGGTTGCTTGGCTATCGTGATATCGATACAGGCAAAAAGTGGAGCGTCGTTTATTAAATTGCTGCGAGGTCGCTCGACTATATTTGTTCGACAGTAAAACCAAGGTTTCGGACTTGCCACTAAGCAGATGGGGTGGCCTGGATAGAAGAAATGAAGTGGAATTTAACGCTTCGGGGAACGAAGAACAAGGAATGCGAATCAATTTCATGGAAAGTTCTAACAAACCATCAAACATTGAGCTAAGTGGAATTGATATAAAACTTCCACCACCAACCTAATATAAATATATCAAACTTACCGCCATAAAAAGATTGGTAAGTTATGTTAAGAAGCTGAGATCAGAAAAGATCGAAAGCAGTTGGAGACCCTCGTGGACTTTCGATACTATAGAAGGTAACAAAACGAAAATCTAAACATAAATTTTGTCGAGACAGCCAAATGATCTAGTCCCGTAGCAACGAACATTTTGTTTATTTATCACGTCTTTTTCTTCTCGACAGGATGATTTTGATTGATGCTAGCTGAGTGGTAAACGTACCGTGTCGCAGGATACGTCTACGGTATTATATACCGTATATACCAACGTGTAAAGCTTTCTGAATGGAAAAATAAGAGAGATACTTGCCCACCTATCGTCCCTAGTTTCGCATTCAAGACGGGCGCCACGAAATTAAATTGAAGCTGTTTACGAATGAAGTTTATCTCTCGCTCCTCTCGCTCCTCTCGCTCCTCTCCCTCTTGCTTCTTTGTACCACTTATTTGTTCGCCTGCTTTTGAAGGATAATCTTTTGATCTCTGGCTGACGTTTTCTTCCCGACTCTCTTTCATTGTCCATGCAAACGTTATCAAGCGTCTTTGGATCGCAAAGTCCCGCTTTCGCGACCAGACACCGCGCGATCGTTCCAACTTCGACCAACTGTCATTGAAAGTTAGCGCTCTGCAATAGGGAGGAAACAAGCAGCGGAGAACGATAACGATCCCGTTGGTAGAAAATGAGCCCATCCCAACTCGATATGTCTCGCGAGTAACTTGGAATGTTCTTTAACCGTGATACATACTACATACCGATCGTGTATAATTTACGTATATCGCGTCACATCTGTCTCTGGCATATTTTCTTATGGAAACGTTACACTTTCTTGCGTTCTGATGTTACTTCTGCTACTTTTTGTAACGTTGTATTTTATTTAGAACAATGACATACTGCGGAATACCTGCGTCGCTTTCCTTATCGCTAGGATTCTGCCTTTTGGCGACTTTATTCTAACTCCTTATTTTAATTTCTTTGACGCGTATTTCTATTTTTTGAATTTCTTATTAAAATCATTGCGCTGCCTTTCACCGCGAGATAATTTATACCTTTATGTATAATATCTTTATAATACCCTTTTGGTATTCTTTCGTTGCTTGGATTTCTTCAGAAATCCAGATCTCAATTCAGATTTCCTATTCTTCGTAGTAGAATTATCTTTGCAAATGTGAATATCTTTCGATCCTTTTGTACTCGATATTTTTATAAAATTCATAGAAACCAAGCGTACGAAATGTTATTAAAAATTCGTCGCACTTTGCTTTGCTACGTTTAGCGACCGTAAAACGATATTTAAATAACGAGTTTAATATGTGAATCCGTGTTATTTAATACGTTTATCACGCTAGACTAAAATATTCATCAGAATTCTATTTTTTATTTATATGGCTTATAGTCGGAGTAATTTTTGTTATAAATTTCTCGTGACAATGTTTATCAAACAAAATACGTAACGTTTTATAGATGTTAAATATAATGCAACCAGCAGAGAGGATTATTATTCATTCGTGGAATTGGCAGAAAAATGTTGATCGAGAGATTAGAATTTTTTTGTATAACCGGTTTTTGCGTTCGATCATCATTGACCGAATCGTTGATTTTCGTTGGTTTCTCTGTACGATTATTAGAGCGTAAATACCGTTCAAATATTATTCATCATTGCGAAAAACCAATGTTAACAAGAACGATATTATTGGAAAATCCTATACACTTTTACGAATAATACGAGTAGAAAATTCGAGTGTAAAATACTCCTCTTTTTTCCCCATTGTTCTTTCGCTGCTTTTTGTAACTTGCAATGATTATGAATGGAGGAAACTCGTCAGAGTTCCAAACCGATGAAACGGGACAACAAGTAACACGAGCCAATACGAAGTGATTGCGCAAAAGCATTAATCAATAAAACGTCTATCGAGGACAATTGTGACTACTTTCGTTCGTGTGTTTCTCACAGTTTCGTAATCGAATCGCCCTCGGCGGATCCGCAACGATACGGCTCGTAAAAAAAAATTGGCACCACCAGTGTAGAATTGCCAGAATCGTGGTCCCGATGCGACCAAAACGATGCAATATTTGCTCGGGCAAACCATATCTTGTTTAATAAATATGGTATATTCGCGATGGCCTAACCTACTCTTCACTCGGTCGCAGGATATAAAGCCAGGCGATAACTTCGCCAAACCTGACTATTAATTACCTTAACGGCCATGCTTATATGCTTATCCAGTTCTCCTTCCTCTTGGCTTTCCCTCGAGACCGTGTGTACCAACCGATACGCGCCGTATTTGGTACGATTTCTCCGTATCGACCCTCCTTAGACATATGATTATACGGTATCCCTCGAAACGACCGACTCCATTCTCTTGTAATTCCTTGCGTCTTACGCGATACAATGACAATGTTGATTTCACCAACAAACATCACAAGGCTTTTAACGAACATTGCTTAACGGGTCGCGATAAATAACGCGAGTGTGAAGAAGATTTATGCTCTACCTTGTAGTAGCATTGTTGCACGATGTGGAATCTTTGTTAGCCAGTGGTTCTTTACGTAACGGAGAAACGATTTGCGTCACTTGAATGTGGTATTACAACGCAATATGTTACATCGCGTCTTTTGTCTTAGCCGTGTAGCAACGAATGGCTTGGTTTATATCAGGTGAAATAGGAAACCGACCTCGACAAACCAATATTACCAGACAGAAAAGAAATAGCAAATCCCTTTCCTTCTTGTATCGCCATTAATTTCAATTTAAATCGAAATACTCTTTCCCATCTTTTCTCAGAAAAAGCAAGCAAAGACGAAACCTCCATCGTTGACGATACGTTATAGTGATGATGCAGTTGCAGCGATAAACACAAAGAGAAATACATATATATATATATAGATATATACGTATATATACTGTATAGTATGGCGATATTCTTGCGCGTTTACATGCGAAATCGGAGGAAAAGTCAGCGAGATACAACGTGATCGGTAGATGAGCCTTCGGCTACGTAGAACAAGTACCAAATGCCATGATAGAAGATATTTGAATACCAGGGCACAAACCAACCGCTTTTATCAATAGCCTCCGGCTTGCAGATCGTACCTGCGCCCTACAGCTAAACCTTTTCAACGATTTATGCACGGCCTAAAAGAAGCACTTTATGTACTTTCGCTGGCACGTTCGAAACCAAAATACCTTGCCTGCTCGAAGGATTTTTGCACGAACCGCGTTAATCGTGTTGCTCTTCCAGATATACAAATTGAAATTCCATTTGATTGTACGTACAAGTTGAATGAACTAATTTGATAATAGATTCTGTTCATCCCCGAGGCTGTGTTGGCTCCGACAATAAACCAGGCTAGAAATGAATCAAATTGTGGAAGCGATGGCGTCGAGCGCTCTCGTTACAAGCTACGTCAAAACTTGAGTTTGCCCACGCGCTTTGTTTAACGAGAAACAGAGGACCGTTTCCGAAGTTGTCAAGGCTTTCAAGGTTACTGTGAGTAGGATGCTCTAAGGTTTACTTTAATCCTAATTGCGGGACTTCAGTCCCATCCGCGTTCATCTTGCACTTCTGTAGAACCGTATTGTTCGCCAAGTTCTCGATAGATTACCTGCCACGAATGTGCATGGTTTAAAAGCATATGAAATTTACACGTGAACTTTACTCCATGCTCTGGTGGAGCTTAATCCATTTGAATCGGTGCATGAAAGTTCTTGCTGCTGCAAAGACGTTTCGGCTGCGGATAACGCTAGCCGATCTGTCGTATGCCCGAGATAATCTATGCAGCGTGGCAACTCGTTTATCTATGACTAACAAAGACTGGAAACATTTTACGCACAGCATCGAGGAACCGAGGATGAACGAGCTCATGCTGATACTACTTTCCATTATGCAATGCAAACGAGTCGTTGTTGTCAAATTCTCTCGGGGGATTCCTGTGACCTCGTTCGTCAACGTGAAAGAGAATTTTTTTAGAAAGGAAGAAACAATTGTCCGACAACGCGGCCGCACTTTTATTATATGCCCGATTGTCTCGTGGAGAAGTTTTTAGACATAGTCAACCAGTGTCATCCGATTTAGAACAAAAACAACGTTTTGTTGAAAGATATTTTCCTTTCTCCGTCATCTAGACAGTCATTCTTGCAATCATCCTTAAGAACGACAGCCGTGTACGATCTTCGTTAACGAACGGTTGCATTAATCGAGACTCACGGTAGAATTCCCAGCTAACTGGAAACAAACGAGAGAAGCGAATAGATTGCAATAGCCAGGCACAAACCTACCAATAGCAGCCGTCGAGTGCTATGTCAGCAAAGCGTGAGGGTGAGGACGGTGAACAGCCACAGTGCAAGAACGATTCGTAGGTGACCTTATCGACGTGATTTAAGCGTGGAGCGGCTGGGATGATATCGATTGACACTTGGTTCTTTTTTTCTCCGTTCCTCCCTTCTTTCTTTCCTTGTCACCCCGTCTCGCCGTCACTTTCGTCGCAGCGGCAGCTGCCAACTCTTCGAATATCGATGCCAGGACACATTTCGATATTCGGTAAACCCGGGGATGCACGTCAGCAAGCCGACTTCCACGCATTGTCTCCTCATTGTTCCACTTTGATACGACAGTTACGACAGGCCAGGCAAAACGTCTGAAAAGTGAAAAGAGCAAGGCGAGTGGTTCGTTTCTTGGACGATAGAGAATAACGTGAGAGCTGGAGATAGCCGAAATGAAAGACCCGCTTTTCTCTACGTATGAGACCGCGCCGCGAATTCTGTGCAAGAAGTTCTACAGATGGACATTTATTTCATCCAGCAGAAGATAAACAACATTGTTACAGTACCAACGAAGGAGATTCCTTGGTTGCAATCTCGTTAAGTGGCGACGATGCTGGCGTGCAGCTATTAAGACGTAATGATCTCTAAATGGATTTCTTGAAAAGTGGAACAACTTGGAATATTGGCGTCCAGTGATTGATGCGCGAGAAATGGAGCACAATGTGCGTTTTCCTTTTCTATTTTATCGCTACGCCTGTAAAACCGACTTATTTCTCCTTTGAATAATCGATAAAACTACCAGAGAGGTCACCGGCTTTTTAACGCATGAAAGTATACGACAACGAAATTACGAAAACAGTTACACGAACGTTGTCTTTGTAGAATAATTTTAAACGGTGGTAGTGGTTTCTCTTTTTAATTATTCAAGGGACGGTGTGCGTTCGTGAATTTGCCGGCAACCACGGTTCATGCGAAGCTTGACGCTAATTGTATTAATGCTCTCATGGAGCAGACGCAGTAAATGAATAAGCGTAAATCGTAAGAAAGAGGATCAACATCGGCTTAGAAAAGTTTAAAAACGTGGCGAGTTGTCCCTTTTCGTTTCTGTTTCTACTCGTACGACCAACCAGTCCCGAATAATGTTATTCGATCAGGATACATATCCTCATCGATCTTTCCTTATCCATCTATGTACTTGTTGGTTTACCGGTTGTTTCCTCGCGTGCCTACGTTCTAGTGATTTTACTCGCTTGGGAAGCGACCATCGCTCTGCGAGAGTGAGATCTACGGGATTACACGTTATCGTTGCTTTTCTACAAGCATTTCGGCAACTTTTTCGTGTTTATGACGTCGCGTTAAAAAACCTAGCAGATCTAGATAACGATACAGAGTGCGAGTCGTGTGTTCGGTTCACAGGTCTTGACGTATGAATCGTTTCTTGCCCGTTCCTATTTCAAAATGTCGGCAAGTCGAGTCGCGCGTTATCTCCGCTGAATTTCTGTTGTGTAAATTTAAATAAAGAAGAAACGACGGTCTGTTATCAGAAGGCGGATAACGTGATCTTCTACAAACACACATAGACAGTTAGCAGTGGCGAGCTCGAACATAACAACAACGCACGATGTTTCCCATTTGTCTGCATCATACGTCAACGCGTATCACAATCGTACACGTTATGTGTGAAAGCGTCTCACTGAAGACATAAGTACATGTGTATACAGGTTATTTCGTAATATGTATGTGGGACACCTTTTACGAGCAATAAAAGTAGCGGGAATAAATTCATACGTTGTCGAGGAAACGTGATAGCAGTCGATGGGAGAGATACCGAGAATATCGAGTGCAATGAATTTCCTGTCGTGGAAAAGAAATCGCATTGGACGTACATGTGTACGGAATCTAGTTTAACAAGAAGAAAAATTTCTACGGGAGGAAGCAATTCCTTGTGACGACAACAAGGCAACGAGGATTCTCGATTCGGCGACAAAATACGTATTTGAAGTGTAAAGTTTACTTAAGCAATGGAAATAATGTGTCGGTGTGTTCACTGTGTTCGGAATTTACGCAAGACAACGTGGATCGAGAGGAATTGGATTGCAACATATTGATAGAAATTGTGTCGGATGAAATGACGCTGAAAAGAAATAACGCTGAATACTTGGAATATCGCTCCACGAATGTTTCTTAATTCGAGCCACCCTTTCTTTCCTACGTACACGTTTCACGTGCAAGTTGCTTTTGTTTTAAGCTTAACAATGAACCTTCAGTCAATGAGATGCAAATCGAAATGAAGCAAGAGAAAATCTGCCGATGTAATTGGAAATGCGATATACCTATAGCGGTGTTATGAATACATGAATGCTCAATACGGTTGACGGAATATTAATCAGAACAGTATTTGATGCGCCATATTTATCGAATGATTACTGATTTGAACGAAAGTGTGCGCGTGTGTGAACCTGATGTTTAAAATACTTTCGTTGACAATGAATCAACAACGTCCTAAAAAATTGTAAATGCTGATTTTAAAGCGTAACTAATTTACTTTTTAACAATGGGAATTTTTCGTTCGATAAATTTTTCTTGATTAATCCAGAGACGGGTAGCTTAAACGATGGTTCTTGATCCTAGAAGATATTATCATTAACGTTAAAATGTTTGAGAAACTTACCGCGAGAGAATAATCACGTTATACGTAAATTCGCATGCTTGCTGTACCTTTCATCGATCTTTTTCTTCGTACCGCTACCTTCCAACGTGAAATAACATTTTACAGGATCCTCTATAATCTATATTGCAGCGGTTTTATCTCTTACCAAACGGGATTCTTGAAGTTGGTTTCATCATGGAAAATTTAATTAACTTTTGTATCATCAAGATTCACTCGTGGATGATTGCTTTGAATATCCATAGAAGCATAGTTGTTACGTCAAAAAAGTCAGAAGAAAGAGAGAGGGAAATATTTTCTGTATGATATCTAAACATTGTAATTTACCGTCTTTGCCGCATTGTTATCTCCGTTAGATTATTCCCGAAGAGAATACTTTACTTTTAGGTTAGACCTGACATTGCGCTTAGAGCACTATGTTGCTCGTTTGTTTACTTTTATACGTATGCATACTTCGAAGAATATAAGATAAGACCGTGTACAATACCGTCTGTTTTCTCGGTCACCTAGTTTACTTTGAAACGAATTAAATTCCGTGAAAGACGAAAGAATATCTTAACATTGTCAGCCAATAAATCACGACATAACTGTTCGCTTTCACTTAGCGCTTTCAGGAGCAATCAAAACCATTATGCCCAGCGAGAAAATCCAATAATGGTACTTGGTTTCTGGGCAACGCGCGAAATCTATACGCCGATTCTCCAAAAAAATATTCAATTCTTCCATCGTGGTACATTTATCGAGGACGAGCGATCGATTCTTAAAAAGCAACAGAAATCCATTAAACGATAAAACAGTTTCTTGGATTGTGAGATATTGACGCCAGCAACGATGTATCCGGCATTAAGTGGAAGCCGAGTTAAATGGCCTGTAAGGGAAGGCGAATTGAAAAGAAAGCGGGCAAGTGGACGCAATTGTTGTGTCGACTGTGCAGATTTCAAGCAAGCACTGTAACTCGAGGAGAGATGCGTTAAGTAATTTAGATGAATCAGAGACATTGCATGGAAATTGTTTCTCGTTTGTTCGATATTTTTCACGGTAGATTTTGCCCGTTAAGAGCGAACGATAATGACCTAGGAACGTCGAGAAACAATGCTACGAGCGGTATTTCATTGTTCTGGTTTTCGCGACGTCGGCTTTTACCCCGAGAACAATTTACTGCTTTGTACGTTGAAAGACGTTCGTCTGTCTCCTTTAGCGAGTACCGTTGTTTCTTCCATTTGATGGACGTCGTTAGTTGCTATGACACTAATAACGTTGCGTCGAGGGAACGATATTACGCGAAGTGTCACATTGTGAGTTATCGTTGACTGAATGCTGGTTCATTCTGCTTTAATCATCCTGGATTATAATACCCGAAAACAATGTACAATTTATCGTAGTCGCGTTCGTATTAATCTGCTCGCGTGCTAATAAACGCAACGAAAGAATCTTTGCTCTAGAGGAATATCAAGTGGTAGTATCTTCGTAAAAATATACGAGTAGAACACTCGTGACAGGCGAGTCAACGGCCCGTTAGGAATCGTCGGCGTCGGCGTCGCCTCAGCGTCGAGCTCGGCTCGTCAGAATTTTTCCCGTTTCCCAGTGCCATCATACTCGACGAAACATCTGAAATAACGTCGACCTCATTATCCGCGCGTGCGGTTAATTAATTTTCCACTTTGGCCGTCCGCGAAGCTCAACACGTAAACCGAAATATATTCCAGCTGTTGCAATAATAATTATTGTAACCGTATTTAGGACCGCGGCACGTGAAACGTCACATGGGAAATCTGAAACTGCCCGTTGAAACTGCCGTCCCCATTATAAATTTATTTATCAGTAGATACGAATTTTGCACAGTTCTGTTGGCAATTAAATCTAACTTCTGCCTGACGTACGCGTTTCGTTCTAAGTCTCGTAGAATAAATAACGCGTTGGCTAAGCAGAGAAACCGAAAGGATGGATCGAAAGGCCTGCTGCTTCTAACAGATAATAACTTTCGGTTTTCCTGCCCCTTTCTGTCTGGTAGCATTCGGCCATCTTCCATGAAACTTCCGCGAAACTTTGTCCTCGAATCCTTCCACGACTACGTAGGTCGTAGGTATACGCAGAAGTTGGCGAGGGCATGAATCCCAGTGAAAGAACGAATTGGGTATCTCCCTGGAGAGACCTACTTTAGCGTCCTTTGTTGCCGGCAGTCATCTAAGATTTTCTTACTTGTCCAGCTTTTCATTAGTGGTCTTACGCTTCGAAGGGACGACCGTGCAGAGAGCTTCGTATCGGAAAAACTAGCATTCCTGCCATTCTAATTTGTTCAACGTTTTCTTTATCTTTTCGGAAATCTTAGCACTTTCCTCGGAATTGATCGATAATTAAAATTACGAGGACTTTATTCCGCGCCGGAAATAAAACAAATCATCGTGTCTGCTCTTGTCGGCAAAATTTCCGTAGCACTAATTCCATTTTTAAAAACGAACAATTCTCTCGATACCGAATGTATCCCAAGTACATCAAATTAATTTATGTTTCCGTTACCTATCCAGGGACTTCGGACAGAACTGGAGCAAGCTCCGGTCGAGAAATTTAGGTTTACTACTCGCACGGCTATCAATTTTTATTTCCTTCCGAAAATCTTTTTACGAAAATCCAGAGGAGCTTTTTTTATAGTGGTCTCCGTGTAGTTAAAAGTTTGATGATTCACACGGAAACCGGGTTATCAGAAGCCAAATACGGCAGCTTCTTAAAACTCATCGAAGCGTTATAGCGCATTGTGGAGAATAGGTGTTCCGTTTTGTATCGTGTATTCCCTGTTCGTGGTTTTATTGAACGATGTAACAAGGACGTAAACCAACGCTGGGGAAAGATTTATCTTTCTACTCGAAGTTCAGCGATTAAAGTAAACTTGTTTTATCCGTCTCCAGCTGGCACATTTTTCTTTCACGAACCCAGCTTGTTCCTCCCTCTCCTCTTCAGTTTAGATCTGTCTTTCCGACGTTTACGCCAATCTTCCTTAGATCGTGAGCAATGATCAGTTATCTTGGAAAACACTGTTTCAAAGGACACTAACAGAATTACTACAAGGCGATACGGACATATCTTCCTGAAAATATATTCGATAAATTTAGGATAAATGGCGAAACAACATTGTCAAGATTGCAACATCAGACCTGCGCATCTTGTAGTTTGCCATAATGTATTATACTATGAATATCGATATCGAAATTATTCCAAAACTTGGATCATAAGAATAAATCTTGACTATGTATTGTCTTTCATAACGTGATTTCTTCATGATACAGAAAAAGTCCTCCTTCCTTCACATCTAGCCATTACATAACTGAAGGTAAATACAAATAGTTTTGTAGGATGTAACGTTCAAGCAATTTAACGAGCGTCCGACGGAATACGAGGACGAAAGGAATTCCGGTATTTGCCCTGGTAAAACTCCGTAATGATGTGCATTTTCAGGGCTAAAATGGACGAGAGAACGCGTGGAATGCGGGTCTTGTGCGCCGTGTATCGCGATCTCAGGATACCAGGTACGGATACTTCTTCGAAACGAGTTGAGATTCGCGAGGATGAGGAACGGTGTTATTCGCAAGAAAGAATCGCAAATCAAGAAACCGACGTGTCGCGGGTGGTTCTATCGCTCCCGTGTTTGACAGTCCCTCGCTGGGAAACGACTTTATTCCGAGAACGGCGGAACTTTTTGCAATCCTGGCGGCCGGCCAATTTTCACAGAGAAATTAACGCCAGATTTACGAGGTGTTACGCGAATAGGATTTACGTATTTGTTAGCTAACGTTTGGCGCAATGTTTCAATCCCCTATCGACAAGTTTGTCCTGACACTTCTTGTTCTAGAAATCTGGAACAGCGTCTGAACTTTAGAAAATAATTGCGAAAATACGAACCGCTTCGGCGAATCGTTTAATCGGTGGAACTAAAGATATTTTTGCAATCGAAAGCTGAAACATCCTTTACGAACTTACAGCCTTCGACGAAAATCACGAGCTACTGTAAATCACGTTAAAAATACCGTGCGTTGCTTTCAGAATCTAATGAGTCAGGCGAATCTTTCCTTTGCTTGCGGTAGGATATTTTAATATTTAAACGGCATAGCTCTTGCAAGCGGTCTCATTAGCAACGTTTTAAGAAATTAAGCTTGCGGTAAATCCTTGTTACGCTACGTCCTGGACGGGTCAGAACTTGGCGAATTTATCGTACTAGTTCGTATAGCATTGTATAGTTCGTTACCTTGCATTCACCTATGATATTGCAAGCCTTGAAGCGAGGTCGTGTAAATTTCTCCTACTTAATCGTAATACACGTTCGGACCGACGCGTTAAACAGAATCAAATATATTGCCGCTTGGAGCTATGTGTTAATATCGGAGATTACACCATTGCAAGCGAACTTAATATCCATACGATATTTATACGCGGAAATAATATTTCCTTATGATACGGGCAAACTCGGGAAATCCTTTTGATTCGTGCCGAAATATGACGGACTTTTAAATTGTGCGGTTAGCTTCGATTATAATAACTCTCACTTTCTCTCTCTCTCTCTCTCTCTCTCTTATATTTTGTGCATGTTACTTACATACTTTCAAACATGAAATTATCAGTATTTCTGATGTTCAGACAAAAGCTATGACGCATCTGTGTTTGCGAGGAGCAATCGATTTCATCGTGTGTGCCTGTGCTTCGCTCATGCATTATGAAGATTACGCAAATTACGAGGACGCGCCGCTTTGGTCTACGCTTTCGTCTCTTTCCTTCGATCCAATGCTGTCAGCATTTTTGCGCCATTATTCGTAGATTCCGTAATCTACTTACGGACATCGCGTCGTTTACCGAATCAGAGCGAATCCAATGATTTAACGTTCCCTCGTCGAACTGGAGACAGAGATACGAGAAACTTTGACCTTTCGTTTGCTTCAAGAGCCTCCTTGAGGAGAAATAGTGTCCATTTGTTTCCGGTAGTTTTTGCAGTTTAGGATTTCGTTCGTTTATTCGCGGATTCTGTTTTTCAAGAACAGATTGTTATTCGGTTATTCGCAAGCACAGTCGATGATTACGTTCCATTCGCAGCGTAAACCAGCTTTACGTTTAGAGCTGTGTCGTGAATGAAATTTCATCGCGTGTCGCGATCCTATTTCGCACGGCAGACGAGATGAAAATAAATAAGACCGAAAGGAGCCGTTACGGCAGAGAAATTCGCGCGTTGCGATTTTTCTAGCGTTGATCGAGGGCCGGGAACGATGAAAGGAAGCTTTATTTTGCTTCTCGTTATCCGAGAGGAGTCACAGCCAGTCCAGGCTGTGAGTCGAAGGCGAATTCAGGTCGTTCTCGACGAGCTGGAACCCGAATCGAAATGCCTGATATTCGCTCGCCCTCCGAGGCGGTTCCGTATCCGGTAAATCTCCGTGAGCGTAGAATCGACCGTAATGAATTCCTGAATAGGCGGAATATATACGCGGAAGTAAGCCGATTCACGTGCGCGTACGGCACACAGACTCTATGTCGGATATTAGACCAGTACCTACCTAGCCTGTTGACAGTCTGAATAAACAGCGTCTCGACGATCAACAACGTCGCACCGAACTGATTCATGGTCAACCCCAGCAAATAGAAGGACAATAAATATCGGGCTGGCTTTGAAATCCTAGTACATCCGTTCCATACCGATCGCAACTCCAGTCGATCACGTCCGAATATTCCAATGGTTTATGTCCTTGATAGACGACTAAAACCACTGTTACGAAAAACTGCTTTTACGAAAAACAATGTTTACTATCAATTGACACGTGTTGCATATAGAAGATATGTTTGTAGGATTTATCAACTGATTAATAGCGAGACTCTAAACTCAGGCATTGTGGATAACTATTATTTTAATAAATGGTTCACGTCAACATACGAGCGCACCGTGCGTGTTGTAATTGAATGTTAGTATAATTAAATTCCCAAAGGAGGTAGAAGCGTAACACGCATTTCGTTGGAACAATAGGTATTCGGAGAGTCGTTTGTGCGACGATCGAATTTATCTCGAAACGATATGGATTTGAAGGAAATGTTTAATATTTACTTGGTTTTAATGTTAATTACAAACTCTGATTAAATAGTTAACTTGGGACGTGCTTTTAAATTATTTCAGGAAAAACGCGTTAAGAGGTATTACTAGGTATGTGCTCGTTTGGAACGTAAGATAATTGAAATAACAATGCAGCGAGGAGACAATTCTCGAAACAGTTGTAACTCCTGTGTACCCTCAGCTGACGGTGTGCATGTTTCTGAACCCGGTAAATTACGGTGAAAATGTTGCAACGAGTATAATAGCATGTTGCATGTTACGGCATGACGTGGGTGTATCTGAACATATGCGGCTGAGTAGTGGTAATAATCGTTAAATGAAATTGTCGCTAAGCTTACCACGTTGAAAGCGTTTACGCCTGAATTAATACCATCGCCCTCGGTTTCTTACATTTCTTCCGGTGTTCTCCCATTTTATCCTGCGAAGAGTTCATTGTTTCCCATCCGCAATTGTTTTCTTCCCTTTATATCGAACAGAGTAAAACAAACGCGGTTCGTGTTGTAAAATTCAATCCATTCCCGGTGTAATTGGTGTCGTCCTTTTCATCTCGACCGCCTTCCATTTTGCCTCTTCCTGCATTCACCGTTCGCTTTTACCGTAGAAAATTCATCAAAGAGCGGAAGCGACGAGCGAGCGCGCGTGCTCTGTGGACGTAACATTGTTCATGGTCATGGAGCGCATTAAAGCTAGATGATCCCTTGTGGACGACTAATTAATAATTATTATTCTATAATTACTTCATGCCTTGCACGGTTTCGGGACCAATTGACATAATATGTTTCACGTGCGAACGTTGCCGCCCATTTATACTCATTAAACATTCTGGATAGCATTTACTAATGCTTCGTTTAGTCGCATAAACCGACTAATGCGCTGGTTGCTTGCTCGCTGGCAATTAAAGGATTGCAGGTGCGTTTTACCTTTGTTCCCAACACTATGGCTGTGTGAAACGATATTTTTGTAAGAGTAAGAAAATCAAAGTTAGCAATTAATTTCTTGATCGTAGATGTAACGAAAATTACGTCAAGGGCTTCGTGAAATGATTTGCCTGTGAGTAACGAGATGAACGAGAGTTTATTCGAGCAATTAAGTAATAACGAAATCAATTTTAACGTAAAAGCATCGTAAAGACGAAGCAAATTTCCATCCCCGCGCTTCCGAGAGCAAGCCGATTCACGATCAAGCTTACGATGAAACTTTAATTGCTACTTTGTGCATTCGCGGTTACTTGGACGTGAAAGACGCCTACATACGCAAAATTCTCGATGGTGTAATAAAGATTCGCTCGAGACAGTAAGCCCTTCGACCTTCGATAAAAAGTATCACGAAGGGGAGAATGATTCATTATGAATAGCCTTGAAGTTCGAGAGGTTAAAGAATCAAAGGATCATCCTTGCTTTAACAAAGATGTTTAAGGAAATTTCAAGCGACAAGGCAAGTACGTCATTTACATCTATTTTCACCGTAATGGCAAGTCTCTACGATGCTTGACGATTATAATATTCGAGTTGTTGTTAGCGCAGTGTTTGTCAATGGAGAATCTCGCGAACAAGGTATTCTCGACAATATTCGACGTAAAAGAATTCTAGCGAGAAACATGTTCGTCGTTGGAAGTATTTCAAAGCAATAGCGAAATAGGCTTGTGGGAAGAATGCAATAAAACGGACGCGTTCAAGGGAAATATTCCTTTCTAACAGCTGATAAATTTCAGCAGCGATAAATTTCGTCTCTACCCGGCGATACCCGACGAGCCGAGAACAAACATCGAATCCTTTTCGATATATGTGATAGTCCCAATAAGACCTGATCGTCAATAAAGGTGTCGTTACAAGAAAGAAGGATATTCCGGAAGAGTGGTCTCGCGACCTTTCCGAAACACGAAGATGTTGCTGGTCGTAACACGAGTAAATGAAGTTAACAACGAGAAAAACCAATAGTAGTCGAACAAAGACGTAGAACAAAGGCGAAGATCTTTGGTAAAAATGGCCCGTGGTTAAACTTTTTACTTTTGTTTACGAACCTAAATGGATGCGGTCCATTGAAGCTCCACCCGGTTCAAGAAGAGTTTCAATCTCAGCGTACTCGTTTTCTTCAAACCAGCGGTCGGTATTCACATATTTCGAGTATTCACGATATTCAGCGCGGGTTATATTGAAATTTATGTCATAAGGATTTTTCTTCTTTTAAGTCACTCGAGGGCCATATTTCTTATCGAAACCTTACGGTACCTCACCATCTAGGATCCAGCTATTTTTGGGAATGAGAAAACAAACGCCTACGAGCGTTCGATGGTTGGTGGAGAACGGAAAGGATCGGTCCTCTTGTCATTGATTCCATAAGGATTTCCCTTGGCCCAGGAGTCACCAGTGGCGTCGTTTTTAGTTTACGAAGCGATTCGAAGCGGGTTAGAGTGAGTTTCTCGTGGCAGTAAGTTCAATCGTCGTTACCGCGTCCGTTGCGAAAACGATTTACGTTCCGTATGTGCCACTTCTATGGAGTGTCGTCGAATCACCAGTAAAGGAAAGAGCATCGTGATTTTACGGTTAGGTTTTACTACACTTTTCCGGAAGAGCAATGCGACAAAAGTAGCTTTCTAACAGCTCTTCTGAAGGGATTTTTTTGCTTTTATAAACTACACGCTGCGCGCATCTAATGTTCCGTAGCTTTTTATTTACTCCGGCGCCTACTACGTCTGCTATTACGAACTTCCCCTTTCGTAACAGCACGAACTTCGTTGGCGAAAAAGGTCCGCGGATTTGCAGACAGTTGGATCGTCGAACGTGTATCAAAGTTGTATTCGCTTGATCGCTCTTAATAATATTGAGATCTTTAGATTTAAATAAAACATTCGTATTATTCGTTAATAATTAAAATAAATAATTGACCTTCATGATCTTACGCGTTGGCAAAGTCTATGGGGTAGATATGAGGATAAGGAAGGCGAAGAAGATGAAGAAAGATTAAAAAGACCCTCGGTAAACGACGCGACAACTGGAATCTTTTCCCCTCGCCACGGGCATCGTTAAGATCGATAAAAAACCCGTTTGATTGAAGATACGTCAAGCTGCCGTTTTTCTATTTTTCACACCTATTCCACGGTCTGTCAGTCGGTCGAGCGCCAGTGCCATTAAATTCTTCTCAATAGACACTCCTTCACAACCGTCCGGTGTACAAGCGGTGGCAGCTGCCAAAATGTTTAATCGTTTCGATCGAATTTAGGCCGCGTGAAATATCGGGGACGTTACAGTGACACGAAATCGATCGTTGTGCACATTAACCAGCCGAAATGAAATTCGTGTTTCTCGAGGTGTTAACAGAAATAGAACCGCGGTCACCAAACTTTCTCGCTTCACGTTAATCCAGTGACTTTTACACTGAATATCGCGTCATCGTTGACGTTGCATTAAATTTAATTAAATGCTTTCTGTGTACAGCCATTCCAAACGTTTCATCTAATTAGACAGGAGCAGCGAAGAAGTCGTAGAACGGCTTTGGCAACTTCAACTTCTGTGTAACTTCGCTGCTGACAAGTAAACTGACTCGATAACTCGTTTGTCGTCGCGCCACGCAGTTGAAATGAGGGAATATTATTCCGATGTGAGCTTCCGCCGAGTTAGAAGAAAAATATTTTTACCATGGCAACAGCTTCGTGACGAGGTGAACGAACGTATAGGCGAAGGAAGAAGAAGGAAGGAACACCGAATGTACTCGAATGTACAGCGTACAGACAGGCAAACCTACTCGACCAAGTTTACCAGGATCGACGTTTGACTTAAATACAGTTTGCGAATCAACCATGTAACTTTTCTACCCATTGCCTTACGTTCGCCTAACGCATCGCTTAGCCATTCTAACAAACTTTGCGAAACCGCTTGCGTAATTCGGAAAAACTTCTTTCTCCCACGCAACTTTCGTTTATTCCCCCATCTACGTATTTACCAAAATAACAACTGATACAATTCGTGTTTCACTTGATCAGCTCGTGAAATCGAAATGAGAATTCTTATCGTATATTCGAAATAGGATATACCGAATACGGGGAAATAATTACCGATTATTTACGTCACAAGTTATTAATAAAATGACACGAAAGCAAACGAGTTTCAACAGCGGTAGATGATCGAAAATTATTCTTAGTTCCGGATTGGTCCGATGATATTAGTAGGAGTTCGAGGAAAGGGCTGGCCGCATCCGATAGTCGAATGTTTCCGTTCTCGGATGGAAATCATAACGATCGGACCATTTCGGGTGCCCCTGTTGGTCGGTGTGGTCGACGGCAACATGGTCGTTCCATTTCATTAGTAGTTCGTTAATTGTTAATGAATTATAATGCGGCGTTTCGTGCCTGGCGCGTTACGTACGCAGAGAACGAGCGTCATCTCCGACGCGGCCGCGTATATTAATTGTTTCACATTGCGGTGCGCGAAAGTGGCTGCTAGCCCGTTTCATTCAATTTCCCCGTGAAACTTTATTGTCTGCTCGGAAACTGCGACGAACAATTTGACTTCTCGTTAATCTTCCTACGATCCTCTGCAGTTTTCGATTGCGGTGCCAATCGATCACAATCTGAAAGAAAATGATGTTTCTATTTTCTCGAAATACGTTTTCATCAGCAATTATCGAGAAACGATAACTCGCTTTGTACGCGCGCTCTATGCAATTTAATTGCCTGTATAGAGCAATAAAGTTAACAGATCATCCTACGAATGGACTAATTTCGATTTACTAGGACGTAATCTACGGCCAGGCAACCGATCAGAAAGAAGTTTATTTCTCGCATTTGACTTCCTGTCGAGTGGGAAAAACGGGAAATGAAATAAAGCGGCAGGACTTACCGCAAGCTGCCAGGTGAGGTAGGCATATTGGATTTCAATTACCCGATGCGACGAGAGGTAGGTGGCTCCGATCATACATGAGGAACGTTCCGAATAATGTAATGCTTAGACTAGAGAAAACCCGGAGAAATGGGAGAAAATGACAAAGAGACCGGAGGCAGAGTGGAATACCCGCTTTATTACCACCATTTTTTCCATCCCCGCTCGATATCAATATTACCATAACTTTACATTCATAATTGGTTGGCGTCTTGCCAACGTGACTTAACCGACCGTCTCCCTTCATCCTTTCTTTTTCCTTTTCTCTATCTTTTCTTACGATAGACGTTGAATTTTTTCTTTATGTCCTCCATTTCCCTTTATTCTATGTGCTTTTTATATCTCTAATCAACAGAATCATAAATTTCATTACGATTAGAGTGGTATTTTACAAAAATTCACATACACTGACCGTCGCGTAAATTTACCAATAACTATTATGCGAGGATTTCTAATCTGTGATCTGTATAATTTCTCCAGTCACAGTTGCAGAAAGAGGGATTCGCAAGTTTGGGAATTCGCGTGCCTGTCGAGAGAAAATCAAATCCTCTTGATCCTCATCCCCATCCCCCGACACTTGTTCGTTTTTTCTCGATCTTGCAACTTCGCTCTTCAACCGAGTCGTTTCCCCTAACCCCATGCGAGTCAACCCGCTCATTTTTCGTCTTTGTTCGCGAATAAAGGTATTGTTCGGTGAACAATCGTCGCGTCCGGCTTCCGTGTCCAATGACTATCAGCGACTGGCAAGATACGTGAGACAAATGCTTAAGTACGGCCACTTGGATTGCATGGAACGCGTACGAGAACGTTTCGAGGGCGCTAAAAAGAACAGCATCCCTCGTTCGAGAATCATCCTTCGAGGGCTCTCACGTATCTGCCAAGAATAACGATCTTTTTCTTTGCGGGGCAGAAAGCGCTTCGTGACGAGCACCTACTCCAACTTAAATGGTAGGCAGCCAATAAATGCCTGTACGCCGACTATGATACGCGATAGCGACGAGAAATTTATTTCTCTTGCGTCGAATAGATGAATCGTATGCCTGTGCGAAATTAACAGAAACAAGGGAAAGAGGCGGTAGTGCGAAATGGGAAATAACAGGGAGCAATTATCGTGAATAATAATTAGGCTTCGTGTCTACGGCCCGATTTCAGCTACTAATGGCAAACAAGAGTTAATTTGAACGGCACGGTGCAGCGTTGGAATGAAGGTAAACACGAAAGTTAAATATAGATACTGTAAACGTTAACTTTTGCGTATGCATTGACGTCAATTTAATGATTTCTAGCTATTTGATCTCCTTTAGTCTCGCTATTTGTTAAAGAATTGTCAAGGTGTCGAATAAAACGTTGAAAAATCTCATTAATCTTGTTTGTTGAAGGAGAGCTTTCACGTTTTTAATTCGATAAGAACCTTCTATCGAGGAAACTTTATTTTGTTGAATCTCGGACAGCTGGATGCTTTTACTCTTTAGAATAGAAACAGAAATCAAACGTCACTGTGTAATTAAGCTTCTCCTCGTTAAATAACCGATTGCGAGACTAGTTCGATGGAGTCGAAAATTGATGGTGATCGATCGAATTTACAGAGAAAAAAGTGAACCGAAGTAAGGATTGGATTCAATTCCCTGCAATACTGAATCTTTCAGTAGGTCTTTCACAGTTTCAAGGGGAACCGCGCTTTAATGGAAAGAATTGCAACCGATTGGAATTGGAAAGTTTACGAAACACTGCCACGTATTTCGTAAATTCAGGTTACTCACAGTTCGTTGCTGTAGGGTGTGAAAATCACAGAGGTATATTCTCTTTTAATCAAATACTTACAAATATTTATCATGCATTTATACCAATCTCTTTGACGAGGCTGCTTGTACGACATTAATTGATCGCGTATCGTCACTGGAATATTTGTACTTCGCTCAGTGACAAATTGCCAGTTAAATTTCTACTGGTCAGCGATATTTATTCGCAAAAATTTTGTAGAAATAACGTGACAAGTTTTGCGATTTGCATCATATATCAATGAAAGTTTCATCGAGCGAACTGTGTAAATAAAATAAACAAAATTTATTTACGGCTACGTTAACAAAAACAAACTCGTTTGACGGAATAATTTAATCTAGTGACATACACAAGTCTACTTTAACCGTATATACGCGAGATACGTTCAAGTAACAAAGGAGAAACGCATTAAATAACGTTGAAATATGTATGACGATACGATACGTCTTTGTGTTTCTTTTTCGTTGTATGCAAAAGAGGATTGATATGGGAGAGAATCAGTCGGTATGACTATCAGTGTTGGAAATAGAAACCAATCTATAACCGCATAAACCGATATGATGTTTTGATGCGGCCGTTCAGCTAGGATCAACCAAAAGTTGATCCGTCGTGGTTCCCAGCAAGAGTGAAATTCGAGGGCGCATCTCTTTGATTAGAAATCGGATTGCACTTTAATATATCGGGTAGTTGTGAATATTTATGCGATTCGAAGAATATTTTTGCAGGTAAATATGTTTCCGATTCTAGAACATTTATCTAAATATACGAACGTTGAGGAATTGAATTCTATCGTTTGCAAACCTTATATTGGCAACTGTATACTTGTTGATAAATTTCACAAACGTGTCATGAAATCCCATAAATAATTAATTACGGATGTTGGAAAAATAATCCTATATTGGACGTTGAAGTGTAGAATAATGTAAATCGAAGTAATTCAAATACACGTTTTGCATTTCATTTAAAGCGTCCGAGGTTTCATTATATTTAACATATTTTTGATGAGATTAAGCGAGCTAGTGAGCTCCCCACCCACTTTCCATTCGCTAATAAATTTAAAATCCTTTCGATGTATTCCGCGTTAACCACGCGCGATTCCATTCCGTTGTCATGTATTTTTCAGACGAGATTTAACGCGCGAACTGTCTGCTCGTTTCCCATTTAACAACAAATTTTTAATCCTTCAAACATATTTCCCTGCATCTATTTCACTTTTTTTTCGTTAATACGATTAAGGTTGTTAGTTCTCAAAGCGTACTTCGCGCCTCTTAATATCCTTTGCAGCTGCTTGATGAAAATTGAAATATCTTTCCGAACTAAGGAACAACGAAATCTCTGTCTCTTCCTTTTCCATATTTACAGAAGTGGAATTAGGAAAGTAGTCTTAGACGGGAAAGTTGTATCGCTGTTGTAGCTATTTCGTCGATCGTCAACAGATTTCCTCTCAACTTGATACAACCTGATAGGAATATCCGCTCTATCGCTGCATCCTTTCGTGAAAAGGATGAGTTTCCTCCCACGGATAAAGACTGGAGTAGCAGTTTCCTACGATGGACGCAAATTCGGCAAACGGCGGAAGGTATTTTGCCGGCGCAAGCTCAAATCCCGGACGAGTAGATATCTTGACCTCGGTGTTTGCCAGTGCCGGTAGCGGAAACTCAATTTCGAGTGGCCCTCCCGCCAGAGCCTTCGGCGTTTCAGTTCCACTTCCACCCACTTTCCTTGCCTATGCTTCTGAGCATTGTCGAGATGATATCCAAAGGAAACGGTCGGCATCGACGGTGTCTCGTTTCGAAAGGATCAGCTAAATCTTTCCTCTGCACTATCTGTTAGGCGGTAGCTTACTGAAATCATCGCGAAGACACTGAGCCGATTGGAGGCAAAAGCTCAAAAACAGATTTGTATCGTGCATCGTAGAAACTTCTTTTCTTTCTCAAGGATTCCCATGAAAACGCATGTATACGTATATCCATAACGAAGATAGAGTCGTTGAACGATAAGCGTCGAGATGAAGCGTCGCTTTAATCTAACATTTACGCACTCAGATGCGAATTGCAACAACGAGAACAAACCCGAGCCTAAGTTACAGTAGTTGTCGCATTGTTGGCTCTAGTGCTGGTCGAAGATATAACGATGAATCTTGCTGGATAGGTTATAAGTGCATTTGATTGAATAACGTGACCGAGTAACACAGTTTGCTCCATAAACAACGTGTGAGAAGATAAAGTCATATGGTAAATTTACCGACTACAGGCGATAATTAACTGTTGTTTAGCGACATCTCACGACAACTTTGCATTCGCTGCTAACATCCATTCTACTACATACAAAATATGTATAAATCACGGGCAACTGGTGCAGCATAACGTTCCTGCGCACTTGCTCGTATCAACAGTACGTCCGATTGGAGCGGAAATCGCCGTTCATTCCCGTTACAATCTCGAATACACTTGGGTGCCTCGGGACTGATTTTTAATGCATTTGAATCGTGTAACGGGAATCGAAGCAATTTGAATAGGTTGTCGTAGAGATCTAGTGGTAATCTCTATTACCGATATTTCTCCGAAGAATTGTGCAATATTATATGGTAAAGCGAGATGAGAAGTCTTAGGGATCAGATTTAAATGCAGGTAGAATACATCCAAGCGAAACACCGCCTTGGCTCTTGAATCAGTAAACGACTCGACCGTAGATAAGACCTCTCGAGAATGAAACGAAAAGAGCCTCGACAATCGAGCTCGGGACACTGATCGTTTTGAAGTCATTCAAAAATCAGGAAACGAAAAAGCGAAGGTTTTCAAGCTACACCGATCTCTACCTGACCATAGTATGGGTGGATGGTTTCAAAACTCGAAACAAATATGTTTATGATTGTAAGAGATGTCTGCTTACACACATCGAGTGCTCGATAATGTTCATTTTTCACGCGAAGAAACGACAAAAATGTTACACAATTGTTTTGCATACACTGAATATTCTGAATTTCCTGTGTTTCTTTTTTATTATTCAAATGTTACCTTGACTGTGCGTTTATTTTTTCAGAATACTATTCAAGAAGAAAGTCTAGGTTAGCTATATGTAGATAAATTATGTACGGTCGAGGTGAAACTAGCATTTTCCTAATGAATATTTAAAGTTCTATTCACCGTATCCTTTTGTTCTTTCTATATTTAAATAAACTAGGGTAAACTAAAAATAACAGGCAGCCGTGAATTCCTCTTTATTTGCTCCAGGCTTATCCTACTGCGAAACGGAATTTAAAGGATTATCGAACGAAACAATTTGTAAATACGATACAGAGCTACCGACGATACTTTGATTTTATTCTTAACAGCAGCTAATTTGTGCTCGTAAAAAATAAAACTAAATTTTATTTGTAGTCTAGCAAACGAGATCCATAATTTCTTACGTATTTTATGAAACTCGAATATTTCTAATAGTCTTCGTTATTTCAGATTCCTTAAATCTGTTCCAAGCATCAAATATACTATATACAAATACTCGACAGAGGCGAGAAATAAGACAGATACAGTTTGTTCATTGATCGGAAAGAATTAGGACAAGAACGGTGGTGAAGATCCAGAATTAGAACATCATGAAATAAATGCATCTTCTGCAACATTGGTATACGTAGTTCGTTGTCTCGATGATAAACGAAGACGATTTTTCTATGAAAGAGACAATTAATTATATTATATAAAGACTGTTGTCTTGCCTCGGAAGACCAATGTTCAGATCCATTACGGCACGCTCCTCGAGCCAACGATTAAACAGAGTGTACGTATCGAGAAAGTTTCTAGTTCTTGAAAAGTTTGTTTCTCCCAGTTTGTTACGCAGTCGAATCAAGGGGGTCAGGGAAACGCCAATCGACAGGTTAACTGGCCTCAAACAAGATAGCCGATTCGAAGGAAGCAAAGTTAACGCTAGCCGAAGGCGTTCTTTAAAAGTTGTCGGTACAATTATATCTGGTAGATCGTGCGGTACATGAATTATGTGTCGGTGTGAAAAATGCCGGAAGAACTAGCTGCTCCTAATTGTAATACATAGTAACGGCAGAGAGTGTGGCGGTAACATGTACTACAGTACTGACAAATAATTCAACCGGGCAGCGGCGTGTTATAAAAGCAATATCGATCGACCGGCGAACGAATATTGCAAAGGGGGCGTAGAAAAACTGGGTGAAAGAAAAAATGAATCGGACAGGGAAATGCGAGCAGCGAAGTGACAATAAAGCACAAATCATTGTTTTATGAATATTCAGGACCGACCGCGAAAATAACGTCGTTGGAAGAGATCGATCGGCATTTCCTTCCTTCCTTCATCCTTATGCCGACGTTTCAAGCTCGCCTTATGCAAATGCACCTGCTATGTCACACCCCTTCGCATCTCCTCCGTTTACGTCTCTCTTAACCGCACCTTTCAGCTCCTTCCACTTTCTCGAGAAAATCCTGTCCGACGTTGGAACACGCATGCACGCTCGCGATACTTCGCAATCTTCTTACTAAATGAATCCAGACAGGTTGTCGACTAAAGCTTCGCTGACACAATGCCGACTGAAGTTTATCTCTCTCGGATAACTTAACGTCGATGAACGTCATGATAAGATTGCGTTGTAGGGAATCGCGTTTACATTAAACGAAACATCGCGAGTTAAATTCGAAGGACATTGAAGGAAGATTGATATGGATAGCTTCGGTTCCTTGTAACAAATAGGCGGGCGAATAGATGTATACTGGTAATGCGCACCCGTAACAATTTATTTCAGAGCAACGTGAGTCGATATTCGATGTGTAATATCGATTCTTGATGAAAAAGAAAATCGAACAAAGAAAAGTGGCAAGTAACGATCTCTTTGTGGCCAGCCGAATCAGACGAAGACCATGCTACGTACATACCTAGTAGCAGTAGGAGGAAAAGGAGGAGAGATGATTGTTGGCTTTTCCTCGATTTATCCGCCGGCTATAGGAAATGAAATTACGAGACTTCGTTGGAAACTTTATAAGAGAGAAAATAGATTTCTAGACCCACGCTCCAAGTGTCATCACATAGTTTTTTTCAATTCTCTTCACCCGCAGAAATACGACGTATATATTACACCATCCATCGACTGATTGTTCCCGTTTATAAATTATTTCCAGTAATCATGAAACTTTTAATAGGAAATGAGGTGGTTTTGTACAGGTACGATACTGGGTAAAGATTAATCTTTTATTCCTAAAAAAAAAAAAAAAAAAAGAAGAAGAAAAATTGCAGCAAACTTATTCGCACGTTGTAAATAGCGGGTACTGACGATCAACACTCGTGACGAATGACGACTTTATTCGACTCTCCGTTCCACGCACTTTTGCCCTGATTTGGGAGTATATTTATGGTTTGGCGAATTTACACGTTGCGATTTGTTACTGGGTGCGATGACATAATTCTTTGTTCCGAAAGAGCGCGCATGTAGATAGTGAACGCAGAAACATCCACCTCCGCACGCCACAAAAACATCGAAAAATTATATTAAATTAATTCGCAACAAATGTTCGGTCAAATTTAATAGGAGAAATATTAGGGGCAAATGACTCTTAAAATTTCCTGTTCGATACTTAATCGTTCGCCGGAGGCAGGAATTAAATGTTCGGTCACATAGAAGTATCGCAGAAAAGACTTTTAGCAGTTTCAAGCCCTCGAAGAGTTTTAAGGTGTTCGGTAGTTGCGAAACCTACGGGACTCCTAACACTTGCGAAAGTTTCCGGATTTTTCAATCTCGACAAAATTTAAACTGTTCTCCAAGCACCGGCAGTGTAAACGAATCGTTCATTAGGATTGATTTTAGAAAACTTTCAATCGGATTACGCAAAGCAACGATAAAGAGAGGACGAAGCAAAATTCGATGAAGTTAAAAACCTATAATCTTCGAATAATTTATGGGCGACAATGTAGGTCGTTTTTACGTGGTCGTTTGATTAATGATTCTTCAACGATATCGCTCTATCAACAGTAAATTCTTAGGCATGACTTAAAACTACCGCTTTCACGGGGTTATTAATCGACAACAGGTGCAGAATAGAAAGCCTGTTAATATGCTGCGCAATTCTCGTACGAATCCAAGGATCGGCGCTTAATTTTTTGGTGAAAGCTCGGGGGATGTTCGAAGGGATAGATATTTGCTACAAATTTATAGTCTCTTTGATCGGGGAAGAATCTTGATATCGGAACAGATAAGATCGAAGAATCGATCCCCTTCAGTATCCCTGGAAGCTTCGAACAAACTTACGATATTCCTCGCATCCGCAGAGGTCACAGGTTAGGTAAATAATGCTCCTTATTTTGGACGGTAGCGGATAACCTCAGAA
This sequence comes from Bombus fervidus, assembly GCF_041682495.2. Lineage (NCBI taxonomy): Eukaryota > Metazoa > Arthropoda > Insecta > Hymenoptera > Apidae > Bombus > Bombus fervidus. Next base: position 14,237,361 of record NC_091521.1, on the reverse strand, counting down.
GCTACGAGACTCCATTCCTGTGTCAGCAGATTTTCGACCTGGAAGCTAAAACTGTCTGAGTTTCGGATATGAAATATCGGTGACGGAGCTTAACATAGAACTCTCACAGCAACCAGGATATCGGATATCGTGCCACAAATGTCAGCCCCTCATTTTCCAAGCGAAATCCTTCAAAACTACTTTTCTCGTGAACCGAAACAAACTCGGACAAATTGCTCTATATGTACGATTCAACTATTTTACCACGAACAAAGAAATTGTTAAATAACCAATGGAACTAATGGTTATAAATCAAGAATTTAAAATACCTGGTCGAAAGCAGAAAACGTATGAAACAAACAACGATACAAGAACGGAATGACGAGAACGTTCCGAATACGAAAGTCAAATGTTTATTTAGCATTCACGGGAACTGGTTTGACCTTGAGATTTCAATATCAAATATTTATTTAACAAACTTTAAGCTTTCGACATGACGTTGAGATTTCAAGGCTGAACGCTTAGTTATTTGTGCTTTCTACGAAAACGAAGTATTTCCTTTTTTTCCGCGAAAACTGTAATTATGCTATCGTGGTTTGTATTTTGTACCTTATGTTATACAATTTGTGGCTGCTGTATTCTTTGTTTCCTTTCGCGGATATTTCTTTTCGTCGGTTCATAAAAAGGTAGCAAAAACTTTTTCGATCAAAGTTACATTATACATGACAGGGTATGTTGCGAGGCCGACAGCGACAACTTAGTAACTGTACGTTTTATCATGAAATAGTGTCCAGGAACTTTCTGCTTTTCGCCTTCCTGTTTGTAACGCAGGTAGTTTGTTCGGTTTCATTGGTCTGACGAGTACAGAATTTCTCACGGATCTGGTTACGTATTGTTAGAAACATTTCTGTATATTTATTACTTCCCTAAGCCTAGTTTAAACATCAGTTATATTACAGTGGATATATCGCAATTAATCAGACATTCTGATGACGTAGATAATAAGAAAAGAGAAGATATTTTGTTATATTCTGTATTAGATGTTCCTGCATAATAAACGAATAGTTCTCTGCTTCGCAATATTCAGTAATATGGTCGGGAATATTGTTGGAAATATTCTGCAATATTGCCTGTACTCGGTACAACTTTTTGTGATACTTGACAGAATATAAAAACATGAGATATTAAAATTTATACCTACGAACGGCGTTTGGATATGGTGATGAAGTACGGGCATGTTAGTTGCAAAGGATAAATACATGTTTCATTATTTGCAATGAGAGAGTTGAACTTGTGAGCGATTTTAATGTTCTTAGTTTTGAAGCAACGCGTATTACGTGAATTACAACTCTTTTTAATTCTAACAGTATTCCATTTGCTTTACTTTTATCTCTTTCAAAGAGGAAGAAAGATTTGCATTTTTTAAATGAATAAAAATCTCTTTCTGCTTATATCGGGTACATATTATGCACATAAATTAATTATAAGGAAGTCAGGAGGTAGAGTCAAATTAAATTATGTATACTTTCTCCTCGTATTCGCATAAGCTTGATCCTTTGCCGTCCAGCCTACGCATAGAAATAAACGAGTCGGACACCTGCGAAGGCAAAGTGAACGTGTAAGAAGTTCACGCGTGGAAATTAGATTGCGTAGAATTAAACTCGATATGAAGGAAGTTGTAACACGAAACTTACGGGATGACTACCAAACGTCAATTTCGACGGCGATCGATCGACGAAGCATCGAGCTTCGAAGCGACTTCTAGCGTTTATACCCTGCAGACCTGCTGGAAACTTGTTCAAAGAGAAGCTGCAACATCATTAAATGGTGCAAGAGAGCGACAATGGCCGTAGCGAGACGATAAAGGTGATCGTACATGGTGCTCTTTCAGTCTTCGCCTCCCTTTCTTTCTTTTTGCGGTCGTCGTCAAGAGAAAAGGATGGCGGAGGAGAAGAGGCAAAATCGTTGGATGAAGCGCGTTCACGGCGAGGGTGAGTATCAATTATACGGGTGCCTCCCGTTAAAGTTTTCCGGAAATTCGCGTAGTAAGTTAAGCCCAGGGACAGTGGAACTCCCTGGAGGGCGAACAATGCCCGGAGGTCGGTCGCTTTTACATTTGCATATGAATTGGGGGAGCGCCCGACAGCCGTAGGTCGCCACCTCGACTACCACTCGCAGCAGCCGCAGAGCACAACCAGTCAACCTCTCTGCTCGCCTTCTCGTGCAAGCCATCGTGGCCTGGAGCTACGAAAATGAGCGTGTGCTGCCATTAGGAAGTGAACAATTGCCCACTGGATAGTTCGAATTATCCCAATGTTGTCAAATGGATACTTTGTTTGGCGGGTTGTTTCCTTTCCTGTTTGTATGTTGTTCTCGTTCGTTTTTGCAACATTGTTGAGTCTATGGTCTATGGTTTTACACCTGGTTCACGCAGCTAGAATCAAGTTCATCGTTTCTCTTGTCACCTGAAATTGTCTTTGGAGAGAAAAAAAGAAAATCGCTCGTTCAATATGATTCAGAACTACCAAGAAATTCAATTAGGGGTAATGTAAAGAGTAACGAGTCAGAGAAGATGGAAGAGCGGGTAGATTTATTACTTAGACGCGCGCGTACGTGTGTTTAAACGGAGAAATGTCAACGTCCTCGCCCATTGAAATCTGTATAAAATACTATTGTGGAAAGCGTAGAGTAAGAGTTAACGATTCTATGTAGCCTTCAACGTTTATCGGAATGTGTGATAAAGTTTATTGCTTGGCGACGGCTGTATTCATCGTTTTGGAACGCCTACTAAAATAGGCGAGTAATATTCCGTTATAGTAAATACGCAATTTCGAGTGTTAGCTTGTTAGTAGCAAAACATAATATAGCTTTTCGATACATTCTCGCGCCGTGCTATCGGAAAACGCAAATCCCGATAAAAAGGAAACGCGAAAAGTCAGTACAGTTTTCTAAAAGTTTAATAGGCTACCACGGTTACAAACTTATACCACATGGCAGACTCATCGATTATCGTACTGTGTAATTTTATTCCAACGGCAGGACTGCACGGATAACGTAGCCAGCAGAAGGTACGGCTAAGCGCCTTCATGCATATGTACCTTTCGTCAGCTCTCCGAATTGCACCAGCCACGGCGATGCACTTTAAAGACGATACACGCGCGCCTCGAGAGACGAACATCCGCAGAATATGCAGAGAAGAGTTTACCATTCATTATTCGAGCATGGTTCCGTAATATCCGTGGAATCCTGACAGTGATTACGCTAGCGTGCAACTTCCTGTTGTACCGTGTACCGGATACGCCAGTTTATCGTGTTTTCTGATCGGCCAAGAGAAACGTATTCCAGAGATTGCTTTTTACATGATACGATGTTGCAAAATCCATACGATATCTTGCCTCGAGATTGTTCTATTAAGTATTTCGGCAAATTACAATGCGTTCCCTTCTAGTTTTCTTCGAGGAAAACGCTTCGCCTTACGAAGGATAAATTCGAAGCAATTAAGTACTAACCGCGCAAACAGGGTAACGATGAAAGTAAGTACAAGCGCGGGCATTTCTTCCGAAAGGAAAACCAAACTCCTGGTCTCTTCTGCGGCGTATCGTGGCGAGACCACTGTTTACAACCCGCGATAATCCGAGCCGGGCATTCGTAACTTCAGCGTTGCCATGAAAACCAATTAACCCGGCGACACCAGCGTAACCCAAGCGCCGGCTATCAGCCTGTAATCGGAACGCTTGGAAAATTAGCAAGGAGCCGGAAAATGCTTCGGCTCGTTAGCGAAACCGACGCCATGAGAGGTGTAAACCGAAATGTCCGAACCATATCCACCGGCAAAGATTCGCGTGAGAACGAAACGCTGGAACGCATCCAATTTGTTCCATTACATCTAAAATACTAGTGGAAATCTTTCACGATTCTTTTTACTCTCTCGTATCAGCCAGTTTCTCTTCGTTCAATTCCCTAATCGTTTATTCGACAGAAAGAGGTTTGTTCTCCGATTTTCCAGAAGAATAATTAATAGCGTTGATAAAAGAAAAATGTATTGCTATCATTTTCTGAAACTATGAATATTACATTGAGAAACAACTTCCTTCGGATTTCCCTAAAGTCATCCGAAATCAGATGCATTCGTGCAAACGCGGTGTATCAAGGTATTCTATGATCGTTGCATCAGAAGTCAGGACGGGTTTATCGAACGTCGTAGAAGCGGTAACAGGCAGAGGGAGGATGGGATGCACGGTATCTTCGTTGTTTTGGAATTTCAAAGCGCAGATGGAGGTCAAGGAGGAATTCTGGATACCGCGTCCGTCTCAAAGGTACGGAATAGATCGTGACCTATAAACGAATAGAGGTTGTCGACGCCTTGGCAAGCGAGATGGCGGTGAGTGTGCCGCGTTCCTGATTTCCCGTGAAACCAAAAGAAACAGAGACAAGAACGTCGACGGAACGAAGAACGAAAAGGAACGACGAGGAGGTTAGTGCACCTTGAAATTCGCGGGCAAACAAAACTATTCGTCTTTCTCTACCTAGAACTATCTGCTTGGAATTTGTTCCGAGGATACTCGAAACGTAGTCATCATCTCATGGAGGGTTCGTTACGATCAACTCTTGTGTGTGCGACTGGGGATGAAAGAGCGTACCCACCGCGTTATGTAGACAACAGCCACGACGTTAATCTCGGGATTTACCCCTCGGCTTTCAGTCTCCTTTGCTATTATCTGTTCTCGTATCGCGATATTACCTGGTAATAATCATTGGTCTTGTACATGGAAGAGAACATCCGCTCGCACACAACATGGCTAGGCTTCTACTTTCGATTCTCCTTCGTTTCGTTTCCGTCTCTTTCTTCACGATGTGCATATTTTACCGTGCAACTGCATGCCATGGTGCGCTCACAAGACAAAGGGTTCGTACATCTGGAAGATGGTTAGGTACTTGCGCTTTCCAGCGCAATACTGATCGCGTGACTTCACGTTGAGGTAGAGAATCACAGACTGCTCTACGACAGGAGCTTTTTAAATTGTTTGGCGATCGATCGATTTCGAATATTAATTAATATTGACTTTCCCCTGGAAGATAGGGATCGAGAACCATCGATGAGTACACGCTTGAAGAAAATTGAGCCTTTAGATAGACCTCGTTTAATTAAAATAGATCGGTTATATATGAAAAGTTTTAAGTGGAGGGTCGGGAAAGTCATCGAGCCTTCTGATCTCGATAAATTCTTTAATAGAATTCTCCCCTGATAAATAAGTAAAGAAAACCTGCGCGCAATACGCATGAACATCGTTGAAACTGGAAATAAATAAGGTAGAAGTAAGGAGTATCTGGAAATATACCTATCGCTCATAGAACGCTGTGATTTATTGTGTTAGCTGTGCCAATTTCTCGTTTGAGAACATAGGCAGGGAGCTGTATTCCAAGAGCTCGTCTCGTGGGATTGAAATATGAATACGACTCTGGCATCACGTGTTTGCGCGTATAGTAGGAATTCAGAGGCACGTATGCGTCATATGTAGCATAAGACATGTACCAATGAAATTGACAGCTACGCATCGTGTTTCACCAATAACAAAAATTCTACGAGTTGCGACACATCGGCGAACTAAACGAAAGTAGGTAATTAACCATCTTATGCAGCGCAGTTCGGGTCGAAACTTGCCATCAAAATTACCTCAAAATTTAATGTTTACTCAATTATCGAAAGTAGTCGAACATGGTCAAAGGGTATGATACCTTGTTAAACGCGATAGTTCCGTTAAGTTGCAAACTGAAAATTAATAATCAAGGGAAAGAAAATTATCGTGTCGGCGAAGCGATATCGAAGCAAAGTAAACCGTTGCTGCCTCTTGAGTCGGTTCGTTCGTTTTATTTCGCTAGAGTGTCGTCGGCAAATCTTATTTAAGGCAGATTTATCGCTGGCCCAACCCTGAGATCGAGCTATGATATTACGCTGGACTCGGATGCGCTATTCACATCGCGACTCTTCGGCTCAAAAAGTGTCATAACTCAAAAGCCGAGCGCCTCTTCGAGCACTTCCGCCACTCCAGCACATCGTGTGCCAAAATCCATCCTCTTCTCATCTCTCTGTCCCGTTTCTCCATTGGCGAGAATCATCTCACTCCACGACAGACCAGATAGAATTCTGTAGTTTTTGTTAATAACGTAAGGATCGCTTACGGAAATAAAAAAATTCCCCTGCTTCCCGTGAACGTTATTTCTTCGAACGCTAATGCATTGACCGCGAGTTTTTTTTAGATAACGATATAACCCCTCGAACGTGAGAACGGTAACTTTTTTGTTCGCAAATTTTGACGTTAGCCTTCGAGAGTCGTAGAAGCTGTATCTTGAAACTTACGCCGCAGATAGTTCGCCATACGAAGAATCTTGGTTAACTCGCAGCTTCTTTATCCTGGTATACATTAAAAATAAAGATTTACCTGTATCTTTGCTGTAGTAAACCGAATTTAATTTGTGGTTCTATGTTGACGATTACGTTGGAACGTGTCTCGAACAAAGCCATGCTAGTCCGCGTATTTAAGAGGATGCATAATACGAAAGTACACGGAACCGATGGAGAAGCAGCTTCCGGAGCGCGACGTTGAGTTACGATATAATCGCATTTCTATACAATTTCGATGTAAGATGGAGTTTCAGCCGAAATGGAGCATGCGATCGCGGCAGAGAGCCGTTTCCACGAAGAAAGTCGTAAGGCAAACTCGTAACGCAATCTGTAGGATCTATCGTGCATGACGAGAAGGCGATGCCATGATCGATACGCGTGTGTCGCCTGGTTAGAGAAACAAATGCCTTTTGCCGGAGTTCCATTTTTTCGTACTCTTTCCCAACGAATTCCATTAGTCCGACCGGATTGGCTAATGTGCGCTCGAGCGAGCATCGAGCGACGCTTTTTGCGGCAACAGCCCGCTTGAATAATTGTGTTTTGCAACGTCTGCAGCGACAAAGTTCCGGGCATGGATCCAAAGAAGAATTAAGCTGAGGGAAACTTTTAAAGTGGACCTATAAAAGGAACAATATCATCGGACCGACCTGTTCAGTTTTCGAACGATCGCGGAGGAATCGCATCGATCGTTCGATCTATTCTATCTGTTTACCGGAGTATAGCACGACCATTCGACAGTGATATGGCTTTTAAAGTGAGTGTGCATCGCGTGATTGACCATTCTTCATTTTTGTCTAATCGTGATAGGCAAACCCGGAATTGTGAAGTGGCGCGACCGATCAATCGTTTCGTACCATTTAATTATAGGTCGGGACGCTGGTACGCTAACAGAATTGTCCAGTCCTAGCCTACCGAAACTTCTATCGATTCCTCGTGACATTGGTTAATCACTTTGTAAATTGGAAATTCTTTCCAATATGGAAACGTTTCGTTCTTTCCGAGCATTTTCAAAATAATTCCTTTTCCAGGCTTTGTTGAAATAGAACACGAACTGTATAGTACCCTCGCTCGATTTTCAATAAGAGAAAAAACAAATATTTTTTGCATATAACTGATGCAAAATTAATTGTTTTCCAACAGATTTCTTTAACGGCAATTCTAGTGCTGTTGGTTTTATTTCACGAGAAAGCCGACGCTGGCGGTCACGCGCACTCTTTTCAACATTTCCACGGACCCGTGATAGGCGATGCTCGAGAGGTGACTTGGAAAGACAAGCACGGTCACCACGATCATGATTACGTGGCACATCCGCACTACGAGTTCTCGTACGGCGTCGAGGACCATCATACCGGCGATTATCATGGCCAAAAGGAGCATAGAGACGGTACGTCAAGCATAATCTGGAAGAAAATTAATCTCTTTCGATGTTGGAAGAACACTTGCGACTTGTACTCACAGTGAACGCAAAAAATAATAATATAATCAAGTTAGACCTGTTACGCAGCGATAAATTGCGATGCAACGGCGAGAGGCAAGTCGACGAACGTATAACAAACGGTAGAAAACGAATAGAAAAGCAAAAATAAAAGTGGTAACGCGATCTTTGACCGCGCGAAGGAAATATCGAAAGAGACGTTTCGAAGCATCGCATTTTGTTTCCAAGCTGAAGTTTTCCCTCCGGTGTTCGTCCATGGAAAATTCTAGAATCCTTAGGTCGCGTATTTTAATTAGTTTACTGCGATTCGAAAAGCGTCCCGAGCTCATAGAACGCTTTGGAAAGTCGCCTTCGTTTGCACACTCTTTTGAACTCGAGAGTTTGTCAAGTTTTCTAACATCCACGACTTCTTCCACTTTCGTTTCTACGTAATCGGCCTAATTAATGCCAGACGGTGGCCTACATTAATGACCCTCGAATGTCGAAAAGTCGAGGAGCTTGTTTCCAGCAGATAGTTTAATAGGTACCGAGCAGAGACACTGTCGAGTGACTTCGAGTGATTTTTAAATTCGGTGCGACGAGAAATTGATGAGAATATTTCCAACGTACATATATTTTGATACGTAGAAAATCGAAATATTTGTTTAACGATACACACGCGATACTCGGAAGAAAGCGACGAGTTTGCTCTTCCAGCGTATCTTCCTGACACGACATGTCTTTAAAGTTTCTATGGTTTACGAATCTGTCATTAAGTAAACGCGGCCCTCTAATAGAGTTAACAAGATGGTAATATTATACGGGAGAAGTAATTACTTATCACGGATCTTGATTCTCAAGGCAACGTCTCTTAGTTTAATCATACTTGATTGCAGTACCACGTAAGGATTCATTCAGAGAGCTTTCAGGATCACTCGGCTGGAATGCTCAAAGAAGAATATCAATATCGCGAGTTTGACGCTCCCAACCCCATCGCGACGGGAAGCACACGTGGTTTCATTAATTATTTGCGGAGAAGGGAATTTACGTTGAAAATAATCCGCGATACGATGTTACTGCTAACGAACCTATTCCGTTTTCACTTTGCTATATTAATTCGCTAACTAGCTATACCTCAACTACGAATGATATCTCTGCGTGATGTCTTTGACATCTTTGTACTCTAGATATGCGCCTTAATGTTTCACAGGAAAATTTAAAGACAATACAACGAATGCGTCGAAGCGAAGTAATTCCAGCAACCAAAGATATTCGATAACTGTGATAACTGTTAAGCAGCTCGATAATTCTCTCGTATTCAGCGTGTTACTTCTTGCCATGGTTCTCGAGGAGCATTAAAATATTCTCTTTATTTCTTCTCGCTGGTGTCTTGTGTTTACATAAATTGTAATTAACCTTCTTGGAAGAATTAATTCTTCAGCTACTTTTACTCGAGAATAAACGAAAAGTAATTTTCCATTTACTCGCTTTGGCAGTAGAGAGAACAGGCCGCGGGCGGTTGAGCGTAAAATTATTTATCGACTCTCACTATATGATATCTACTCGTTTGCATCCGATAATCATATTTTTTTGCTGGTGCTTTACAGGAAAAGAAGTAGTCGGTGAATACACAATAAAAGAGCCCGGCGGAAATATTAGAACGGTGAAATATCGCGCTGGAAAGGATGGATTTTTCGCTCACGTTCTTAACAGCAACGGTAACAACCACGACGAAGGACACCACCATTAAACGAAACGTTGTTTCATTCATTACCAAAGATTTCTTGTTACGTTGCGATTGTTGTTGTTATGCAACGTTGATTGTTTCGTTTTTTTTTTTTTTTTGTTGCACTGATTAAAAAAAGATAGAGAGAGAAAAAAAAGGTAAATCGAAACAGTTGCTAGTTTAATTTGTTCCAAATCACTTCCCCAATTAGCACCGGGAGGGTCCGATCGCAGAAATTCGGAGGCCGAATCGAAAACCGATGTGCGCGGAAACCAGTGAACGGTACTGTGATTCCACGGCGACCGATGTTTTTAACGGAAGTGACGTTTACTGATTGACAATCCGATCGTCACGGACATATGGATCTCCCCTGTGATTACGTATCTAGGCTTACCAGAAACAACGATCTGCTGCGATGGTTTCGGGTGCAAATCGATCGAACGCTTTTGGAAATTAATGAGTCTCTTGACTTCAGACACCATTACACCGTTACGATATACGATCGTTTAACCAAACTAAAATTGGAAGAAAACGTTATTTTTTTTTTTTTTTTTTTTTTCATATAAGCTTCGTTTTGTAGAAATCTGTATGGTGTTTCTAAAAGGACAAAGTAGCGAAAATAACATCTAATTGCGGTTAAAGTCGTAGAACGGATTGACTTAGTTTGAAATACCACACATTAGCGACACGCGAAGTTAAATGTAGCAAATCGATTCGTAAGCAGCTGAATGAAACGCACTTAATTGCGTTTAAACACAATGCCTTTCGGCGACAATGTGTTTCGACTACATACATATGTTTGCGTACACGTTGTCACTGGCGGCGCACTAATTTCGTTCGTGAAAAACGATTGTGCCGTCCATCACGTTAGGATGAAATACGCGGCAAAAGAATTGCCGGAAGCTCTTACTATCGAACGAGTTCTCTCAATTTTTGTATTCAATGTTTTCCGACACAGAGGACGGCTATATATCCTCGTAAAAGAACCGGTTATGATGACTGCAACATGCGTTTTTCACAGTTTTCGCGGCTGCTGCGTGTCGCGTGCGTCCTCGTACTTAACATTTCTCGTGCAACGTTAACTAGATTACGTTTTGTGTAAGTAAATCCATCAGGCGGAACAACAATAATCTAGAGCAGAACAATAAAAATGTTTCTGCATAAATTGGCAATGGTCGATCGACGAAGGAACAATCTACGACGTAACTACACTGTGATACTCGTTCCTGATGCATGAAAGGTATCGCTAAAAGGTGTAAAATTGTAAGAATATTATCAACATATTATTTTCTTGTTTTCTTCCAATGGTGGAAGACGATGATAAAAATGTAATGAACATTTCCGAAATAGTTAAACATTTTCTTGTAATTATACAGAGGAGAAGAAATCATGCAAATTCAATGTCGTTCGCTCTTTGAAGAGACAAAGTTACGAATAACTACGACGCTCATCGTGCTTCTGACTTTAGTTGCCGACTCTTGTTCTTCGTTCCAAAGTAACGAACAACTTTGTTATAATCTTTAAGATACCAATTGCAATTGCAGTGTACGTTGGCTTCCGGAATCCTTAAATTATATCTTCGTTAATGAAAGGGATGATGGTAGAAATTGATATATATCTTCAAAACTGCTGCGCCATTGAGCAATTTCTTTGGTGCAATTAACAGAAAGCTTACCATTGCAATTAGTAGGGGATTGGCGAAACGTTTGAGGAATACTCTGTATTGCTCGCAAACATACGCGTTTCGTTGAAGCAACTCCCATCCTCTTTCGGTAGACAATGATATTATATCCCGCGAACGTGGTTATACCATGGAATACTAAAGGGGACGGATAATCTTACACCGGCATGGAGAAAGTCGGGAATTAACGTAAACTAAAAAATGTACAGTCCGCGCTATTCAGCAAATTAAGAAACATGGATATAATAATCGTGGATGAAACCACTCGAGCTAATGAACGAATAATATTAATTTAATGATAAATCGCGTCGACAAAGTAACAATGAGACGATAGCGTTGCGACGATATTGTGGTGGAACAGTGATTCGTCGAATTAATTATTCATGCTGACTTAAACGTTATCCGATGTTATATTGTAATTACGTCAAATATCTCGTTTTCTCGTCACAAAGAATCCACGTTATGAAAGCAAAGAATATAAATTATGATTAAAAGGACAGGAATATTTTTGTCGTAATTTTTAATTGAAATTTCTCTATTTGTTCGCTGAAATCGCGTCGCAATATTCCTATGATTTCAATAAACGCCCGACAAGATTAATGGACAATTGTTATCGGTAATTAATAGTGTTCATCCGTATTTGACGGTCTATTGAAATTAGTTATCATTGTTCCCCTGTTCTTTGTTTTATCGCTCCTTCGTGCACGGAATTTTCTTTGTTAAGGTATTCCGGAAAGCAAAGTTACCGAACAATTTTCAGAATAACTTTCTCGGACGAAGTAGAAAACCAATGAGATGGAAAACAGAAGAGAATGAATAGAATAAATATTCCTTGCATGTTGCGCTCTTACGAATCGTTGTAATTGGTTATCAGGGAAATCAATTTCTTCTGCCTCGTCAGAAACATAGCTGATACGAGCGTCAGTGCTTGTTCGAATTTTATTTAATTGTACATTTTAGCAGCTTTCCTTGTACAATTCAAATATCGTAGTCTAAAAACAGTTTTTTCAATTTAATTTTATTTTAAAACTTAGTTACACTAGTTTGTCGAAGCAAACTCAACATGTCTTCGGGAAAAAGGAGAAAAAGAACGCTTGTTCCTTCGTCAAGATATCAGCCGCCTCGAGCTTCCCAAGAGGCAGTGAAACATTCGATATCAGAAAATGATGCAACCGATCAAGAATCTTTCACGACATGCCCTCGTATACTTCGCGTAACCTGTAAATCTTGCTTTTTACATACGAATGAGCATTCACTTGAGAAGCGGAATACAAATTACCATGGAAACGGATGTTAGGAATTCATTGCACACATTCGTAATTTATATTATGCACCGGCTGATTCGAATCTTCGTTGAAAACTGGCTGATGACGGTAACACTTTACCCGTTGTTTCGTCTAACAAAAGGAAAAATTAAAATCAAAATATTCAGCTAGGCAAATTTATTCAGAAATACACCGTTCTCTTATTTAAATTACGAGATAATTCGTAGGGCAAGGTATTGTGCTCTTCTCTTTCATACGCGTTGCCGTAAAATTCGAACTTCATTCCAAGTTATTGTGTCGTGGTTTCTTCCAAGTTTAAAGCCCTCTTGATTTAGCGATTCTTTAGTTTTTCGAGCACGGCCGAGGAACAGCGGAATGAAGATTTGTTTGTAAAGGAATGAAACGCTTTGCTGTTCTCGCTTCACGCGGTATGTTCGTATCTTACACAAGTAAACTGCCTCTTCGTTGTCCATAATTCCCCTTCATCTCACCCTAACATCTTTACTAATTCCGTTTCTTCCATCTTACTTTTTCGACGTACGTCGTGTTTTTATAAAATGCAACGAAAGGAAATAAGGAAGAAAAAGATATAAGAACGTCATACAACAGTGCGAAACAGCGCGCCGTAAAGTTTAGACGCGCGTTTCGCTCGTCAAATACCAGCATAGCTTTGAATGATCCAAGGAAGCACGACTTCCTCTTCAGCTTCCGCTTTGCGAAGTTTTTTAAATTGTACCTTCTTCACTTTTCACCACCAACAACCCACATACGAAAGTTTGATCTGAAGAAACTTCTAAACGTCTTATTGTGAACGGTATCCTACACAAATGGCAAGAGTATACACTTCTTGAAATAAAAATAATAATGGAACAGCAGAGATAATGTACAGAAAGAGAAATAAAAGGGAGGAGGATTTGCACAACAGCGACTAGAACATAGTGGAAGAGTTAACAACTCGAAGAAAAAACGTCCGGTCTATTTCATTTTTTAGATGGAAACAAAGTAGAATTTTACCGAGCTAATTAACCGACAATCACGGGCTGAAGTCGCGCATCGCAAACGGAGCAGGCCCTTAAATCCGTGCTTAGCTACGTGAAACTGATTAATTTTACCATTTCATTAAAAACTTCTATTCGACCGTCGCGTCGTGCGAAATTGAAGAGACGAAACAAAAGCTTCGTTGCGAACATAAATATCGTCCTTCTAAACCTACGTAGCACCGTGCGAGCAGAACAAATTTTCATATTTCAAAAATGGCTTGAAACATCATCTGCGTGAAACAGACGGCATAGTTGCATATTCATTACTGTTTCGTCTACGTTTTTTACACGTTTTACACGTTTTATGGATGTTCTTTCATTCGACGTTTCAACAGCACTGGTAGTTAAAATTCAAACACAAAGACCTGAAGCTTTTATGATTTAACAATGTTGACCAATGTTGGCTAAGGTATTACATTACACGACATAAAAGTACGGATAACGTAGGAAAATATTCCCTACCATTCGGCAACTCCATTATTCCTGTATCGTATCCATCTCCTTTTACATGATTTCTCTTACTTCTACATCGTAAAAATAAAAACGATAGAGCCACTATAATTGCCAAAATTCCATTATCTCCGATGAAATTATGATAACGAATTTATGGTTAATCGACGTACTGTAATTACGATACAGCTAATGTGTAAGGTCTAATTAAACGTTTCGATGTATGCAATGTGTGTACGTCGATACTTGCGAATCGTTCGTATTTCATTCTCATACGTCAGGCATAATTATAGAAATAATAAAAGAAGAAGTCATTAAGGTAAGTGGCGAGCTTAATGAGCGCCAACGAAAGTTGAATTGATGGAATTGCTCGTGACAGGACGGGGCCCGTGATAACGAGCGCCACTAGAGATATCGCGTGGGATCGAATTTCCTAGGAATTCGATTATATAGTATATCAAGATCCAGCGCGCGAAGCTCGAAATATCGTTCTCGCTAATTGTCGGTTACTCTTTGGTACACGAACGGGTCAGTTCTAAATAAATTATGGCGGAACAGACGGAAAATCGATTCGGCTGGAGCAAAAGCTCATCGTCCGATTCCGTGCGTCGGCTTCGACCCTGTAACTTGCCGTTTGCCGATTGATGGCTGCCTCTTCTGTAGCGTTTCGTCAGCCACGAGAAACGAAAGCGTCGCGAATAGACGGAATTGGATTCCGGTGTAGTGATTGCGAATGCGACTACACCCGCATCCTTGTGATTCTGTCGTGCATCCCTGTATTCACAGGGCACCTCGATTTTCAACTTATCGATCCGATTCGCTGGCGGGTTTAATTTTCTTCCAGCGTCATGCTTCTTCCGTCGCCTTGGCGTGCACTGCTGTCCAAGTACCCCATAAATATGTTACAGCTACACGGTCAAACACGTTTTTGCCCTGCTGACAGCCGTCCGTTGATATTTCGGCGAGAAAGTCTAGCCTCGACGAGTACATTTACAGCTCACGATAATCTTCGTGCAACTGTGTTTCTACAAATAGAAGAATTTCGCAGCATGCGTTTCACTCTGTTAGGATTGCTTAATTATTATCGTTTTTTCTTTTTTCTTTTTTTATACGTGGGGAAATTATCATGGACACCCTGCCGCTCTTCTGGGAAGCAACTTCACCGACCAAAACCCCACGGTGGTCCGCCTAATGCTCAACAGGGGTGCTCCGGGACCAAGAAAAGGCAAGAAAAATAAACCAAAAAAGACGGAGTTGATTAATTACGCTTGACGATTATCTAGTCACAGTTTGTTTCGGCGATAGCGCGCCAAGAATAACCGAGGAACACACTTACCGAAAGAATAACTCGATGCTCTTGGTTAAATCGGAAAACCGGGTCGACAGAAATACATGTGTTACTTTCGAAATTACGCTTTCACATAATTTTAAACCGGGTCAAGTTGGAATGGGTATACGGTTCACATGCAGAGGTTCGTGCGTGGCTGTTTACTCAAGATTTTCGGCCCGGTCGGTTCGCCAGAAAGTTTGCTCGCGTTGCAATATTTCTGGTAACGTTTGCACGAGCCGACCGCCAAGGAACCAAGAACGGAGTCCACTTTGGGAAATTACTCGTAGATCATAAGAATTGTTCGACCATAAACCACCTATACGGTCAAGTCATAGGGCCGAATGAAATAAGAAACGTTCCATCTGTTTGTATAGTTTTTACCCGAAATTGGCATTGCAGCATAAATCGAAGTCACTGCATCTTTCAGATACATCGAAAGCTGTGACAGAACTTTTGGCATCTCTTTATGATTAAAGAATGGATCCGATATTCTATATTTTCTCGCCTTTAAGAGCCAGACATTCTTCCGATAATTGAAAATAACGCGTAATATCTACACGAAAAGTAAGCTTCAGAATTTTTGAAACGTTATTTCGGCTCCGTAGTCGGAAATAGAGTTGATCTCTGCTCTTGATGGTACTGAGAAAGAAGCTCGATGTAAGAAATTTCATCGCCTTCCGACGGATAACCGACAAAGTTGGACCTAAAGTCTGCAGCGATATAAAAGAAACGCAAAACGAAGGAATGGGTCTATGAAGGGACTACGCGGAACGAATGATAGGATCGAAGTTCGATCGCGAAGATTAAACGAGAATCGAAAGGAAGCCGGAAGCAAGACGAGGGTGCAAGTCTGCTCGCAAAGTGAAACAAATCGCCGCGAACGAGCCCCGATTCGTCGACACAGTCGTTGATCCTTCCTCTAATTCCGTCATAGAAAATCCGGCAAGATTTTAAAGTCGATCTTCAATTCTCCTTCAACTTCCGGATAATCTTCTTGCGTTCTTTCGAGCACCGGTGAATTGTCGAATTTCGTCTTTGAGAACTGCAATTTTCTACTCGATATGCTTTGCCGTAGAAATGGTCGAAGGGTATGATTTAAACGCTAAACGCTAAAACGGTCACGTCCCGCAATAACGGCCAGTATCAAAAATCTTGATCGCGAGAACAGCTTAATTCTCACTTTTTCGCTGCGTTTCCAGCAAAAACCTCTGGAAAGGCAATTAAAAGTTCCAAGCTGTTTACCGGCGGGCGAGCAAAAGCCGTGAACAGGTAAACAGAGAATTAAAGTTTCCGAAACGAAACGGGTTCGCCGGCTAGTGCTTAACGAGGACTCACGAAATGCGTCTTTTTAAAAATCCCGTAATTATGAAAACCTTCGTTATAAACTCCACCGACCAATCGTAAAATTTTAATGGTGCCACTTGGATCTTTACTCTTATTAATTTGATTTCACGCGTATAATTATCACGGGAATAACGGAGCTGGCGGCGGTGCGTCGCTGTATATAAATGAGAAGCTTTATGCACGACATCGATCGGGTTCCAAAAACAGAGAGATATAGTTCAACACAGTGAACAGATTCCGCGTTATAACGCTTTAAAAGTATTTCCCTAGTTCTCTCTTATCGCCGGATGCCAGACCGTCATTTACGTTCACGGACATCGAATTTTAAACATCGTTATCAAGTCTCTTCCTTTAGTTACTTCGTTTTATTATAGAGTCACAACGTTTAATTGCTTCTTCGCGTGTTCGTTTCTATTCGATGAAACGATGAAACCATCGACGAGTTCGTTCCTACAATATTGATAGGTCGTTTGGCAATCGTGCCGAACTTATTTGCAGCAAGACTTTTTGCACGGTGTCCAACCCCGATAACGATCGGATAATGCACCATCCGTGGCAGAGAATCGAATCTAGAATCGGAAGTTTGAGATCTTAATCTACTTTTAATATCCTGCGTCTGAGAGGTCTCCCGTAGCTCAATGATCGCGGATCAACGCCAAGGAATGGAAAAGTTTGCTCGTTCGACTGGTGAACCGAGAGATACCGGTCGTTCATTTTCTCACGGAGATTGCAATGGAAAAGAAAAGAATACCCATCGATGGAAACCGAAGCTAACTACCCCGAGATCCTGGCCATCCATAGGGTCAAAGAGAAATGTCACGGAGGTGAATCTTATCGAAACTCCAGACATCGTATACCATCTTTCGTTTTCGTCTCTGTCAAGATCAGGGAAATTCATCAATCTTTGTACGGACAATCCTTGTCGCGGCTTAATCTGCAAACGTATGTATCTCTCGTCACGTCTGACACGTTCTACTTTCTAACGAATAAAGTTCTATTCAATTGCGTTCCGATCGATTTTCCATGAATCTTATTAAACGATTATTTGTCTTCGAACTTGATCGGTCTCGCGATATCGGCCGGATCATTTCTCCATCGTTAATAAAATATCGAGCGTAACTAATACGCAATTAATACCGGGCACAGACCGAGCTATCGATGATTCAATGATTAGAAGTAGCTTCAACTAATTACACGCGTATCGCTCCGACCCTACGATTAATCATTAATTATCCTGGCTAATGAATTTCACGCAAATAAATACGATAATGTAGCGAAAAGTTTGATCTATGGCCACAATATACGGAAATAGTTGTACCGATGCTTCCAGTCGAATGATAAATTCAGAACTCCGAGATTAAATATATATATCTTCTTCAACCAAGAAGCAAACATCTGTTTCAGAATAAACATTTATTACTTTCATTAACTCTGTCGTCGTTTCGCTCGCGTTTACGATACATTTTTGTTACTTGGTCCGTCATTCGTGCGTGTATGTGGGTCGAATGAACGCGATTTCTCTTTCGCCGGGCTAAAAAAGCTTGGTGCATATTAAAGTACATCGTGGCCAACTGCAAATCATAAATCAAAGATTATGTCTAAACCGCGTGCATTTTAAATAGCAATTAAATGTTTTTCCGCCACGTAGAAAATTTAATACATCTTCGTTCTAATTACTTTCCCTTCAGAGTGCTACTTACGCGCTCTTGCGCGTGGTTGCAACAACGCTTCAACATTTCCCCAGCATTTTCTCTCTACATTTTCAGTCTTTCCTTCTGCATAGATTTTTTTTGTTCGTTTGAAATTTGGTTGACCGCTGTAATAATTTTCGTTAAGTCAGATCCCGTGCTGGTAAGAGATATAGAGTAGGATAGTGTAGAAAAGTTTTGATATACTTGATACAGCGTGTCATCCGCATGCACTCGTTAATTTATAAAACTGTGAACCACCGTTTCTCGAACGAAACCGACCTTCATCTACTTCTAAGATATTTCACTCTCGTCAGACGTGTATGGCAAAAATTGTGAAATGGCAAGTTCGATTCTAGTTGGATTCAATTTACAGTCATACAGCCGATATGAAATCTGAAAAAAATATTATCGAAACGATAATATTAATTTTCAGACGGCGTATAATATGTGCGAGACTACGAGATCAATTACTCTTGGAATCGTGTTACAAATTGTTTAACAGCACACACAATATTGAATTTCGACAGACTACTCTGTGTTTCGATTACATTCGAGGGTAACGGAATACATACCTTGTCTGCTTACTACCTAATGTATATCTGCTTACCAGAGATCCTTCATCAGTTGAATTCTAGGGGCGTTTGACTCGCAATATGCACAACGATCTCTAGTTGCAAGTTTACTTGGGCTCCGTTCATAACGGGATTGCAAGCGAAAACAGACTTTCGTCGATTCAAACGATCTTCTTTCTTTAATGCACGCTTTCTTGCTCTCTTTACGCATCGTCTGGTATGAAGCCGAATCGTCTGGTAAAAGTCAAAATTTAACGTGGGAAGGTAAAAGCTGAAAGCGAGGTTTGCAATCCGTCATGAAACACCGACTATGTGATAGGTAAACACGTACTTTGTTAAACTTTCAAACACAACACAGTGAATATAATCGCTGTAACGCATCGATTAAATTAACGAGACAAACGAGTGGAACTCGTCGCGTGACTATGGCTTTCAGAGGCTGTTTCTTGGTTGTCTAGCGGGTATATCATCGATATGATCGAGTATGCTATCGACTAACTTGTATCACCTTCGATTCACGGTAACGGCGAATTCCCTCGAGTCTCGGTACCGACGTCTTACTTTATCAAATTTTATGGAATGGAAAAGCCGAGTATTTTCTCTGTTCGGTGGACAAGCGGCTTCTCGTGGGGATCAGTGAAACAATTTGTAATATATCGAAAGCAACAAACGGCAAGGAAACGTTGGATTAAATGAAATTGATAAGCGAAACGATCGCTGTCTGTCTCTCTCTCTCTCTCTCTCTCTCTCTCTCTCTCCCCTTTTTCTTCGTAGCTGATATTTCTTTTTTCTCTCTTGTCAGAGCAACAACGTATTTGCTTGTGATCGTAGAATCCTGAAGGAAACCACTGCATCTCCAGAGACATCGCAGGAAATCTTCATTACCGGTATAGATAGGAAGAGGAGAAAATCCGATGAAATAGTCGGACGACGAGGCAGATCGGGGCAGGTGTGGAAGTTTCGAATCCAACGGGAGAGAGACTGCGTACACGGGTCTTGCATCAGAGCGTAATAAAGGCGATGAGCGTTCTTTCATCAGGGAAAAAAGTTTTGTCCCGTTTTGCCGCGGGAACTTCCGCGGCGCCAAGAAAATCTAGTTTGTCCCTGAGTGAATATGCATGGAATAGGAAAGGCAGAAAATATAGATATCGTTCTTAATGCGATGCGCGAAGATACGTTTACCAAGGTAAGAAGCAGAGGAGAAAAAGGAAAGAAACGAAAGGAAGAACCGCGCTATCCTCTATCTTTTGAAATGGGAAACGCTATTTTTATTCGGCTAAATACAACGGAAACATCCCCCGGCAAAGGAAGGTAATTTACAGTATGGTAAGGGGAAGGTTTTAACGTTATATATCAGCGAACCAAATGAAACGAACAGTCGATTGTATATTATCGGCGTGCGAAACCCTGAATGATCATTGAACGAGCAGTTATATTTCGAAGAGAAGATGGGGCTGGTTTCGATCGAAGGTGCGATAATATTTTTCTGAACGACCAAGTTAGAAAAAAGAGAAAAGCGAGGATGACGGAGGAGGATGAAGAGGTTAACGCGTTTTACGCATGACCCACCATTGTTTTAATTTAATTTTTACTTGCGCGTCTGTATAATCCGCAAGGGAATACTAGCAAACGTTTTCCTTATCCTGTTCGTTTTACCCTGTGTATGGCGCGTTCGTTTTATCGGTATTCTTCTAGTTTCATTACACGTATATACAAGCAGGCACGTACCAGCGTAAGTACAATCAGAGTTTTTAAAGCCAGAAGTGTGGAAATATTGTGTTCCTAGCGTCTGTATTAGAACGCACAAGCTTTTTCAGTCTGTCCCACCTTTTGTCTTCAAATTGGCACGCTCGCGCCGCTCCGGTCGGAATATTAGCACTAGACGCGTACATTTTGCTTAACACATGTTGTTCTCCTCCTGTACCCTTTCGCTAGGAAGCTTTGTAACTTTGTCACGCTAAACGAAAGAGTTCAACGTTTTCTCTTATCCAATTTCTTAATTTTTTTTTTTTTTTTTTCTTTTCCAAATTCTCCCACCTAATTTATACTTAGAGCTTTAACTTTATTTATAATTTGAGCGTATAACGTGGCGAGGTCTGATCAAATTTCTTGTATCAAATGTAAAGTTATCGCATACCGCGTTCAACCGAAACCGTGCACACGGTTATGCACGCTTGAACGAGGATAGGTAAGAAAAAAAAAAATCGAGTTGACCGATTCGTCGGTTATTCCATTAACTTTGGTCAGTGAGCAGTAACGAAGCAGGGCTGGGCAGGGAGTGCAATGTAAATTGGCGGTAAAATAAAAAGAGAGAAAATTGACCAGGGGGTGGTGGCGATAGGAAGCGCGCGTATGGAATTTCCGGTGGTGTCCTTTGAGCCTTCAGTGGCGGAATGAGAAGCAAAAAGTGCCGGAAACAGATGTATCCGTGCAGTTTTTGCTTTTTCCTCGCCTCCCTCTCTCTCTCTCTCTCTCTCTCTCTCTCTCTCTTTCTCTCTCTCTCTCTCTTTCTCTCTCTTCCTCTCGATCGATTCACCATTTTTTTATTTTTTTCTTTTCCTTTTTTCGTTTCGAAACACGGTGGCTTCCTATGGTGATATCGAGGGGATGCACTTGATCGCTAAAACGCGTAACATTCTTTGCATATAGATGCGATATCTCGCTTTTTCTTTTATGATGCATTCATCCTCATACTATAGATATACATACAGAGTGATAAAAGTCAAATTCGAAAAATTTATCTTAAAGTAATGCGGTATATCTTATTTCTATTTTTTTTTTTCCATAGAAAAATTATTGACTATTCGTGAATTATCTTCACCGTGTTTCTGATAAATATCTCTTCAAAAAATATTCACGATCTATAACAACGAAATTGTTTCGTAGAGTCGTAAAGCTTCGGTGAAATCCCAGGCCACGAAAAACGATTGCCTTTCCAATTATACAACATAATCAACGATGATGTATTAGGCGATCCATCGTTCCCAGTAGGAACCAGTTGTGAACGAACTCTCTGTTTGATTTCAATCTCTGAAGAAGTAGAACTGAGAAGATATTTGTACGGTAATCCACAGGGTAAGCGTATCCACAAATCTAATAACGTAATTGCATGATACGAAGAACGAGCTACTGATACTCGTTCTTCAAGGCGAACAAAATAAAGGAAATAAATATCACGTCCACGCGAAACTAGTTTTCGCTATATAAAACAAAAGGGGAATAACAACGTTCGTTCCTACTCATGACCACAAATATATTGGAATATTCGCCATTGATTCGTACAAGACTACACCTGCGTGCTACATACATCTGTCTATATATATGCGTGTTCAGCATTCACATAAAATATGTTATCTGCGCCAGATAAGATACTCTTTCCACGTCGGCGAGTGTAGCAATAAAGTCAAACGTAGTAAGCGTCGATCCGTCAATCGGTCGTTTTATCGCCATCGTGAACTTTTCCACGTAGATAATACCGTAGAACAGGTAGAAACTTTCCGCATTTGGTCGTCGGTTATCGAGCGAAATGTTTTCACCAGTTACGCTCTTGTTTTTCCTCTCATCTGTTGTTCTTTGTTTAACAGCAGAATCCACGGTACGTATTTACACGTTTTTAACACGTTAAATTGTGCGAACATTAATTACGCACTTTCAGAACGCTTGTACTCTATTTTCTGTTCCATCCACCATAGCATGGTTCTAGGAATTTATTAATAGTCATGCAAACTCTGTCGCCCAATTTCAAACAAATTTTCGTTAGATTTCCAGAGTGTATAGTGAATACTCACAACGCACGAGGTAATTCATGACAGCGAGTGTTGCGAAATATTCGTCGGCACGTAAATACAGGCGAGTTAGCGAGGAAAGCAGAGACGTTCCGAGAGTTAAACGTCGTCGGCAGCCGTCTTCTTGCAATCGGTGTAAAATTGGAAAGGAAGGAAACCGTAGGTTCCAGTAGGCGTTGAACGCTCTCCTCGGGGAGCTTTAAAGCCGAAACTTCTCTGGTTTTCGTCGTCTGCATAACTATTGGTTGGCGCGCGCACACGACCTCGTAAAGTTCTGCGCGTCGAAAGTCCGCTCCCGGTTATCGCGTGATTAAGCTGTTTATGCGACCGATATTGCGCTTCCGGGTCGCATGATCTTAACAAGGCAAGTTAAATAATAAACAAAAGAACCGTCCTATCTGACAAACTTTTAACGAGAACAAGACAAGTGGCTGGCCAACAAATATTTTAACTTAATTTCGTGAGAGAGCTCGAGATCGTGCCTTATTTTCTCGCGATAGCAACGGAATCCTTGCAGTTTTCCCTTTGTAGGGATCGTAAAATCGAAAAACATTCGCTCGATTGGATTTTCGAATCGGGACAGAGTTTCGTTCTCAGACCCTCGATTTTAGTAATATCGTCGCGTTGGAAATGAACTGCCGAACAAGTCGGTAAAATTATTATTGGGCCCCTTGCGAGCGTGTCACAGAAAACATGTCGATCGGTGTCTATATAGACGTTTACTTTATGGAAATGTGGCGTCATGGACTACGCTAGGAGATTCCAATTTCGATATTCGTACATTTAGCTTTTCTTGCTATTGACAAGAGAGCAAATATTTCGTTGGAGAAAGTTATTTCGGTTGCTTGCCTTTAAGAAAAATTCATACGAATACCGGACTTTTATGATTCTTATAGAACATCCTTTTTTCCTAACAACCACAATCTCTGCAATCCTTTCCATTTCCTTGAGCGTTGTCTCTCTGTCGCGCTGTCAAGCTTCGTGTTTATATTCTAACGAATCGATGTCCAACTTTGATACGACATACGTATTACAATATAACTCGAAGAAGTCGTGACTTGCCACGGGATCAATACGATTTACAGAACGAATCTTTCTTTGGTGTTTCAGCGAACGTAGCGAATAAGAAAGAGAATGGTCAAAGTTTTATTGGTTTAGTTAATTATCGACCGATTGGCCGGCAAGAATGGAAAAACATTGAAATTTTGTTTGTTTCGGTTGCCCCCGCGTTCGGTTCAACGAAACAAGGGCCCGGCTATCCTCTGGTTCGGAAACGAGAGAAACGAAGGGACGAAGACCGCGCCCCGAAGAATATTTGCATCGAAAACTGGATTATAAAGTTTCGTTGTGTTATCACTACTTAAGAGATTAAGGTTTTCTTGCGCAGAGTCTCTTGGGAATTCTAATCGTGCTCGTTAACACTTTGAAACTCGATCGAGGGTCTTTGTCTTCTCCGTGACTAAGAAAAATTGCGCTCCGTCGTTGATTAAAATTCTCATATGTCGCAGGAAACTACAATGAAGAACACAGTTGTCACGTTATCAGACTCGGAGATTCTTCTAACAGTAACGGCTTGCACGACTGCGCCCGTATTAGTCGTTCTTCTTCCCATGCTCATTTACTAGTAGGTATCCTATAAAAAGAAAGGAACGTTTTAGCCATCTTGTGAAATGTACGTTCTTTGTCCTAGTCGTTTGCTCGATATCGACGGTACGTCACGCTATAGACGGTATAGACGTATATTTTGCGCTAATGAAAGAACGTATTCTCAGAGGGTGATAAGGTTAATCGCACTGGCTAATGAAATCGCTTTGTTTCTGTCTTCTATTTTATCAGTTCAATTTTCGTCGTGTATCACGTGATAGCGTTTTG